>NW_026695205.1:11717500-12102500 GCF_021218885.2 Marmota monax | reverse complement strand
TCAATAAAAACGATTGAGGGGGAGATGAAGACGCTCATTATGCATAACACAGGGGACAAAGTAGGATCTGCCTGCTCCTAGAGCCACACTCACACAGATCAGTACACGCCACACACAGCCCACACTCACACAGATCAGTGCACACACAGACACACACACACATAGCCCACACTCACACAGATCAGTACACACCACACTCACAGCCCACACTCACACAGATCAGTGCACACCACACACACAGCCCACACTCACACAGATCAGTACACACCACACACACAGCCCACACTCACACAGATCAGTACACACCACACTCACAGCCCACACTCACACAGATCAGTGCACACCACACACACAGCCCACACTCACACAGATCAGTGCACACACACACAGCCCACACTCACACAGATCAGTGCACACACACACAGCCCACACTCACACAGATCAGTGCACACACACACACAGCCCACACTCACACAGATCAGTGCACACACACACACAGCCCACACTCACACAGATCAGTGCACACACAGCCCACACTCACACAGATCAGTGCACACACACACACAGCCCACACTCACACAGATCAGTGCACACACACACAGCCCACACTCACACAGATCAGTGCACACACACACAGCCCACACTCACACAGATCAGTGCACACACACACAGCCCACACTCACACAGATCAGTGCACACACACACAGCCCACACTCACACAGATCAGTGCACACACACACAGCCCACACTCACACAGATCAGTGCACACACACACAGCCCACACTCACACAGATCAGTGCACACACACACAGCCCACACTCACACAGATCAGTGCACACACACACACAGCCCACACTCACACAGATCAGTGCACAGACACACACAGCCCACATTCACACAGATCAGTGCGCACACTACACACAGCCCCAGAACCGCCAGCCCACAGCGGCGTGCCGCACCCCTGACCACACGTGCCCCACTGCCACAGGAGGTCCCCTAACCTTAGACCCCTGGCAGAGCCTTAGGGCTGGGCTCTGTCTGTGGATGCTGGTCTCATCTCCAGTTCAGGGAAGTTTTGTGTTTCTATCTCATTGAAGATGGTTCCAATGCCTTCAGCCTCTATCTCCATGTGCTCTTGTGTCCCAGTGACGCCAACGATTTGCTCTCTTGAATTCATCCCAGAGTCCTTGCATGTTCTGATCATAGTGATATTTTCTTTTAATGCACACTGAGAATTCAAGTGTATTGACCCTGCCTTCGAGGCCTGATATTTCTAGGCAATCTAATCTGTTGGTGATGCTTTCAAGTGTATTTTCTAATTTGATTCATGCGTCTTTCATTTCTAGTTCTGATTGATTTCCTTTTATTATCTCTATTTCTGTATTGAAATGGTCTTTCATCTCCTGCATTTGCTGTCTTAATTTGATTTTTAGATCTTTTAGTTCATTGAACATTTTAATAATCACCTTTTAGTCTTTCTCTGTAATTCTATCTACTTCCATGTGTGGGTATTGTGGACTATGCAGGAGGTTTGTTTGCCTCTTTCCAAGTTTTCAGAGGTCTTGGATCTCACATCAGTAGGGATAGGTTTTCCTTCCTCTCTTACGCGCTCGCCGTCTTTTCTAGTTGTCTTTTCTGTTCTGGGCCTGGCTCTGCTGGGAATGTGTGAGTAGGTGCCCCCTTGGGTTGTTCCTCATGGGACCTGATCATGGGTCTGTGGTACCCCTGTTCTAGGTACTGAAGTACTGTGGAGCCCGAGAGGGGCTAGGTGACCCGGGGAGGGAGCTTGGCTGAGTTGTGAGGATCGCTGATGGCAGGATCTCTACTCTGTGGACCTGGAGTGTCCCAATCTTTCTCTGGCCCCTCCCAGAGGGAGTGGAGGCCAGGACTGGCACTGATGTCAGCCACAGAGGGACAGCCTTAAGATGAACGTGCAGTGTCCACCTGACGTGGACAGCACTGTCGGAATGATGAGGTCAGCATTAGCATCAGTACCAACAACACAATAGCGAGGACAGATCAGGCATGACCCACAGGTGTCCGCCAGGTCATCCGCCGCATTGACCCCCACGACCCCACAGATGGGGTGGGAATCCAGTCAGACAGTGGGGTGGCAGGGTCTTAGGTGGAGAGAGGGCGGGAAGGCAAGAGGATGTTGAACTATGAAAAAGTGAACAGATGGGGGAGAAGATAGGTAGAGATGATGGCTGCCGATAAGGAGGAGTAAAAAAAAAGAGTAACAGTAATTTTAAAAACAAGGAAGAAGGAAGGGGAAAATTCTGTCATTAGTCGGGGAAGAGAGTCAAGAAGGGACAACTAGAGGGACATAAACCAAAGTGTGAACAGACATGCAAATCCGAGACCCAGTCCAGTCCACACCTGATCACGTTCCACCAGGTCAAGGCTGAGTGATAAACAGGCGAAGAGGAAAGCAATTAAAATGAAAGTGAAATTGTGTATCCAGAACCTATCCATGCCAAGAGAACCCCACACACCATCTCTCAATCTCACTGAACGCAAAGAAAAATCATGATAAAAGTCGAAAAGAAATTTAAGATTGAAATTTTAAAAAGTAAAAACTAATGGGAGAGATAACTTACCACAACATTATAAAGTCTACATATGACAAACCCAAGGGCAACATCATACTGAACGGAGAAAAACAAAAAAAAAAAAACTTCCTTTAAAATAGGAGCAAGACAAGGATACCACTCCGATTCCACATAGTCCTTCAATCTCTAGCCAGAGCAGTCAGGCAAGAGAAGGAAATTAAAGGCACACAAAAAGAAAAAAAAATCAAATCATCTCTGTTTGCTAATGACATGCTCCTGTATTTAGAAGACCTAAAAATCTCTACCAGAAGACTTCTGGAGCCAATAAACAAATTTAGTACAGTAGCAGGAGACAAGATCAACATACACAAATAAATTAAGAAAACTATCCCATTCACAAAACATCAAAAATATTTGGGAATCAATCTAATGAAGGAAGTGAAGGACCTCTGCAATGAAAACCATAGAACACTGAAGACAGACAGTGAAGAAGATCTTCAAAGATGGAAAGACCACCCAGGTTCTTGAATAGGCAGAATTAATATCATCAAAACAGCCATACTTCCAAAAGCACTATACAGATTCAGTGCAGTCCCCACCAAAATACCGATGATAGCCCTCAAAGAACTACAAAAAGCAGTCCCAAAATTTTTGCAAGAATCAGACCAGAACAGCTGAACAATCCTGAGCAAAAGAATGATGATGTAGGCATCACAACTTTGGACCTCGAATCATTACTACAGAGCTATAGTGCCCAAAAGAGAGCGTGGTAGTGACACCCCAGCAGACGCCAAGAGCCATGGGATGGAACAGAAGGGACAGAGACAAGCCTGCGCACACAGTCATCCGGTACTAGCCAGAGGTGCCAAAACACGGTGGAGGGGAGCTAGCCTTTGAACAAATGGTCCTGGGAAATTGGAGGTCCACATTAGCAAGAATGTAAAACCTGACCCTGCGCCTCACCCTGCACAACACTCAGCTCAAAGGGCATCAAAGACCTAACAAGTAAAACAATTCAACTGCTAGAGAAAGTGGAGACTCAGCACTCCAGCGTGTTGTCCCGGGAACTGACTTCCTTAAAGACTCCTAAGTACAGAAATAAAACCAAACACTAATAGGTGGATGGCATCGGTCAAAAAGCTTCTGCACAGCAATGGAGACTATTAAAAGCATGGAGAGAGAGCCTACAGAGTGGGAGAGGAACCCCAAAACTAACACAAGAAAACCAAAACCAAATAACCCAAGTAATAAGTGGGCAAAAGAACCCAACAGACATTTCTCTGAAGAAGAGACACAAGTGGCCAACACATGTATAAAAAATGCTTCACGTCTCTGGCAAATAGGGAAATGCAAATCAGAATCACACTGAGATTTCATCTCACTCCAGTTAGACTGACAATCATCAAGAGCACCATTGACAATGAGGTTTGGCGAGGGTGTGGGGGAAAGGCACACTCACTCCTCGCAGTTGGGACTACAAATCACTACAAACCGCTCCAGAAAGCGGTCAAAAACTGGGCATGGAACCACGGCATGACCCAGCCGCCCCGCGGCTCGGTGAGGGTCAAAGGGCCTAAAATCGCATACGATAGGGAAGCAGCCACGGCCGTGTTCACAGCAGCACAGCCCCCAATAGCCAGGCTACGGAATCAGCCCAGCTGCCCGTCAGTAGATGAGTAGATTAGGAAATGTGGTCTATATTCGCCATAAAGAAGAATGGATTATGGCACTTGCCAGTAAACCAGAGACCACCGTGCTCAGTGGAGACAGGCAAGGGTCAAACGTCTTCTCTCATTTGAGAGCAAACTAAGGGAAAGAAGGCGGAGGCGGTGGATCCCCTACATGAACACATGAACCCGGAGGCGAGGTCAGTGGAGTGGGAGAGGGAGGGGGGAGGAGGAGAAGGGGAGCACGTGTGGAGGAGGTAACACAGTCCTGCCTTATGCACCATAAATGTGCCAGAGGGACTCCACCTTTATATATAGGTACAAAGGACCAATCAAAGGAGACAAGGAAGATCCATGCTCGGGGAAGGGGGACAGAGGGAGGGGTGCAGGGGGAGTGGGGTCGGAATCAAATTCCTTACATGTGTGATTCCGTTCCAACGACCCGACTTACCCTGTGAGACTCTAATGCTCCAGTAAAAAAAGAGAAAGGAGAGACTTCCCAAGTGGGGAGATGCTCAGAGCGGAGGGGGGGTGAGCAGCTGGAGGAGGAGAGGCCCAGGCGCCCCCTCTGTCACGGCTTCCCCAGGCAGCTGTCTCCCCTGTCACTCTGCCTCACCCACTCCCCTAAGACCCCACTGCAGACAGGGTGCTCGGCATTGCTCTAAGGACCCTGCAAACATGACCACTGAACCCCCATAACCACTCCGCCAAGTGGGGCTATTCATCCCTTGTTAGAGAGGCAGAAACTGCCCCAGGGAGCGTCACCACCTGCCAAGGTAAGTCTCAGAGGTGTGAACCCAGAGCCCCTGCTTTCTGAGAGTGCTCCATTTCTAATCGACATGTTGCACCCCCACACCTTAGTGGGGAGCAGGGTGATGGTTCAATACGGAACCCACACTTTGTCAACTCGCTGCCCTGGTGTGAGCCACTGGAACCACCTCTCTCTGGAGGAAGATGAGTAGTCCCCAAAGCAATGGCATCTCGCCTAGGAGTCAGCCAGTGGGCACGTGCTTGCCAGCCTTGTGAGGCCACCTGGGTGGCTCTCCTGCTTTGTCCCCTCCAGGGTGATAAGGGTTTCTGGGTGGCAGCCACGTTCACGGGATGCTAAGCTAAACTCTGGATCACCACTTCGCATAGAAATCTTTTGCTTTTCCTACTTGGAAATGCAATCTTTGGAAACTTGCCGGGAAACAGCTGAAGCAGCTGAGGAATTGCCCAGCCCAGCAGCCTCGGGGGAGAGTTCAACTATCCCCTGCTCTGCCCTTCTCAGAACCAGAGTGGGTGACATTCCTGTTGCTTCCATGGGAAGTCCCATCCTGAGCCTGAGGCCAACCATGAGTGTGGGGTCAAGGATGCTCAGCCTTCTGAGTGCAGGGAGAGAAGGACGGAAGAGAGCCCTGTCCTCCCCCACGACCCCGGATTCTCGTCATTCAGCTTCTCTGACCTTACTGTCTGTATGTTTGCACATAAACCAAAGGCACTGGATCAGATGTGTGACAGGCCCTATGTGGGCTGGCACAGAAAGTGTAGGTGAGCCCCACTGCAGGCAAAGACAATGGAAAATTCAACTAGGCAGAAACCCTCCACCACCCCTGCACCTAAGGGCTGTGACTCCCAGCTGCGGTCCGAGCAACAGATTTGAGAATCCATCATTGATTTCTGAGAACATCAGCCAATGTGCTGTGGCTTCAGAGGTCAGCGGGTGATAAGTGTCATCAGATATTATACAACACAAAGCAAGCACTCACGGCGTGTACCAGGCGCACGTCGCACGGTCCCCTCTGGAACACGGAGCCCTCCAAGTGGCTGCATGTCCCAAAGAGACTGAGCAATTAGAGCAGATCTGGAGGAAACGGTCGTGGCTCTGAGCAGGGAAGGAGAGAGCCGTGAAGGACAGCCTGAGAAGGTTCCGCTCACACCACAATGACGAAGAGGCAATCCCCTGCCATTAGAGTCCCATATAATATTTAACAACATTTCTTAATTTAGTTACACATACATATTTAAAGTCTCAGACTAAAGAAATTAAAATGTTATTTCAGAAATTAAGCTTCTTCTAACTCTCACACTTTATAAAACAGTTACACTCAAAAGCTACACGTGCGCCTGTAGTGAGCAGAACTCCATCGTCCTCGGAGCCACGTGTAGCTTTGAGTTGACTTTGGCAGTTACAGAGGCGGAGGAGCCTCACAACCCGCAGTGGTCAGGCTGAAGGTCCCAGGGAGCCAGGGTGTCCTCCCTGTCTGGGAACCAGGAGCAGCAGTGTGAGTCCCAGTCACAGGACAGCTGATGCCCAGCCCAAGTGGCCAGGCAGAGGACAGCAGTGTCTTCCTCCACTTTCTGCTCAGCCTCCACAGATCGGAACACGCTCCCCCACTGAGCAGAACCACCAGTTTACTCTGTCGACCAGTGACAGTGACCGTCTCCACCAGAATCACCCCCACAGACACCCGGAGATAAGGTTGGACCAGATTTCCCGTGGCTCAGTCCGGTCGACACATGCCGTCAGCCATGGAGGTACAATTGGCACGTGATTCTACTTTGGAAATTGGTTCATCTGAATTTTTAGCACAGTGTCCTCTGACACCTGAGGTTGCAGGAGACATTCCCGTCATTTAAACTCCTGCCCCATGCCACCCGAGCGCCTTCCCCCTTTAGACTCCTCCCTTTGCTTCTGCAGTTTTGAAACTTCATGTTTCTGAGTATTTTTTACAGGGGGCTGAACACCTTATGGGCCTTGCATTTTTATTTAGAAACATGTTTCCTGCAGCTTCTGGAATCCACCCTGCGTCCCTCTGTGGCCTGTATTTCCTAGAAACATCATCCCCAGTTGTAGGGACCCTCCTCTAATTTTTTAACTTTTCTACCTGATTTTCCACCGCTTCAACATATTCTACTTGCTAGTAGATCTCCTAAAATTTTTTGGCCCTTACAATATTAAAATTTGTATTCTTCTGAAGCTTGTTAAATTGACATGCCACTTCAGGGACATGCTGTCTCTTACTTCTTTGGGAACCATGGTGGTGTTTTTAAGGTCCCCTTCCCCTGCCGTGTCCCTTCTCCTCTGCACTCCCTTCCATGATGTGGTCAAGTCACTTTACTCAGGGGCTCCCTGCTGCCAACGGTGCTTGGCTTCACACTGAAGAATGAGCCCAGCGTGTGCAGAGGCTGAGCTTCCCGGCCACCTCGCTGCAAGGGGACAGGGAGGTGCATCTGGTGTCGCGGGGCAGAGAGGTGCCAGTCTGGAGGCCTTCTGCAGAGGCACAGCCTCCTTCTGCTATGAGCTGAGGGGGGAAAGGAAGCTGAACATTGGAAGGGTCAGGTGGCCGTCGCTGGCCACGCAGATATTCCCTCCATTCCCTGGTCTTGGGGCCATCTCAGCCTTACATTTCAATGAATTCACCTTTGTCTCAGAAACTGGTTTGCTGTCTGTATAACTTCCCCAGAGAGTAAACCCTTGTCCCCCCAGCAGAGCAAGGTGGCACCCCTGCCCTGGGCAGGCCAGGGTGTGGACCCGTGAACCCAGCCACTCCTGTGAAGGTGTCCACTTCCCGTTTCCAGTTCAAGGCCAGGTCCTGCCTCCCGCGGGGGCCTTGGTTTTGCAGGGTGTGTGACTGGCTCCGTGTCAGCGTCCACAGCTGGACTTACACCTTGCCCATCTGCTGAGGACATGCACATCGCTGGGCTTTCTTCGCCCAGCTATGCACAGACCCTCCCGTCTGTGGCTGTGCCCCTCCCTTCTCCCCTTTACCTGTGTGGTAGTTTGATCTGATTATGTGTCTTATAAAGTACGTGCTCATGTTTGACTCTTTGTGTTTGTTGGGTTGATTGATTCTGGATTGAAAACCTTTCTTTCTGCCAAGAAGTTCTGGCCCAGTCAGTGTTCACGTTCTGAAGTGACTTATCAGTTAAGGATCGAAAGATACATAAAGAAGGGAAGGAAGGGGGAAAGAAGGATGGATGTCAGTCCACACCCGAGAAAGGGGAGGGTCGGGGAGTCTCTATGGCAGACATTAACAAAAGCACACTCTTGCCCAGCAGTTGTGATCTCACATTTGCATATGAGTGTGCACACACACACACACAAATTCATCACCATGTTTCCCTAAACTCACCTCTCACGGCACGCAGGGTGACATGCCTGGGTGACAATGTGGCTTCCGCTGGCCTCGTGACCCTCCCCTGAGGCATTTTCCTGGGGCCAGCAGTGTGGAAGGGGAACCAGCACCAGGGAGCAGGGGGCTCCTCCACACAGAGCTGTGCCTGGTCCCTGACCGGCCACCTCTGGACAGTGATGTGCTCCTAGCTGCCCCCTGCTCCACCACATGACTGCAAGGAGCCTTTGCCAGTGTCCCGGGTTTCTACAGACACATTTAAAGAAGGTTATAGGTGAGCAAAGACACACTAGATTAGAGCTCGGAGTCCTTGTCTACCCCAGGACAGTAGGCTGCTTCACCCTCTGAGAAACCGCAGACGTTGGACTCCCCCAGTCTCTTTGATTTTCCGAGCCATTGTCCTGCAGATTCTTAAAGATCACATGCTCCATCATGAAATTCATATGGAAAAACAAAAGACCCAGAATAGCAAAAGCAATTCTAAGCAGGAAGTGTGAATCTGGAGGTATAGCGATACCAGATCTCAAACTATACTACAGAGCAATAGTAACAAAAACAGCATGGTACTGGTACCAAAACAGGCAGGTGGACCAATGGTACAGAATAGAGGACACAGAAACCAATCCACAAAATTACAACTTTCTTATATTTGATAAAGGGGCTAAAAGCATGCAATGGAGGAAGGATAGCATCTTCAACAAATGGTGCTGGGAAAATTGGAAATCCATATGCAATAAAATGAAACTGAATCCCTTTCTTTCGCCATGCACAAAAGTTAACTCAAAATGGATCAAGGAGCTAGATATCAAATCAGAGACACTGCGTCTGATAGAAGAAAAAGTTGGCTACGATCTACATACTGTGGGGTCAGGCTCCAAATTCCTTAATAGGATGCCCATAGCCCAAGAGTTAATAACAAGAATAAATAAATGGGACTTACTTAAACTAAAAAGTTTTTTCTTTACTTAAACTAAAAAGTTTTTTCTCAGCAAGAGAAACAATAAGAGAGGTAAATAGAGAGCCTACATCCTGGGAACAAATTTTTACCCTTCACACTTCAGATAGAGCCCTAATATCCAGAATATACAAAGAACTCAAAAAATTAGACAATAAGATAACAAATAACCCAATCAACAAATGGGCCAAGGACCTGAACAGACACTTCTCAGAGGAGGACATACAATCAATCAACAAGTACATGAAAAAATGCTCACCATCTCTAGCAGTCAGAGAAATGCAAATCAAAACCACCCTAAGATACCATCTCACTCCAGTAAGATTGGCAGCCATTATGAAGTCAAACAACAACAAGTGTTGGCGAGGATATGGGGAAAAGGGTACACTTGTACACTGCTGGTGGGACTGCAAATTGGTGCAGCCAATTTGGAAAGCAGTATGGAGATACCTGGGAAAGCTGGGAATGGAACCACCATTTGACCCAGCTATCGCCCTCCTCGGACTATTCCCTGAGGATCTTAAAAGAGTGTACTATAGGGATACTGCTACATCGATGTTCATAGCAGCACAATTCACAATAGCTAGACTGTGGAACCAACCTAGATGTCCTTCAATAGATGAATGGATAAAAAAAATGTGGCATCTATACACAATGGAGTACTATGCAGCAATAAAAAATGACAAAATCATAGAATTTGCAGGGAAATGGATGGCATTAGAGCAGATTATGCTAAGCGAAGCTAGCCAATCCTTAAAAAACAAATGCCAAATGTCTTCTCTGATATAAAGAGAGCAACTAAGAACAGAACAGGGAGGAAGAGCATGAGGAAAAGATTAGCATTAAACAAAGACTAGTGGGGGGAGAGAAGGGGAGAGAGAAGGGAAAGCATATGGAAATGGTAGGAGACCCTCAATGTTACACAAAATTACATAGAAGAGGATGTGAGGGGAAAGGGGGGGCAAACAAGGGAGAGAATTGAACAACAGCAGATGAGGTAGAGAGGGATGATGGGAGGGGAGGGGAGGGGGGATAGTAGGGGAAAGGAAAGGTAGCAGAATACAACAGTCACTAATATGCCATTATGTAAAAATGTGAGTGTGTAACCGATGTGATTCTGCAATTTGTATTTGGGGTTAAAATGGGAGTTCATAACCCAATTGAGTCAAATGTATGAAAGATGATATGTCATGAGCTTTGTAATGTTTTGAACAACCAGTAAAAAAAAAAAAAAAAAAAAAAAAAAAAAAGATCACATGCTGCATCTGAAAACGGTCCACCTGGTAAACATGGCATTTCTAAAAGGCAAAAGCTACGCTCCCCTTTGGTGCACCATTCATTTTAAATCAGTGTCCAGCGATGGCAGCCAACATCTCCTCTGGTGTCCCTCCCCTGTGGCTCCTGCAGGTCCTCATTGCTGCCAGTTCCTAAGCAGCTTCCCACCTGCCCTTGCCTTGGCCCTTCCCCAGGGTCCAGTCCTGCCCACTGCCCTCAAGCCCCAGCTGCTTCTACCCTCAGCGCTGCTTCCGGGTCCTTGCAGCCCGCTGTCCACTGCCCTAGCCAGTGCTCGCCTCAGCAGGAGCCCTCCGCCCTGGGCAGGCCCGCTCAGTTCTCTCCTTCCCCCCTGTGGTTCGTGCTGGACACAGAACACAGAAGTCCCTGTGGTTTATGTTTGTACAGTCAGTAGGTGTCCAGCGCGTAGTAGGTGTTAGATTGATATTTGCAAAAGAAATGAATCCTTGATTTTTAGAAGCTGTGATCTGTAAGTACAGCCAACTGCCTGAAGCCCGGGGACAGAGAAAGCAGCGACACTGCTGGTGGGTCAAGGGGGCTGAACACTGTGGGGCCTGGAGGAGCCCCTGCTCTCTGTGATCCCGCAGATCTGAAAGGAGGAGGAGACTTGAGGCAGCTCAGCTCTGGAGAGCGTGAGCGGTCCAGGGTGCACACAGCAGAGCAGACAGAAGCCAGAGAGGAAGGGCGCTGGGGTGCAGGAGTGAGGAGCCGGATAACACAGGAGCCAGGGCGCTGGGATTGCAGAAAAGGGCCAATGGCTGTGAAGCCTCAGAACTGCAAGGAGCACTGCCGGGTTCGGAGCACGCCCCTGTTCCAAGGCACACGCCCTGCGTGACGGTGAAGGAGGGATGCTTACCTGTGCCAAATGGGAACCAGGGAGTGCAGGAGAGCTCGCCGCGCACGCGGGGCTAGAGGGTGCAAAGTGCGCGCGCTGGACTAGAGGGGCTCCCCGCTCACGCTGGACTAGAGGGGCTCTCCGCTCACGCTGGACTAGAGGGGCTCTCCGCTCACGCTGGACTAGAGGGGCTCCCCGCTCACGCTGGACTAGAGGGGCTCTCCGCTCACGCTGGACTAGGGGGCGCTCGCCCTGCCCCCTAGACTAGAGGGTGCAAAGCGCGCACACTGGGCTAGAGTGCAAAGTGCGTGAGGCAGTGCACACTGCCACAGAGTACCAGAGGAGCAGGAAGAATAGGCTACAGAGGGCAGACCTGGCTGCCAGGGCCTCGGGGGCCTTGGAGCCTCAGAAGGCGGAACCCTCGGAGGGGCGTGGAAGAGGTGTTCCCCTCCGCTCCTCAGCACCGCCTAGTTCGGAGTCCACACCTGTTGGGATCTTGAGAACCGCCTGACATGGCAGCGGGCTTGTCCTGTGCCCCAGGGTCTGGTGGAAGTGTGCCGGGAGGCTCTCTGTCTCTCTGGACACCTGGAAAGGCCTCTTTGGGGCTCCGCTTTGGGTGAGGTCCTGTAGATGCATTTTCTGGAAGAATAAGTAGCATTTTAGTCTCTTGCTGAATAAAGGGAGCATCAAGGGGGATGACGACAGCTGGCAGAGAGCGGGTTTCACAGGACACAACGGAGGTGAGGCACCGGTGTGGACAAGAGCCAAAGGAGGCAGAGGCACAGGTCAGGTGCGTCCTCGCCTGGTGCCCACGGCCACCGAGGCTCTGCGTGGCCGACTCTGGCCCTCCAGCACGTGTGCAAAACCTGCCAGCCCAACTCCCACTGCCGTGGGGGACCTTGCTCTGGACCCCGACTGTGGCCGCGGCACTCAGCAGCAGGAGCAAGGAGGCCCAGCAGCCACCGGAGGTCCTGCAGCCTGGCCGGGGAGACGGCGGGCTCAGAACCCTGTGCTGCTCCACTCTGCTGGCACCGCGTGGCCACCTCAGTGCTCCGCTGGGAAGCGGTGAATGACAGGCTCCCACACCCACTTCCCATTCCTGGCTCCTGGGTGTCTGTTTCCGACCTGCCACCGTGGCCCTTCTCTCCCTCCTTCTGTAACACTTAATAAGCTTTTTAAGTACAATTATGCACAAAATAGGCCCTTACAGTGGACACTCCGAGGGGTCTGCATCCAGCTTCCACTTATTTTTTCTTTTGTAAGTAAGCTTCTGTTTTTGAACTCAGCCGTGCCCATTTGTTCACATGCTGTGACAATCCGTGTACAGACAGCTCTGTGTACAGAGGTGGAGTCCAGCCGCAGGGGCAGGAACGGGCAAGATAAGCACGCTCTGATCGTGCTCCAAGTTCCCACACACCCCTTCCCGGGAAGTCCACCAGGCCACCAGCCAGCTGCACACGCACCTTTGTCATCAGACCAGATCTGCCCTTCATGCACTTTTCCCTAAAGGGGATCTCGAGGTGTGCCCTCGGTGCCCCTCACTGTCGCGGCCTCTGGGCCCCATCCCTCCCCACAGCAATGTCCCATATATGAACACCTGAGCTGCGAGGCCTGGGCCCACTCAGGGGCAGTGCCCACGGCAGCACAGCCATCCTGTGCCCAGCAGCAGCTGAGCCGGCCTTGCCCCTGGTCCTGGCCCACTCTCCACTGGCCAGTGCTCCAACGCTGGCCATTCCGCAGTGTGTGCGGGGATCTTCATGGTCTTACTCTAGCTTCCCTGAAAAGCAACCACCCTGAGATGGTTTCTTGTCAGGTGGACCTTTCATCTTTCTTCCTTTGTGTGGTATCTGCTCATCTTTTGCTCATACGTATTAGACTGTTTTCTTTTAATTGGAACAGCTCTTCATTTGTTATTAATGTAAATCCTGTCAAGTGCGAGTGGGTGTATATGTAAAGAGATTTAAGTGTCTACAACAACACTTGTTTGATTAAATTAGTGGACTGTTAAAATAGCATCATTGGTGTGGAATTCTAAAATTATTAAGTAAATGTATCTCAGTGAACACTGACTACAAGGAGCCTGTGATTTACAGTTTTGGGGACTACCATCTCCAATGTTTACCATCGATGTTTTCTCTTTCACCTGTATTCTTTAATATTTTTCTAGGAAAATAAAACACACACTTAAACACCTTTACCTGATGAGTTTGACCTTTCCGGACTGGCAAAGAAAACCACCCGAGAGGCAGTTGTTAATTCCCTGTCCCCATGGGAGCAGCTGGAGTCAAGGTCCGGCAGTGAGTGTGTCAGGGCCCGAGGACCATCACGCTCCTGTCCCTGTGGCTCGACTCCACCTTTGTACACAGAGCTGTCTGTACACGGGTTGTCATAGCATGTGAACAAATGGCACGGCTGAGTTCAAAAACAGAAGCTTACTTACAAAAGTGGCAGCTGGACTTGTCTTCCTGACCCAAACTGCAGCATAAGACACACATAGACACTCAAAAGTATGCCACAAGTAATAATGGAGGAGGGAACTTTAGCTTTTCTTTGCAAAGTATGTTCCTAACGGTTCTCTCTATACCTCTGCAAAAGTGGTCAGACTTGGTGGCTGCCGAGGCAAATTTCCAGGTGCAACTTCAGTGTCATCACTTAAGTTTATAGAGAAAAAAAATTCTGTCGTAGGGTCACAAACTGCGGTTAACTCTGATTAGATATGACATAAACCCAGCCAGTCATCACAAGGGAAACTGGGTGGATCGATCTCACCAGTCCCTTCAGGAAAGCCGTTCTGAATGCGTGAGAGTCTGCAGGAGCAGAGAGCAGGCCCCTGCAGGCAGAGGGCCACCTGGAGCTGGGGAAAGCCACAGGAAGCAACTGTCACTGAGAAAGAGCCTTAGACTTGCAAAGAAGTTCTCTAAGATGCCGCTTTCCTTTCAGGACCCTGCAGTTTCCGCGATCCACCTTTCACACCCAAACACCTAGAGGCCCTTGATGGGAAGCTCAGAAGTCACTGTCTGAACTTGTTCTCTAGCAGAGTGTGCCACTCGGTTATTAAAATACTAATTCCTCTTTACTGCCCTGACCTGATTCCACCACAGTCCTATCAATCTTCTGACAGAAACCCTAGTTTTGTGCAGAGGGCACAGGAATAAATTGAAAGTAGGATTTATTTGGGGGCAACTCAATAAGTCCGTGGTCTGAAGAACCAAGATTATTGGAGACATTTCATACCACTGTCAATTTTTACCTCTGCCTTAGACTCAATGTCTGTTTTTATTTTATCAGTAAATACTTATGATCTGGGCACGATGTTACTAGATTTGGGGTTTTTAATGCAAGATCTATCTCTTTTGATCCTTACAACATATAATAGCTGTTGATTATTACTGCAGTTTTAGTTGGAGACCGAAGCTCAGAGGAGTCAGCCAGGGTGTTCCTGTTTAATAGGTGACTGGAGACAGGTTCTGGGGGTAAAGCCCCAGGGCACCAGGAATTGGCCACCTGGTAGAGCCCACAGGCATGTGCAGAGCTAAACACGGAGGGAAACCGTGCCCTAGAGGTGAAGCTCCACAGAGAGCCATGGGCCAAGAGGCACAGCCGCCCCCTGGACGGGCTTCTGCTTGGTAACGTGTGCCTCCAGGTCAGCAGGACAGCAGGACGGTGGAGCTAGCTTTTGTCCCAAGCTGTTGTGCCTTGGGCCTCAGACGCTCCAGGTGGGTTTCAAGAAGACAGGTTTAAATGGAGCTTGATGTAGAGGTGCAGGAGCAACACGGTCACAGACACAGGACCCCTGAGGCCTCCACCACAGTGGCACAGGAGCTCACGCCGCTGCCACACGCACAGGAAAATCAAAATGCGGTGAGGAGAAGGTCCCCATCCAACTGTCCTGGCCTATGTGTCTGCCAATGTGGGTGAGTAACAGCTCTGAGACTCCCAGGGCCAGCGGGGGTCTCCAGGTCACATGCAGTCTCCGGCCACCCCAGTTCCTCCAGATCCTCTGAGAATCCCCCAGCAGCCGCCTCAGCCAGCAGTGGCACCTCTGTCAAATGCTTCACGTGCTGTCACCAAAATGTTTTGGCAGAAGCATCATCTTTAGGTTTTGACATGATTCCGAAGAGAGATTTTGTCAATTATTACTAATGGAACATTTCGCTCCTCTTTGGGAACTCCTGCATGAATAAAAAGGGTCATTAATGACATCTATGCTCAGCCTGGAACCAGGAGTCGGGCGGGCGTGGTGCGAGGTGCTCCAAGCACCAGCATAGCCCTCGCGGGCCCTCCATGGCCCACCCGCGGTCACTGAGCTGAGCTCCAGCCAGCCAGTGTGGCGGCCCCTGCAGGTAGCGCCATTCGCTCTCCCGCGATCCCCGTCTCCTGCTCCCTAAGGTCTCGCGTTCCGGCAGCGCTTCTCACCCTGAGGCTTTTCACAAGGGCTGCTGTTTCCTGCCCCGCAGGGGAAGGAGCTGCTGTGATCATTTCCCTCTGGGAGAAACGCCTCAGGCCAGGAAGGTCAGCCGGTCCACTGTGTCTACAGGACAGTGGCTAGGCAGACCAACGGCCAGCCTGTGGCCAACCCAACATCCAAGCCCAGGCCAGGAAAGGGCAGCCATCTTAAAGAGCTGCTTAAAATACCTAAGGCGATTCCCTCCAGTGAGCAACACCACGCGGGAGGAGTGGTTCAGAAAACGTGAGACTGACATGGCATCTCCTAATTCGGCTAACGAAGCTGTGAGGTGGACAAATGTGGTGGAGCCCTTAGACCAGGGTGTGCAACCTCCTCCCCTACGGTGTTCAGTGTGTGCAAAGGACATGGGTAGAGGTCGTTCCTGGCGATTGTAACTGCTCATCCCTTCCAGATCATGGAATCACAGGAGCACGGCGAACAGTGGGGTTCCACAGGAACACTGCATCGGCCACAAACTTTGGCCCTGTGCGGTGGTAACAGCTTGTGTCTGATAACCTCTTACGTCCCTCACCAAACACATTGCCAAAAACTGCAGGCTACGTGGAGACAGTGGCCTGTTAGCTCAGCGTCAGTGAGACCCACTGATCCCTTCTTCTCCACCATTTCCCTGAGGGTCTGACCAGGCAAACAAAAGGGTGAGTGGGAGCAACTGCACGTGCAGCCGCGGTCTAATCACATGAAGGTGTGCTGGGCATGCGTGACTTCAATATGTTTCCTTAGCAATCAGCAAGAAACCAGGCATCTTTACAGCAAGAAGGGCCCCCAGGCTGGAAGGAGGGCCACGTGGAGAAGATGGGGCACAGCATCATGGGTAGGACGCAGACGCAGGTGCAGACGGCCACGGCTTACTGTCTGTATGATGTCCAGCAGCGTGTGAGACGACCACACCTCCTCTCCTCCCCTGCAGTGAGAGGACAGCAGCAGCCTGGCTCTTACGTATGTGTGATATGGCTCACTGCAGAGCACACGGAAGACCCCTCTGCACACTCGGTGACAGTGGACCACGCCATCACCCAGGTCTCCTCCCAGCTGGGAGGACTCCAGTCGCTGAAAGAGTGTCCCGTCCTATTAGCTTTACTCCAAGAGTCCAGGCCCTGAACAGCACTTGTTCAATGAAAAAAATGAAAACTGGAGATAACATGCTTTTTTTAACACATTCCCCATTTAATAATCCAAGAACAACTCTATGGATAAATATGATTGGTTGAAGAGACAGATTGAAGCAAGATGTTCTGTATATACAGTTTGTTATCTAACTTGGTACCATTTCTAGATGTATTTTATGCACTATAAGGATAAAAGTACCCTAAAATTTGCGATTTTCAGACCAAATAAAGAAGTAATGTATATGCTTTATATATATTTATGTATATGTGTGTGTGTGTGTGTGTGTCATTTTCATGTAGGCAGATCATAATCAGGGAATTTGGAACCTTTTACTAAGGACAAGGAGAAGACATGGTATTGAATATACCACATATATGCCACCGTTGGGTTGCTAAGAGGTTATCTAGAGTATGAATTTCTGCTATCAAATTTCATGTTTATAATTTCTGATATGCAATTTTATATATTCCAGGTATAAATACTGATATAGAGATGATAGGTTTTGGCAAAATATATTTAATAAATATTACTTAACCACTTACTATATGCACTATATTACAGTCAGCCCCAGGAATAGAATGGTAAATAAAATAATAACATCTCTTAATTTACTTAGAATTTAGAGAAGTATGTGGATAAATCAACTGCTAATTGCAGAAAAAATTACAAGAAAAACAAGTATTTTATTTCTGTGTATACAACATGAGTTCTATGACTGTGAAATTGGTGAAAATCATTTTTTTTTTTTTTTGAAGAACATAGATTTACCTACCTAGAAACCCTGGTAAAGGTATATGGGAAATGAAGAGTCATTTATTCAATAAAATCAAGTCTGATGTTTGAATAAAGACCTGCCTCCTCTTCCCTTCTCCTGAAAACTCAAGGAGATGGCATTCCAACCCAGACTGACCAGTGAGACCCTGCCTCCTGCTCATGCAGCCACAGTTGGGAACTGTATTCCCTGGAAGGCAGATGTCAGCCTTTCCCACCAGCCCCAGCCTCCTGTCGCTAAGACTGGTTCCCAGGGAGTGCAGCCAAAAGGCAGGGATCCTTCTTGGGGCCACCCCTATCATGTGGTGGAGGCCCTACTGTGGAGAGCATTGGTGAGTACTCCACCCTGGGGGAGGCAAGCCTAGGCCACTGCCCCCAGCAGTGAGGGCTCTGCTCCTGAAGCCAGGGAGTCATCAAAGGGAAGAGAATCCTCATCCCCACCCAGGTCCAGAGCCAGAGCTCAGGAATTTGCCTGGGGGAAGAAGCAGACCATAAAACAGGCAGGTCCCAGTGTCCTCCTGAAGGGACCCACTTCATTTGGAGCAGACTGTGAAGAAGTTCAAGGACATGCCCCAAACAGTGGGATATAATAAAAGGCAACTGGTAGAACTGCAGAAACTTGGGAGATGTAAGCTGACCCATGGACCAGCTGAGTTACCCAACAGAACTGGGGAAAGAGACCGCAGGGAGGAGCTTCCCAGGGTGAGAGCAAGTCTCAAGGAATAAACCCAACAATTGTCTTTCAAAGGAGTTTAAATGTGAAGCAGAAAGGCATTGTAGAAAACAATAGAATTAACCAGCAATTACTGGTCTTATCATCTTGGAAAAGAAAGCCCTGCAAATCCATAAAACAAATAAAAACCAAATGAAAGTGGCAAGCTCCAGAGAATGTTACCAGTGGCCAGTTTCCACACATTTTCTAAACTGTCCAGCTTCCTACAAAAGCACGAGTCTTGAAAAGAAAATGAAAATGTGACCTGATATCAAAAACACAGCAAGAACAGAAACTCAGAGAGAGCAACCAGATGTCAAATTTAAGATGCAAAGATTATATTTCATGAGAAATATGGCCTCAAGATCATTACATATGTTCAAAGAATGCAAGTTAACAAGATGAAATAAATAAATGATGGTATGATAATATCACCTCAATTAGATGATATTAACAAAGAGATATTTTTTAAAAAGAATTTGAAGGAAATTCTGGAGGTGAAAAGTAGAATAACTGAAATTAAAAATCCATTAAAGGGCCTCAACAATATATTCAAACTGCCAAAAATAAGAACCAGTGAACTTGATGATGGACTGATGGAGATTATTCAATCTGAAGAACAGAGACAAAGAGCAAGAAAAATGAATAGAAAGTCAGAGAGATGAAGGGCATGATCCAGCAGACTGATATGTGATGCACTGAATGTATTTGCAGAAAGAGGAGAGATAAGGAACTGGAAGTTGTTTAAAGAACTTACATCAGAAATCTACCAAAATTTGTTGAAAAACATCAATATGGACATTCAGGACATTCAACAAACTCCAAGCAGAAATTCACAGTCACTTCATAGTCAAAATACTTGCATCCAAAGCAGAAAATCTTGAAAGCGGAAAGAGAAAAATGACCCATCACTTACCTGGGAACCCCAATAAGGTTAACAGCTGACTTCCTATCCAAAACAATGGGAGGCAGAAGGCAGTGGGATAACAAACTCAAAGTGCTCAAAGAAAAACTTCGAGGATTCTATATCCAGAAAAGCTGTCTTTCACAATTGATGGGGAGGTAAAATAATGTTTTGGCTTTTCCCAAGCTAAAAGTGACCACAGATAAGGTGTACAAAGAGGTAAAGTAATTATTTATGTAATTATAAGAGACAGCATAAACATCTATTTCTTTACCTTTATTCTCTTAACTTATCACAAAAACTATTGTTCAATACATAGAAAATATTATGTTGTGGCTACAGAATATATAAATGTAATATTTACCAATAACTGCCGCAGTCTGGCTGGGCACAAATCACGAGCCACTCAAGCAGGAACAAACTTTGTTTCTGAACTCCACGAGCACACTCCACACACGCTCCCCGGGAACTCTCCCGAATGCCATCCACGCGGTTCCTCCAGGAACCACCTACCGGAAATCCCTCCTCTGGCACTTCCCCAACCAATGCAAATTCTCCAGGAATCCCTGGGAGAACTCCAAAGTAGTGGGCCGAGGCGGACAGTAAAGTTCTAATATACAATTGAATCAATCCAGCATCATCTTAATGGCTCGCCTCTCAACCAATACTATTGGCAAAATACCAGGGTCCATTCCGACTCAGCTGTGGCTCTCAGCAAATAACTGTACACCATTTAGGTGAAAATGAAAAAGATGTTAACTTGAATCCACAGAAACAAATGAAGAGAACTGGAAATTATAACTATAGAAAATAAAAAGCAAAATGTACTTTGCTTTTTCTATCTTCTCTCATTGAAAATCAGAAAATTATGTAAAGTAATTATAACAATATTTTGTTGAGTCAACACTTATGAAAAAGTGGGAGATATAATCCACTTTTATTGATAATAGCATTAAATTTAAGTGAATTAAAAAATTCAACCAACAGTCAGAGAATATCATACTAAAAAGTAAAAATGAAAACTAGATATTGTCTATAGTTGTCTAACTTCAGATTCAGATGCAAACAGAGTAAAGAAGATAGAAAAAAACATGTTATGCAATAGAAATCACAAGGATGATAGGGTAATGATAACAATATCAGACAAAACAACAATTTTTAAAAGTTACTAGAGATCAAAAAAAGGTATCTCTAAGTGATAAAAATCCATCAGGAAGATATAATAATAAATATATATTATAAGATATATATATGCATATATGCATATATATCTCAAAACATATAAAGCAAAAACTGATAGAAATTAAGGAAGAATTCAATAATAATGGTGGATTCCTTAATACTCCTTTTCAGCAACTGGTATAACAACTAGCTTGAGGTCAACACAGAAACAGGAAACTCAAAGGACACTTTTTGTAGCATTCCACCCAAACAAGCAGGGTGTACATCCTCTCAAAGTGAACATTAGAAAATGCTTTGTGATGGATGAAAATGAGGACTCAATATACCAAAATGTGGGATGTAGCTAAATAAAGTCTTAAAAGTAATTTTATAGTCATAAATTTCTATATTAAAAAAGAGGAAAGATTTCAAATCAATGAATTAAATTTTCACCTTAATTCACAAGAAAACTAAAAGCAAACTAAACTTTAAAAAGTTAACAGAAGAAATTATATATATATATATATATATATATATATACACACACACACATACATATATATATATATATATAAATGAAATAGATCATAGAAAAATAACAAAGGAAAAAATCTAAATAAAAGTTGGTTCTCAGGGGAGGGGTGGCAAATTAAAGAAATTAACAAATATTTAGTTTGATTGGCCAAAGGGGGAGGGGAACAGACAAGAGTCAAATTACCAGAACCAGAAATGGAACAGGAGACATTACTACCAACCTTACAGCAATAATAACAACTATAAGAAATAACGTACGTATTGTATAGATAAAACGCACAGATTCTTAGACACAAACTGCCAAAAGTGTCTCAAGAAGAAATATTTCATTTAAATTGACCTATAATTGAATTAATAATAATAAACTACTCGCAAAAGGAAGCTCAGACTCAAATAAACTTATGGGTGATTTTTGCCAAACATTTACAGAAGAATTAATACCAATTCTACAATTTTTTCAAAATATGGTAGAGAAAACACTAAACAATTTGTTCTATAAGAACAGTATTGTTGAAACCAAAACTAGGCAAAGCATTACAAGAAAACTACAAACCAATATCTCATAAAAACAGATGCAAAATTCCCAGCAAAATATAAGCAAACCAAATTCAGGAATATACACGATGAAATAATTATGCAACATAACCAAGTGGGATTTATCCCAAGAGTATAAGTTTGGTTTAACATCTGCAAATCAGTAGAATCTAAAATTAAAAACTATCTCAATAGATATAGAAGAGGCATTTGAGAAAAATCCTAAACCTTTTCATGACAAAAATACTCAACCATCTAGGAATAGAAGAGACCTCCCTCAGCCTAACAAATGGAGTCCACAAAAACCCACAGGAGAGACCACCCCCTCGTGGTAAAAGACATGAAGCTTCCCCATAAGAGACGGAGGCCAGCATAACCACTCCTCCCACTCTGCATCCTGCTGGAGGTGCTAGCCTAGGGAGTTGGCAAGAAATAAGAGGCATTCGCATTGAAAATCAAGAAGCAAAATCATCACAATTGGCAAATGGTACATGACCTTGTATGTAGAAAATCCTAAGATACCCACAACTACAGCTAGTAAAATAATTCAGCAGGATTGAAGTGTACAAGACTGGTATATAAAAGTTCATTGTACCCTTGTACGTTTGCAATGAACAACACAAAACTTAAGCTAGGAAAATAATTCCATTAACAAAAAAAATCAAAAAAGAATAAAATGATTTGGAGTGAATTTAACAAAAGAAGTGAAAACTTTCTACTTTGAAAACTAGAAAACATAGTTGAAAGAAATTTAAAAGTCAGTAAATAAGTGAAAAATCATCCCTATTCATGGGCACTGAGAGATGGCAATACTCTCTCTCCATCCACCTACAGTTTCACCTATAAAATTCCAGTTGGTTTCTCTGGAGAAACTGAGCTGATTCTACCACTCATACACAATAAGAGACTGAGCGTTCGAAAGAGTTAAGAAAGACACACAATCTAGAGACCCACACTTCCCACATCAAACTGGCTGCAGGTTTTCCGTCTGCCAGGACGCAGCCACCCACCAGGAGCTGCTTCTCCAACCACGCAGCCCTCTCCAGGTGTTGGCACGGTCCTGCCCCAGAGCTCCAGGACTGGGGCTTGCCCTGGACCCTCTGCTGCAGCTGGTCCCACCTCGGCACCTCCAACGCCACCGCGTCGGTGACTGCTTCCGACACCAGGTTCATTCTGCGAATAGGTCTGCCGCAGATCTGCCCTCCTATCCCAAGCCCTCCAATTGGAGGGTCTTCTCCATCACAAGGGCCAGACAGTATTCACCGGCCTGGAGAACGTCACGCTTATGATCCAAAAGGCCTGGGAAGAGCTGTTCCTCCCTCTTTGAGGTCAAGATGCCCCATGCCCTCGAGACCCCACCACTCCTCCGGGCAACCCCGGAACCCTGGTACGGGGCAAGTCTCCATGTGTGCGTTTCTCTCCCATGGTCTGCAGTGTGTGCTCTGCCATCCCCCAGCGCACCAGAGTCTCCCTGTCCCGTCAAAGCATCATGACCCATTGATGACGTGACTCAGGAGATGCCCTGTGGCCCTTCACACTGTGCAGCGCTTAGATGAGGACTGGGAGCCGAAGAGGTGACACAGCTGAGAAAGCTGGAAGTGAGTGTCTTTCACCCATCCCCCATGGCTGCAAACTGTATCTGACCCTTTATCTGATCGGAATGGGAAATACTACGGCATCCACAAACCAGCCACAGCCAGCAGGTACGGAGGCCTTCATCATCTGCTCTGCCAAAGGCGGCACGCGCCGGACCGCACAGCAGCTGTCAGGAGCAGTGTGTGGCTGAGCCTGTGGGGGTCTACCCTGATTCTCTGGCATCCCCCCAACCTCTGCAGGGGACAAACCAAGACTAGACACAGCACAGGGCCCGGCACTGAGCATCCTCGGAAGCAGGCCTCGCCCCACCCATGCATACCACGTGCTCTTTACTCACCACCGCAGTTTGGGGTGGGGAGGCAGCAGTGTCTAGAGTCTCTACTTAGTCTTGCACTATGACAGGTTTCCCCTGGGGCCAAAGACCCAGTGTGAGAATTCCTCCAGCTACCAAGCACACCAGTCCAATCACGGGGCCTGAGGCTGTGGTCATGTCCACCTGGTGGATCCAATGGCGAGGAGGTCCACTCTGTGGAGGATCTCTCCAGGCCTCCATTCATGGCCTGGCCTCCACAAATCTGCACTCTAGTAGAAGGTCATGGTGACACTTTGGGTCCTTGGGAACAAGTGTGACGTTTAGCTGTCCTTGAGCTGTCCAGGTATCTCTCTTCCCGTGGGTATGGCCCTCTGAGTAGGAGGCCATCGGTCCCTCTGTGAGGACAGGGCCATCGGTCCTGCACATACTTGCAAGAAGATGCAGAGGCCTTCACCTGGGAACCCAGATGGCACTTTTCTTTCAGTGGGTTTCAGACCTGAAAATTGGCTTTGACCCCGACACGGCACAGGAGCCGGGGGTCTTTGATGGCTCTGCTCGGGCTCCTCCACGTGGCTTTCCTCTCAGTGGGATGTGGTCTAGAGTCACGTCACTGGCCGCCTGTGCCTGGTGCCACGTGGGCGCCATGCTCCCCGTCTGTCTGCACTGCACCCTGCAGAGCAGGCCCTGGGCTGGCGTCCCCCCCAGCAGTCACTCTGCTGACCGTCCCCACTGGCTCTCCAGCAGCCGAGCGCACCGCCTGCCACTCATCCTCTGGAGCATTTCAGGTTCTGCGTCCCCCAACGTGGACCCCCAGAGGCAGAGGCCAAGGTGGGATCCGATGGTCACAGCGTGGACTGGAGGAATCACTGGGAGAGAAAGGGGGAGGGAGCACACATCTCTAGGCAGGACTGAGACCCTGGATGGAGCGGGGAGAAAGGGAAGGCCTCAGGGTGGAACTCACAGAAAGCATGGGGCAGGCACTGGCCAAAGCCCTGTGTCGCCAGGACGGCTTCCTTGCTCCGTCCTGGCTGAGGACAGCCCATGGGAACCACAGCTCCGGAGAGAGCACACCCTGGATCCCGGGGCCCAGGAGCCAGTGGAGAGTGATCGGTGGTGCTGCCAAGGCAGGTACTGCAACGGGGATCTGGGCAGGCGTTTCCAAGCCACCACCAGATGGTACCTTTCTTCTTTGTCAATCTAGTGCAGCCCCATGAAAATGCCCATGGAAGCACTACAGATTGTGTTCACTTGAAGGACCATTTTATGAAACGTTACCTTCTGGGCAGTGGCACACCAAAGTCTGCTCACACAGCATTTGGAAAGTCAGTGCTGGGTTTACATAGAAGAGTAAAATGACAGAGTCTATCCAAGTGCCTCTGAGCATTCTGTCAAAGCTCTGGGCTGTTTAGCCAAGCTGCATGGAGCGTGGTGCCAAGTCCAGCTGCCAGGATCGGAGAGCGGATGAGCCCTGAATGAGCACGTCAGACGGCTGTCTCACCAGTGCCTGCCCTTGGTCACAACAGGACCAGGAGGGGTCATTTGACACAAACCTACCCCTTGGATGGCGAAGCTCGTTAGCACCACGCCGTGAGCAGCACCCAGGCAATTAGCTGTGCACCAACAGTCTTCTGCGTAATCCACTGTCTGTGGCAGGGCAGACGCCACAGTCCCGAGGACTCCCTGGTGTCACTAACAGATATCAACCAGCGGTCACACCCAAAAGCTGCATTTTGCACATCTTCTGTCTCAACTGAAAACTAATGTCCACTCCATCACTGCCCTACGGCTCAGGTTTGTGGTGTCAGCCAGCGCACAGCAGGCACCTGTTCACACAGAAGGAAGTCATCCCTCCTCCCATGGTGGTGTCAGGCAGCCCTGATGGGCCACCATGGTTAATGACCTGGTTAAATTAAAACCTGTTCCAGGAAGCTTGATTTAAAGTGACTCGTGATTGTCTCCCCAGTCCTTATTATGAAGAACTCTCAAAGGGCACAGCCAGAGTCAGCTGGCCCAGGGGAGCAGGAAATGGCAAGACCCTCTCTTAGGAGACTCCTGTGAGACCACAGACTCCACAGAGAGCCATGTTAAAAATCGGTCATCAAAGTAAGTGTGCTGGCATATTCTCCATGATTATTTGAGTGGCAAGTGATAAGAATCATATTTGATTAATTATACTTTAAGAGAGAGAAATCCAGGGCTACTCTAGCTGGCTTCAGGCATAGTTGAATTACAGAACTCAGCAATCTCTCTCCCTCTGTCCACTCCTCTCTCTCCTCCCCCACCCCTTTCCCTCTCCTTCTCTCCTCTCTTGACTCCTCTCCTGTCCTTCCTCTGCATGGGATTAATATTAAAGTCCAATCTTGCCATGTGGTCATTCCAGACAGGGAAAGAAAAACTAGACAGGTAGACATTTAAAATAGTGATATATAGTCAGATAGATATAGACACACACACAGAGACACACACACAGACACACACAGACACACATACACACACACACATACAGACACACACACATACAGACACACACACAGAGAGAGAGAGAGAGAGAGGGAGAGAGAGAGAGATCCTGAAGTCTTAGGAGGGCATGATCTGCTAGGCTGGACCGGGGTCACATGCCTGTTCCCAGGCCAACCGTGCTGCCAGGAAGGGGAAGTGCTTGGCACTAGGAAGCCAACTGGGTGGCATGCTGATGGAGATGGAGTGACCCTGGATGACCACACAGACTGAGTGACGGAGGTGACTCCCCCAGAGAGAGGATGAGCAGGGGAAGGGCTCCCGGCCCTCGCACACCCATGGCGATTCAGCCTGTTCTTCATCTCTGAAGCAACCTCCAAGCGAGGGCAGCAATGTCCTCATCTCTAAGGAGCCGCAGGCCACGTGAGGAGACACCTTCTCACGCACCACAGTGGGATTCAGGGGATAGAATGTGCATTCCCATAACTAAGTGTAGGTTCTAGCAGGTGAAGGCTGGAGAGCTCAGAGCAGCTTCGTGAAGCCCTCTGGGTTGGGGTGAGTGACCTCTACCCTAAAGTCAAGGAGACATGGAGATGTGCATTAAAGGAGTTGGATTTCAATCTGCGCAAACCAGAAGTGTCAGAAGTGTCTAGATGTTGAAGGGGCAGAAGTGTCTAGATGTTGAAGACTCACACTTTTTAGTCATAAAATCCTAATTTTATTCTAGAAACTTCCTCCTTGAACCTAAGTGTATTGTTCAACAACAATACCTATAGTAGAAATAGTTGACTTTTATCAAATTCTTTGCCTGCTCCCGAACAATAATGCACACTTCACGCATTTACCCATAAGCTATCCACAGCAGTTCTGAGAGGCAGAGCTCTGGTTAACATTGGTAGTTAGAGAGCAGCAAACGTCCCAGCGCTGGCCACAGAGAAGGCTGGGCCTCCCCCCAGGGAGGCTGGCTGGGGACTGCACTTCTCAGCACCTGCCCCTTCACTCTTCTGAGCCTCATTCACATAAGTGGAAACAAGAAGCTGTACTTAGCCCAGAGGAATTTTATAAAAATTAGATAATGCCAGTGACCCATGGAACGGGAGGAAGTCAGCAGGGGTGCTGATTAGGACTGTCGCGTGAAGGGACTGCAGTGTCCTTTTGTGGTGGGCAGGGCGGGGGCCAGGAGTTTGAGTTAGAAGGGTTTGTAACCTGTCATCGATGTTGACTTTCCCAGTGGTTTAACTTCCCTTCCCTTCATCTGCAAAGTGGGAATTATATCAATGCGAAAATTCTGCTTGTTTTTGTGAAACATTACCTAAAATGAACCCTGAGATGGGGCTGGGGGACTCCAGAGGAGGCACACATGAAAACTTACCATGACGTGCAGGTGCCCAAGGCTTGCTTGTGGCTGTGGGGCAAGTGCAGATGGAGGTGGTGGGTGGCCCCTGAGGCCAGTGCTCCACCCCTGCCCTGCGTGGGCACCTGCGTGCCTGAGGACCCCTTGCCAAGGCTGTTTGCAGATGGCCAAAGCAGAGGCTCTGCGACCCGTGCACCATCCCCTCCACCTGGGTCAGGCCTCCTGCTGCTGTGGACTTGGCCTGTGGCCTCCCGTGGTGGCGCACCTCGTGAAGAGCTGAGGCAGGTCGGGCTCAGGACGCTGGAGTAGGAGCAGAAGCCTTGGTGACTCCCCTTTCCTTCTCATGGCTGCATAGTGAGACAAGAGGAAGGGCCCAGGATGTAATCTGGAGTGGTCACAGAGGTGGTCTGCTGGCCCCAAACAATGTTTTAGACATACACACACATACACACACACACAAAGACTATTTGTGGCTCATTTGAAATTCAGATTCAATTGGGTCACTAGTATTTTCATTGCATGGTTCTGTGACCACAGTGCGCATACACAGAGGGTGCAGTGATGGCTGATCTGTGGAAAAGCCTGCACTCCTACGCCACTTTCTGAATAAGATAGACAAAACAGTCTCCATCTCAGAGCACAAGCTTTGCACGACGCCACCATCACACTGACCTGAGTCCTTAGGACCAGGTCTGGTGAGTGCACAAGGCCATCTCTGCAGATTGTTCAGCCTGAGGTGGCCTGTTATGGAAACACCACCAGCACCTTGTGCTGTAGTGAACCTGTAAACCTGGATCTCTCCTAAAAATGGTTAAATGAACACACAACTTCACAGCAATTAGAGAGGTAGAAACAACACGAGAGCCAACAGACTGAAGTCACGGAGCCAGAGGAGGTACGAGAGGGCAAAATCCCGGAGGAGACAAGGACACAGTCAGTTCGGGTGAAAGTAGAAATTTGGGCAGAGACAGGCAGAGCTGCGACCTTGGAATGACAGGATGTCGTGGGCCAGCCAGTTCTAGCAAAGACCTGAATTTGAAGGGACAAATACTAGAGATACTCTTGGATTTGAGAGCTGCTATTTATTCTGCAGTGAGTGAGCCACATTCCAACTCAGTGAAATTTAACTTTGAGGGTCAGGAGACCATGCACAGTTTTTTTATTTCCCTGTGTATCTTTATAATAAGATGCTGTCAGCAGAGGTTGCAGCATGTCTGTTTCTGGAAACCTTAAATAACATTATGTCCACCTGGATTCTCTAAGAGAACAGTGCCTCCAAAAAATTCATTCTGTGGGAACCTGAGGGTGGCTCCAAGTGGAGTGGTGGTGCTGGTGGTGCTGGTGGTGCTGTGGTGATGGAGGTGATGGTGATGGTGATAGTGGTGGTGGTGGTGATGGAGGTGGTGGTGATGGTGATGGTGGTGCTCTGGTGATAGAGATGGTGGTGATGGTGATGGTGGTGGTGATGGTGGTGGTGGTAGTGATGCTGGTGGTGATGGTGATAATGGTGGTGGTGGTTATGATGATGGTATTGGTCGTAGCATTAGTGATGGTGGTGGGGTGGTGGTGGTATGGAGGTGGTGATGGTGGTGGTGATGGTGGTGCTGTGGTAATGGCGGTGGTAGTGATGGTGATGGTGGTGGTGGTAGTGATGCTGATGGTGATGGAGGTAGATATGGGGATGATGACTGTGGTACTTATGATGGTGGTATTTTGGGTATTGATGGTGGTATTGGTGGTATTGGTATTTTTGGTGGTAGCATTGGTGATGGTGGTGGGATGGTGGTGGTGATGGAGATGATCGTGGTGGTGATGGAGGTGGTGATGGTAATGGAGGTGGTGGTGGTGATGGAAGTGGTGGTGGGGTGATGGTGGTGATGGAGGTGGTTGTGGTGGTGATGAAAATAGTGGTGGTGATGGAGATGGTGGTGGCGGTGGAAGTGGTGGTAGGGTGATGGTGGTAGTGGTGACGAAGGTGGTGGTGGTGGTGATGGAGGTGGAAGTGGTGGTGAGGGGTGGGGGTGGTGAAGGAAGCGGTAGTAGCAGGTGGTGGTGGTGGTGGAGTGGTGATGGGGTAGTGTTAGTAATTAAGGTGGGGGGGGTGGAGGTGATTGTGGTGGTGAGGTGGTGCTGCTCGGGTGGTGGTCCTGGTGGGGTGGTGGTAGTGATGAAGGTGGTGGTGGTGATGATGGAGGTAGTGGTGGTGGGGGGGTAGTGGTGGTGGTGGTGGTGGTGGTAGTAGGGTGGTGGAATTGGGTGGTGGTGCTGCTGTGTGGTGGTGGTGGAGATGGGGTGGTGGCGATGGTGGTGGTGGTGGTCGTAGGGGGGATGTGGTGGGGGGGTAGTTATGGTGGTGATGGTAGTGATGGCCATAGTGCTAGTGTTGGTAATGGTGATATTTTCAGTGATGGTGGTAGTGGTCCTGACAATGTGACAGTGGCACTGACTTTGGTACTGGCCTCTGCTAGTTGATGAAAGCCTGGTCTCGGTGAGGGAAGGAACTCATCGTGGAGGCAGTAAAAGTGACCCCCTCCCTGGTGCTGCTCTGTGCTTTGTGTCCATTCCCAGAAAAATCATTTGAAGGAAGGGTGAATCAGCGCCCCAAAGGAGTACAGTGAATCACTGGCCACCTGGTGAGGGAGAGCAGAGGGAACACGGCATCCTGGAGCACAGACGGGAAAGCCTCTATGCCCTGGAATGACCTATGGCACCACTATTTCTAACTTAGAAAAGTGGATTCCTACAGCCAAGTGGGATGATGTCTGCATGACCAGCTAGGCCACCATTGCATGTTCTCAGAGCACTGGTGCATGCACCAGTAAAGACGCGTCACAGGCACTGGTCACCATGATCCGAGGAGTCCTGGCTCATGCACACCGTCCTGCGGGTGCTCAGTGTACACACTGCCCTAGGGTGCCCCGTGTGCACATGGTCCTGTGGGTGCCCAGTGTGCATGCTCTCCCAGGTGGTGTCCCAAGCACTGGTCACCATGATCTGAGGAGTCCTGGCTCCTGCACACCATCCTGCGGGTGCCCAGTGTGCACACCATTGTTCGGGTGCCTGGTGTGAACACTGTCCTGCGAACGCCCAGTGTGCACACCATCCAGCAGGTGCCCAGTGAGCACACCGTCTGGCAGGTGCCCAGTGAGCACACCATCCTGTGAGCACCCAGTGTGCACACCATCCAGTGTGCACACCATCCTGAAAGCGCCCATGTGCACACCACCCAGTGTGCACACCATCCTACGAGCTCCCAGTGTGCACACCGTCCAGCAGGCACCCAGTGAGCACACCATCCAGTGTGCACACCATCCTATGAGCACCCAGTGTGCACACCGTCCAGCGTGCACACCATGGTCCTGCGGGTGCCCCATGTGCGCGCTCTCCCAGGGCTGTTTGGAATCCAGGCTTGTGCTTACGTGGTGACTTCATCCTTGCCTCTCAGTCTTATCTGAATTGAGGTAGAACCTATTAAATTCTTTCCAAGAGCTGATTTCTAACAGATATTGGGACAGGTAGGACAATGCTGTGCCTGGATTTGACACCAAAGAAGTGTCATCCACATGTCAGCTGCAGCCAGGTGGCAGGCAAGATCATGGTCTCCAGGGCCGCATCAGCACTTCCCTAATGACCTCACGTGTTCCCTGAAGAGGAGGCTGCAGCCCTAGCTTGTGGAGCTGAGGGCCCTGGGGGCAGAAGAGCCCTGGTCTTGTCAGGAGGGAGCGACTGCAGCCATGTCGGCCCGAGGCCACGTCGTTATCTGCCTTCCTTGCTATATCTGGCTCACTCAGCTGTCTCCGCGGTGCACACTCTATCCCACATCCGCTTTGCAGAGAAACACGGACACCAGGGGACTTGCGACTGCTCTCGCCTACAGCCTGCATGTCTGGGGGAAGAGGGAAAGAACTCGGAACATTATGAATTCACACTTACACCCCAAAATGGCAGTTCTCAGCATAATGTCACGGAACTCGGGTAAATCATGATTGATCCTGAAGTTTATTCAAAGTAGTCTGTTACTAAAAATAAAGTACAGACACGTGCAAATAACTTACCTAAAAATAGAGGAGATAGAAAATCAGTCCAATAATAATATCACTCTCACCCACTTTCATTCTGATATGAGTCATGAGGTGGAGAGAAGGAGCAGGGTTTGAAGGGACCTCAGGGTGAGATGCAGAAGTCCCTGCCGCGTGCTTGCCAGCTGTGGGTGAGGGGCACACCACAGCAGGGCCACAGCCAGGGGGAGAGTGGGGACAGGGTGACGGGCACACCACAGCAGGGCCGCAGCCAGGGGGAGAGTGGGGACAGGGTGAGGGGCACACCACAGCAGGGCCGCAGCCAGGGGGAGAGCAGGGACAGGGTGAGGGGCACACCACAGCAGGGCCACAGCCAGGGGGAGAGCGGGGACAGGGTGAGGGGCACACCACAGCAGGGCCGCAGCCAGGGGGAGAGCGGGGACAGGGTGAGGGGCACACACAGCAGGGCCGCAGCCAGGGGGAGAGTGGGGACAGGGTGAGGGGCACACACAGCAGGGCCACAGCCAGGGGGAGAGTGGGGACAGGGTGAGGGGCACACACAGCAGGGCCGCAGCCAGGGGGAGAGTGGGGACAGGGTGAGGGGCACACCACAGCAGGGCCGCAGCCAGGGGGAGAGTGGGGACAGGGTGACGGACACACCATAGCAGGGCCGCAGCCAGGGGGAGAGTGGGGACAGGGTGAGGGGCACACCACAGCAGGGCCGCAGCCAGGGGGAATGCGGGGACAGGGTGATGGGCACACCACAGCAGGGCCACAGCCAGGGGGAGAGTGGGGACAGGGTGAGGGGCACAGCACAGCAGGGCCGCAGCCAGGGGGAGAGTGGGGACAGGGTGAGGGGCACAGCACAGCAGGGCCGCAGCCAGGGGGAGAGTGGGGACAGGGTGAGGGGCACACCACAGCAGGGCCACAGCCAGGGGGAGAGTGGGGACAGGGTGAGGGGCACACACAGCAGGGCCACAGCCAGGGGGAGAGTGGGGACAGGGTGAGGGGCACACACAGCAGGGCCACAGCCAGGGGGAGAGTGGGGACAGGGTGAGGGGCACACCACAGCAGGGCCACAGCCAGGGGGAGAGTGGGGACAGGGTGACGGGCACACACAGCAGGGCCGCAGCCAGGGGGAGAGCGGGGACAGGGTGACGGGCACACCACTGGTCCGGCTCTTCAGAAGAAAGCGTGAGACTGTTGTGCTAAGGTACACAGCTCAGCTTGCGTGTGGATCGTGTTCCAAAGGTGTCTGTGTAACTTGGGTGTTCAGAACTGGCAACCTGAGTTTTCTGCAAGCCAATGGCTCAAGGCTACCTTCAGCTAAACTTACCTTGGGTTTTGATTTAGAAAGACTATTGAAATTTGTCCTTCTGTGGGGACCGACGTGATGCACTGAGGAGGAGGAAGGGAGGAGCCAAGTGATGGAGCCCATGAATCCACGGGTGGTCCTGACGTCCATCTGCCCGGGGAACCTCAGTCACATATGGAACAGGAAACTGTTTTGTTCTCTAGAAATGCTCCATGAGGATCATCCACAAGGAAAGGAGGGTAGCAGAAAACAAGCCTTTCTTCTTCCAGCAGGGCCGGGCCAAGAGGAGTGCGGTGCCCCTCAGGCAGGAGCAGAGGTTGGGGAAGCCACTTGTGAGCTCGGGAGCAACATGGAGGCTTCACAGAGGAAGCAGAGTTGGGGGAAGAGCTAGGCTGACGGGAGGCAGCCAGGGTCAGCGAGGAACTTGGAGGAGCACAGGCATCATCTAGAGGGCCTCCCGGACAGCCTCCTGTTGGGGCTTGGTGAAGCCCCTCTTGAGAACGAGGTAAGCCGGATGCCATCTAAGGCTGGAGCGGTGCCCAGGCTGGGCCCCTGTGGCCCTGCTCACAGTGAGGCCACAGAGGCCTCACCTTTCACATGATGTGAAATCCTCCTCCACGTGAGTAAGGGAACCTCCTTCAAGAGGGCTCAGTGTCTGGACGCTGGCGATTTTCCAGGTCCCACCTCATCCAACTTGCCAAGACTGCGGCTACGTACTAAAGAAAAGTGGACGCCCCATTCTTAGGATCTCGGTGTACATGTGTGGCACAGCAGGCTCCACCAGGCTGAAGACATTTCTTGTGCATATTTGCACAGTGGCACAAGCGGTCAGTGAGTTTGGATCTCCTCTGTTATGTGGAGCTTACAATAACCTGGGACATAGGCAAGGCCAATATTGCAAGATGAAAAACTGAGACTTCTGGAAGTTCTGCTGCCTGCCACCTTCACCATGGTAATCAGATAGAGAACCGGGCCAGAAGCCGTCACTAGACTCCAAATACAGTGACCGTTCTGCCATGAAAAAAAAAAATGTTAGGCTAAAACAGATGGAACCGTGGACTCGGGGAGACAGAAAGTTCTCCCAGTTAGTGAGATTGGTGCAGGTTCGGACTGCCACCCTCTTTTCCACATGTGACCCCTGAAACGGGCCTGGAACCTGAACTGGCTGCCCAGTTCAACTCACACCCACTAGACTAACCAAGGCCTCTCCACTCAGAAGCACTCGTGCCCAACAGTCATGACCTATTGCCAACTGACCTGGATCCTCGGGGCCTTTCCACCACGTCCGACCTCCATCTGTTCCCAGGACCTGCACGTGAACAGAAAATGACCCATAACATAAAGGAGCTCATGAGTGAAATTTCTATTTTGATCCAGCCAAACACTAAATGATCAAGACTTCACCAGGGAACTAATGTCATGTTAGTTGTGAATAAGTGTCTTAAGTGTGTGTTTGCTTTTATACCTCTGGATGCCACTGTGGTCCTCTGGAGCTGAGCTCGATCAGTGGCTCGGTTGATGAACAGCCTGGTGCAGTCTGACCAGATCAGCTAACATACCGAGACTTGTACAGACTTCGCCCAGACCCGTCGGGCAACACTCAGCTTCCCCTTACGCAAGTCAGCGAACAGCACCTAACTTGAAAATTTGTAGACAATTAACTGAGCTCCTATTTGTGAAATTACCTAATACTCCAAGAAAAAAGGGTTGCTCATAAATACAGTGTTGCATAGCTAGTCTTTAGGCTTTTTTCTGGGAAAATAGAAGGTTGGTTCTAGAATTACAACCAGTTCTATCTGTGATCACCCTTTCCTGACCACAGTACCGTTGAGCACAGCGTCTCATTCCCATCCCGAATCCGGCGTGGTGTTGCCTGTGAGCCTTTTATTTAGCTCCGGCTCCCTCCCTTGCAGGGGTCTGAGTGTGCACCAAACTGTACTTCCTTGTCCAGATCTATAAGAGACTGTGTTCCCCTGTGGGGAATCTGTGTGGGTGGACACTCGTTACGGTTTAGACACGAGGTGGCCCCCAAAAGCTCATGTGTGAGACGCTGCGAAAGGTTCACAGGTGACATGATTAGCTCATGAGGACTTTAACCAGTTAGTGGATTAATTAACTGATGCGGGTCAACTGGGAGGTGACCCTAGGCAGCTAGGGTGTGGCTGGAGGAAGTGGGCCACTGGGGACGTGCCAGCACCTCCACCACGCCCTTCCACTCAGCCTGGGCCCAAAGCCATGGACTCAGCCATCAATGGACCGACCTTGAAACTGTGAGTCAGGATAGACTCTTCCCCCTCTGACTGCTCTGGTGGGGTCTTCTAGTCACAGTGAGCTGGTGCTGACCGACAGCCTCCTCCCAGGACCCACGCGTGGCATTGGCCACACTGCCTTGCAGATCCCATGACCTACCTAGTTAAAACCTGTGTTCCAGTGGGCACACTTAATAGTGGGTAAACCGAGGAGATCATGGAGGGAAAGTCCAAGAAAACCAAGTTTTCAAAACCGTGTTCAAAGTTCGGTCTCAAGCTGAATTCCACAAACACAAAAACCGAGAGAAGCTGGGAGAGTGCTCACCTTTCCCACCCAGTCCCGGTCCTCCACAGCCAGGCCGAGCCCTCCCCGACAGACGGCAGCCGGCGCATTCAATGTAAAAGTCCTCGAATCCTCATCTACCGAGGGCCACGGGACCAGGACTCCCACTTTGTACCCAACACAGACCTTCCTGAACATTCTCCAGCACTGAGCCTGTCGCCCAGCTCAGCCCCCACTGCTGTCTGGACGCGGGGTGCCCCCACTGGGGCCAAGGACAGCATGAACTCAGAGCCGGGAGGCATGGAGTCTAGGTATCACACGTCGGGCCACGGAATTCTTCATGTGGATCTTTGGGTAGAGTGTCGAGGACGTGAATTAAAACTCTGCTCTCTGATGTCAAAAGACCTGAAGTTTTCAACTCAGGATATGCTGAAAACAAAATGGGGGCTGGGGGTAGAGCTCAGTTGGTAGAGCGCTTTCTCGCATCATAAGGCCCTGGGTTCGATCCCCTGCACCAAAAGGAAAAAAATAAACATTAAAAGAAAAAGAAAATGGGTAGGAGGCTGTGGTGGGCCCCGTGACCACCTGCAGGTTCTTCTAGGACTGCAGCAGAGCCCCTGAGACCAGGGAGAGACCACTGCCCACACCTGACAGCTGGTCACCCTGGGAATTGTGCTGGCTGGCGTAAGCCACCTGGTCTGAAGTGACACCCCCTCCCTCCCAGACAGCAGCACCTGCTGTAGGTCAGCCTGGAGCGGTCCTGCAGCCTTGCCTGGCTGGGGTTCAGCTGCCGGCTTCGGCTGCTCCCTTCTCCTCACTGTTCTGCAGGGGCCTGCGGCACAGGGTGTCCTGCTCAGGCAGCTGCCCAGGGAACGGGACCCAAGAAGGAGAGGCCCTGTCCTCCCCCCGAGTGCTCTGATAGTCCCAGGGGGCCTCCCCCTTGGGGAAGGCGGGGGCTGGCACAGAACACCCACCACACGCGTCACGTTGTGCAGAACACAGGCTGGTTCCACCCGCTCACCCACAGCCAGCCTGCGCCCTGTTGAAAGAGTAGGAAGCCCTACCTGATAAGATGTTCGGTCTCAGCCACCAGTCCCAAGTCCAGAACTTCAGGTTGCTTATTTTGGGAGCTGAGCAGTCAGGTGCCCCCTGAAGACCCATGAGCAGTGGGGGCATCACAGGGCAGGGCCGCATGCTCACTGAAGGCACCACACTGGCCAAGTCCAGGTCTCTGGCCCACCACTGGTGACCCTGTGGTCTGGGGAGTTGCTCGACCTAGTCTCTGTGTCCTCGTGTTTAAGATGGGCCTAGTGACAACTTGCCATCAGGAGTGACGGGTAACACACAGGAAGGAGTCAGCATCCATCCAGGGACGGTGGGCTCCCAGGGAAGGCTCCGCTCCACTGGGCATCCCTCCTCAGTGTTAGCCATGCCTTGTCCACTGGTGGCCTTGCCTTTCCTTGCTGACCTGGGCACCCGCCTGCCTTGGGGCCTGCTACGTCTTTTTCTGCATCACTGACACAGAGCGGTCCTTCTGAGTCTCATTCACGCAGCTATTTCTTTCTCCTAGAATTCATATTCTTTCCTTGTCTTTAATGACTTTCACTCGTCTGCGGGGGACTGCGTCTCACTGACGGGCCCTCTTTATTGGGAAATAAGCCCGCAAACCCTCTCCCACTTACTGGTCTGCACGGTGAGCTCGGTTCCGGAGCTGCCCCCCTTTTCTGGAAAGGGCCTGCTAGTCAACATTTCAGGCTCCACAGGTCTGGAGATCTCTGTCGCAGTCACTCAACATGGCATTACAGCGTTGGGGACAACGTGTGAACAGATGTGCTGGCAGTGTTCCAGTACAAGGCTATCTTCAAAATAGGTGGCAGAAAACACTTAGCCTCGGGCTGCAGCTCGCTGGCGGCTCCTCCTCCTTTTCCTGGGAAATTGATGTTTATTAAACTCCCCAGGACAGACGACCATCAACTTCATCTCATGGTTTCCTCTTGGCCCGTCTAATAATTGTTTGGCTTAGAATTTATTGATTGATGAGAAGTTTGTGAAGGGCAGGTTGGAAAGCCTTGGAAAAGTTGAGCTTAGGTTATACCCATGATGCCTGCAGAGCCCACCATCCCTGGGAATGCGTTAACAGGAGAGTATAGACCCCGCCACCCAGCGTCCAGCCCCGGCTCCCCCCCACCCCGGGAGGCATGTGTTCCAGGAACGCTGGGGACTTGCCACGCTTTCTCTGCTCCTGAGCACTTGCGAGACCAACTCCACTTGGAATCCCCTCGTCAGTATCCTAGGCCCAGCGCCGGCGCCTGCGCACAGTTTTCCCGAGTTGCTCCGTGCGGAGCCAGTACACATCCTTCCTGTCTCTTGGTCCTCCGACACTCTAGGGGCTTGTCACAGCTCTGGTGAAGACGCAGAGGGGCCAGACATGGCTTCCTGGAGGGACATTCACAGGGAGCGTAGCTTGGTGCACATACCTCTTCTAAAGACTCAGTAAGTCCTGTTCTTTAATCGAGAATTTTTTATGGTATAAACTCTAACAAAATAGCTGTAAACCATCCTATGAAGTGTCTTGTGAAGAGTCCTCTGTTCTCCAGAGAAGCACACTGGCGTTCAGAACAGGCACTTAGAGCCTTAAGAGACCTATAGCCGGGTCCCCGTGCTGCTGTGTGGCTATGCGACTCTGGATAAGCTCTCTCTGCCGTGACTCGGTTCTGTCCTGTGTAACATACATTAAACGCACAAAGCATCCCCCGGGGTGCCCTCTGTGTGCCAGCTACACTGCTGGCCAAGGCCAGGCGTCGGCCGCTTCTCGGTGGTCTCTGCTGGAATCCTGGGACCTGACCGCAGGGCCTGGACCCTCTTTTCTCCTTCCCAACTCCAGGGCTCCTTTCCTCAGGATTGTCCTTGGTGGGAATTCTTTCCAGCCACTTCGGCATGGAAGTCAGGAGCTCGGAATGCTCGAGTGGCTCCTCGGTGACATTAGGGGCCTGCTCTGGGAAGGAAGCGTGCTCCAGGCACGAGCTGCCGGCAGCGGAGGTTTCCTCAGCCCCACGGGGCCCTTTCCAGGAGAGACCCAGGCTGTACCCGCTGGGACAGAGGCAGTCTCCACGGAGTCGAGATCAGGAAGGGAGGGCTCTTCCCGAGTCAGGGAGCCAGAGCAGGGGGTGGTGGCAGGGAAGCGAGAAGCTAAAGGGGAATAAGAGGAAGCAGAGCCAACTGGGAATACAAAAGGCCTAATGGAGCAATGATTGAACACCGAGCCTCTGCAGGGAAGGCAGATTGGAATTCCACAGAGCTCCAATCTTCCTCTAAACGCCTGTGATTGCAGAGACTCCCCGGGGTGCCGCTGCCTCTGGAGAGCCCCAGCAAGAGGAGCTCCCCTACCCTCTGCAGGGGAGGCTTCGTGCAAGGACCTAGGACATCCCACACCAATGGGAGCAAGGACGTTGCCGGCTTTCCAAAGAGGGACTCGGCCGGAGAACCAGGAACAGTCGCCCGGGCTGTTCCAGGCTGCGCCTGATCCGGAAGTTTCACCTTCACTGCGGTTGTCAAGGCAACCAAGCACCGAGAGAGAACCCACGGACAAGCAGCGTGGGCCTCACCAGAGTCTGGCCTTTACCTGCTGACTGCAGTGGAAGAAGTCTGGCACACCCAGACCCGAGCCCAGGGCGCAGGCCGCGGGAGCCGAGGAAGGCCCAGCCACCGAAGGCACTCTGCATGGGGCCTTTCACAGACCCCCAGGGACCTGGACCCCCGAGATTTCTCAAGCAGAGCAACCTTTACAGATAGTTGTCGTTATCAACCATTCCTCCGATTTGGGGTTGGCGTCCTGTGAAGTCAGCCCTGTTCTGAAGAGCAACCAGCCAAGGATCTTCAGAAAATGAAGAGTCTCGTCTGCTTGTTTGTTTGCTTCCAGAACAGAGACCTGTGCTTTCTGAGTTGTGAGTTTGGACATTATGAACATTCTAACTGAAATGGGCCCAACAGCCTGGATCCACGTCCTACAGAGCACAGTCTCGGGACAGCAGCCTGTGAACAAGAGGAAAGTACCCTCACCCTTACAGGAACCAGCCTGTGGGATCCCAGGGCCCTCATAAAGGTGAAGGTCAACGGACACCCAAGTCCCCTGTGTGCAAAGGACCTAAGCCATCCTGCCGTACTGGGTCATGCTCGATTACTCCCCATACCTGACACAGAATAAATGGTGGGTGAATTGTTGTTACACTGTATTGTTTAAGGAGTAAGAACAAGAAAACTGTTCGTGTTTGTATAAATACGATTCTTTTTTCTAATATTTTCACTCTGCAGTTGGTGAAGTCTACAAAGGCGGGGCCCGTGGTGACCAAGGACTCTCTGCCTTCACCTGGCAGTGAATCCCTGCACAGCCTGCCCTGAGGCGGGCAGGGGCTCTCGTCTCGGCAGCCTGAGGGAGCAGAACCTTGCGGCCCTCCTGGGTATGGCACAAGAGCCAAAGATCCACCCTATTAATTCATCTTTCAATGTGGGGAAGAGACTAGGAAAACTTTACATGTTAAAAGCAGATAATTTGCTTTTAATTCAACTATGTGGTCTAGACATGAACTGGAAATGCCATAAAAAGGTGCAATTAGTTACATCCCTGGTTCCAAGGACAGGGGCCATGCAGACCCTCGCTGAGCTCCCCACTGTCACTCTGTACCCACTGTGAGAGCAGAAGCCGCACCCCTCCCAGCATCGAGGCCATTGGGTTTCATGTCTCTTTTGGTCACGCGTCCTCTCTCCTCAGAGACTGCAAGTTCCTAAGGGGCAGCGATGGCGTCCAGCCGCCCTTGCAGCCTCCTCGCCGGCTTCCTGATATGCTCTTCACCTGTGAGTCCACTCGCTGCCCACGAGGCCAGGTCTGTGCCGAAGCCTCGGTGCCAGGAGGAGAGTGTGGATGAGGTCCGCTTCGCGGTACCTGCTTTCCGCAAGGGGGACGCGTCAACCAGGTGCGGGAGTCTCCCGGAGGGCAGCCCGTGTGGGCACTGCGCCAGTGGCAGCAGCTTCGAACCCAGACGGGTCTGTGGACCACCGAGGGCCTAAGGATGTCATCTACGTCCCTCGTCGAGTGCTCCCCGGGCCTCAGCCCTGTGTCCTGCTGTCACCATCCCAGTCACAGAGGAAGCTCCGGGACCAGAAGAGACTCAGTGACGCGGAGGGCCCCCGCCAGCCGGGCCCTCGGTCCTGTGTTCAGGCTCTGGAAGGACAGAGACCGTGGGGAAGGGAGCTCGTCTCCTGTAGAGACAGCAGTGGAACCCAGGCCTGAAGGGAGGAGGGCTGTGGAACTGTAAAGCCCAGGACAGTGTCTGGAGAGGGCTCAGCAGCGGAGGCGCAGGGGACCTCGGTGGCTCTCAGGGGGTGCTGCTGTGTGGAAAGGTGAGGCCAAGGAGGGCCAGGGCCACTGCAGCCTTCTCGGGTTGGCCCAGGCTCTGCGTCTCTTCCTGGAGCCCTTTCCCACCGAGGAAGGTGACTGCTGAATACACGCACACCTCTGGCTCGGCCGCGGGTCTCCTCATCCCCAGAATCCCCTGGAGGGGTGGAGAGATTACTGCAGCCAGAACTCAGGTGCTGAGGTTTGGCTGGGTCCTTCCTGATGGGCATGGTGGGCAGAGGCAGCTGGGGTGGTAAAGGGTGAAGGCCTGGGAGCCAGACACACCGGGGAACCAGCCTCAGTGCTGCTGTCCATGGTCCATGGCGGGACAGGAGGCCCTGCCTTCCCCAGGGGCTAGCTGCAAGGTGAAGCTAGGCGTGACTCTTACCACGCAGCCAGGAGGCCAGCGAGCTCGCCATGGCCATAGGAGCATGGTGCTGGGTGCAGAGGAGATGCCACGGGTGGCTCTGCCCACCTCTGCCCGTGCTGGCCAGTGGTTAGTGAGCATGATGGCGGAGTACAGGCCCCTTTGGCACGAGGGCTGTGTGGCCTGTGGAGTGGCTGAGGTGGGGAGAGCGAGGAAGCAGATGGCCCACCGCCTCTTCCACCCTCTGCGATGCTTGGGCCCCGGGACTCTTGTGCCACCCTTTCTGGATTTCCCAGTCTTCAGTGTGGCTTCCATCCTACCCGAACTTCAAGTGCATTTATGGGGTGCCCACCAGGTGTCATCGATCGAACAGAAATGACGCTGCACGACGCTCCGGGCCTCAGGGGACGCGCCTCCCCGTTCTCCGAGCCGCTCTTTGTTTGTGCCCACGTATGTTCTCTGACTCCTGGAGCACCAGGCCTGAAGTCCCCTCACCCCTGGAAGTTAGCAGACACACGCTGGTAGCTATGGAGAAAGACAAGGGGGCAGCAGGGCCTTCCTCTCTCCCCGCTCAGGAGCCGGGGCTTGGTTCTGTGGCTCCGCCTTCATCTGCAGGACCACCACAGGCCACTTCCTCAAGACCGGGTTCTCACGGTGTGACCCAACACCGGAGGGGTCCAGGTAACCGCAGACTTCGTGTGAATCAGAAATGAACCTTGGTGTGCTAAGCCACGAAGATCCAGAGTGGCTTCTGCGGCAGCATGGCCTGGCTGGTGCTGGCTGTGACATCAGATCAGGAATCTGCAACTCACATGCTCTTCCTCTTCTCAGCCTTCCGTCTCTGCGGTCAATACCGGGAGCATCAGCTGGAATCGGGAAAGGCTGTTGGGCTCATGTTTCCAGGTATCCGTCCACGGGCACTCAGCTCTGCTGTCCTGGGAGTGTGGCAACCAGGCACCCGATGGCAGGAGCAGGTGGCAGAAGAGGCCTGTTCACCTCATGGTGGCCAGGAAGCAGAGAGGAAGAGGGGGGACCAGGGTCCCAAGAGCCCCTGCACAGGCAGGCCCCCGGCACCTACATCCTCCCACTGAGCCCCACCTCTCCAAGCACCAGGTGCCACAGCCGGCCACACGCAGAGCCTTCAGCCCCTGGGAAGTCAGGGGCCGCTGGTCCACACCAGCAGACACTCCCGATAGAGGCATCAGGTCAGACAGGTGCATCAGGAAGAGCTGGACACCAGCACGGGGCGAGAAAGGTGAACCCCAAGAGCCAATGCCTGGATTCCAGACTTGGGAACGCAGCAGGGCTTGGGGAAGAAGACCCTCCAGAGGACAGCTGCCTCGAGTGCCACTGTCTCTGGCAGGGTGGTGACAGGACATGGTGGTCATAGAGATCAGCAAGGTCAGGGAGTCACTTTGGGGAGCTCTCAGAATAGCCATTGTGTCCTCTTTCCCTTCTGAGTTTGGAGTCAGCAAGAGAGAGTCCTAGGAGTCAAATGGAGATTGAAATGCCAACTATAAAAAAGGTGGATTGGGAGGTGTGGGTTGGTCTGCAAGAACAGTGTGTTGTGTGTTGTTTCACTGAAGAATTAAACTGACCCTTGGAATCACAGGTGGATGGACAGCGTCAGCCCTGCCCCTACAGAGGCAGTCCCAGAGCCCCCGGGGTGAGCAAGCCCTCAGAACACTGCATCAGCAGGGTCTGAGCCAGGTCCCCGGGCTCCGTGCCCATCCAGCCAGGTGGGTCGCCCCTTCCCGAGGCCGAGATGAGCGCAACGAACCTTGTCTCCCTCCTGCCTCAGGTGTTCAAAGACGGGGTGGATGCAGCTCTTTCTGGACCTGTGACTCTGTGTGATGTTTAACGTTACAACCAAGAGAAAGCATTCACCTGCAGACAATAGTGCAGCCATTGGGTAGGTGAGAGAGTGCTCACTGGGCTCCGACAGGGCAGCTCGAGGGCTCTGGACAGGCCACCCCAGGATGTGTGCAGAGACAGGCGGTCACAACAAGTGCTCCAGAGCCCGTGGAACTGTAGGTTAGGAGCAGGACTTGACCTGCAGTGGGCAAGAGGCCCAGACTGTGCACTAACCCAAAATAAAAGTTCAAGGCCAGAACACAGCCCATCTGAGCCAGCAGGAGAGATTTATGACCTACTGTAGGACATTGAGACGTTATTTACCATCAATGTATGTGCCTGCTGGTGCCCCCGGGAGCTACCAGTGCTGCCTCACACCATGGAGCTGGTCAGCCTGGCTGACAGACATGCTGTCTGCACCCTGTGATGAGGCAGTGAACCCAGAGGTAGCCTTCCCTCTCTCTGGAAACGGTGCCAGTTACTCAAGTTCTGGGGGCTGACCCAGAGATGGGGATTCACAGCGAAAGGCAGGTTGGCTAGAATTAGACCATAACAGCCTTCCTCCATAGTTCTCATGTGAAACTTCCCACAACAGCTTCCTTCTGCAATTCACCTTTAAAGAACATCTTTACAGAGCAGCTTTGGGTTATCTGCACATTTACTATACAACTTCCTCAACACATTTCTTCTTTTTTTAAACAATTTTTAATGTATTCTAATTAGTTTTACATGACAGCAGGATGCATTTCAACTCATCGTACACATTTCTTCGAACACTGATACAAATGGAATGTCAATAAAGGTAAGCCACTAGTCTAGATGGTGTTAGTCCACTCGCGGTTTAAACCCAGTGATTACGCCATGTGATCTAGGGATGCAAATTGAGAGGATAGAGTGTGAGATAGTTCCTTTCTATAAAATGTAGAATAAACCCTTCCTTGTCCTCGGGGACTCCCTCCTGTGTGGGCAAGAGAAAGCTATTCTTTGATCAGAAACTTACGATCCAGTCCTCTCTCTTATTCCCATGAGTTGGATGAGTTCGACAGAACCTCTCACTCAACACCTCCGCACGTCTCCCGATGCCAACAGCAGCACTGCACACAGCACCCTCAAACAATCCGTAAGACCACCCACCGCCAGGCCAGCAGCTCCCCGCCTCACCCAGTCCACCCTGAAAGGCCCCTTGCCCCTCACAGGACTAGAGTTACAGGCCTGCTGGCCACTGGCTCAGCCTGCTGCTCAGGGAGGGGTCCACCTATGGTGTGGCCCCTGTCTTGGGGCTTAGTCTGCCTGCTCTCTGATTGGCTGCAGCAGGCTCTCCAAGAGGCCCAAGCCCAGACCCAGGTGCTGCTGGCCAGCTGGGGTCCAGCTGTACACGGGCTCCTTCAGGGACGGCTCAGTGCAACAGATTTAGTAAGTGAAGGCACATTGGTCTTTGATCAGGGCCAACGTTAAACCTTAGTCTTGTCAAGTCTCCTGCTGTCACCAGATGGAAGGAGGAGGGAGGACTTTCCATCTCTCCCAGGTGCTGTTCTCCTTCAAGGAATGCATGCCAAAGCAGGTCCCTGTGGTTGTGGTCCCCAGGAGCAGACAGTGAACCCGGGGTGGAAGGTCTCCAGCAATCGCCCTGGGTGTGTGTCCGAGGAGCCTGTGCCCTCACCAGGCTGTCGCCCCGCTGCCTGGATTGCGCTGAGGCCGTGGCTGCTGGATCCGAGAGCTCCTACTTTCCAAGATTGCGGGGAACACAGGTACTGCTGCCTTCCTAAACCTTACACTGGAGTGTTGGCAAGCGATATCCTAGCAGTGACAGCCGGGTCGCAGGCTGTGGCAAGCACCGGGGGGGACAGGGATGTGGTGCCGTGGGAGACAGCAACCAGGAGCCACTGCACCCGAGGAGCAGCGGGAGGCTTCCTAGGAACAAGGAACTTGAGGGGGCACAGAATAGAGCAGAAACCTGGGGCTGACTGCAGTGAAGATGTGGGGGGAGGAGAGCGGGAAGGGCACAAGGAGCACACTGCAGGCCCAGCCTGGCGGCGCTGATGCGGGCGGTGGGGGGTGGTCAGCCCAGCAGCAGCCGGCCTTGCGCAGCCTGGCCCCCCGAGCACCTCTTCTCTCTCTGTTTGCGTCACATCTCCGTCACGAGGGGCCAGATCTTTCCTTGCTCTCAGTTCTGTACAGTCCCTCTCCCCAGGAGGAGCAGAGAGCCTGGGCGGTCGTGTGCCGAGAACTGAGGGTGAGGCAGAAGAGGACACAGGAGGAGCCGTCGGGACCAGACCTCGATGGCCGGATTCTGAGTGACGTGTGGGCCTTTCTTGCACCACAGAGGGAGCGGGTCAGGATACTAGAGCTAGCCAGTGGCCTGCTCCGTGGTGGCCACACGTCCTTCTCAGAATGTCTTCTATGGATTTTTACCACGTCATCTATTAATTACCTAATTACATCGTCTAATTATGGGATTCTTCATGTATTTGCACTGATTACGTAATTGGGTACAATTACACTAATTGGGTTAATGAGACAGGATAACAGACTATAAATTGCTTTAAAGGGACACTGGGAAGGCTGGCAGGCCAGACCCTTTGGAGGTGGGTCAGGATCTATCAGCAGCTCAGAGATCCCCTCTCCCCCATCCTGGTCCTGACCTTTCAGATCTGTTCAAGAGAACCATGTGGAGGGATCAGCCAAGCTTCTGGCCAAGAGCAGGAGGCCAGGACAGAGGAATGGGCAGGCAGGTGACAGCAGGGATCCCCTCTGTACGGACAGAATGACACCTGCCACCAAGATGCCCGTGCGCTAGAGCAGTGCCCCAGCCTGCTCCAAGAGGGAGTCTGCAGACGTGTTAAGGGCGAGGCCTTAGAGGGGAGGTTACCTTGGTTGTTAAGGTCTTCCCTGATCACCGTCCGGCTGAGCGGCAAGACGTGACCACCCAAGGTTCAGGATGAGGCTGAGGACCGCTGGGTGAGGCTCCAACACCCCATTGCTGGTTTAAAACATGGGTGCCCCAGGCAAAGATCAGAGTGTCCTCTGGAAGCCAGGAGCATGGCCAGCAGACGGCCAGGAGGAAAGGAGCGCCTTGTCCCTCAGCAGGAGGAGCTCAGGTCCACGTCCTGGACGATGAGAAAGTGGACTCTGCCCTGGAGCCTACAGCAGGAGCGCAGCTCTCCCAGCCCCTCGGCTCAGCCTGGCCGGTCCCAGGTCAGACTTCTGACCAGCAGAACGGCGGATGATGGATGGCTGTTGTTCAAGACCCCAGGCCTGTGGAAACCTGTTGTCACAACAGTGGGAAAGGACAGCCACGCCGCCCGCTCTTCCCCCTTCCCACCCGCTCGCCTCCTTCATGCCAGCGACTGCCACGTGGCTTCCTGCCGCCCCCCGCCCTTATCAGAGCCTGTTTCTAGGAAGGTCTGATAGCAGTCTTATCCCCACAGGACATGGATCAGGGTCACTGCTCTGTGACATCTGGGTTTCCCTTTGGCTCTAATCATATCATAAAACAAAAATTTGTCCATGAAAGCAGAGACCTTGATCTTTATAGGTAGGTCCATGTCATTTCAGAGCCCAGGTCAGTGTCTGCCAGCTCACAGGCAATAGTGGGAAGGGACATGGAGTGACGTGAGCCTCAGCTCCCCTACAGTGAGCCAGGAGTGACAGCATCACCTGTCAGGTGTCACATCGGGCCATGAGGCACCCACGTGAGGCCTGGTCACTGCCTCACCCATAGGCAGCATTCCATGAACGTCCCTCCTTCCTCTGGAGAGAGGCTGAGCCACCAGTGACCACCATGGAGAAGCAACCGGCACAGGAAAAGCCCAGGGCATTCCACAAGGCAAAGCCAAACACAGGCGGAGCTGTCTGACGTGGCCACGGAACAGTGGAACTAGGAAGAATGAGGTCCAGCCTCCAGGAGGCTGGCTCGAGGAGGCCCCTCAGTCCACACTCCCTGATTCCAGGTCGGAGCTCGGCCTCTCCAGGAGCAGCCAGCTGTCCGCTCTGGATGTTCCCACGGCAGTCTGGAGCCGGGGAAGGTGGACAGGCCCCAAATCTCCACACCAGCTTCAACTTTGGCACAGTCCAGGGAGACAGCAGAGTTCTTGGGCCCAACCTCTGGTACCAGTTTTAGCTCAGTTGCTCCCTAGATGCACAGTCTTGGAGATGGAACTGCTTAACCCAGTTGCCACTGGTAGAACTCGTGGTGGGGTCTTTGAGGTGAAGAGGGGCTCACACATCCCTGGGAGACCCCCATGAGATCTTGTGTGAGCCCCTGTGGCACTGTCCACAGCAGCTGAGCTGGCATGATTAGAAGGAGGCCCAGCCGCCCTCCTCCACCCTCCACGGTGAGCTTGACCTGACGTCAGATCTGGGCCCTGTCCCTGAATCAGGATACTGATGGCATCACTGTGCCTGGACTTCAGGTGGCTGTGCAAGGTGCACCTGTTAGTTGTGCCCGTGGTGTGAACTCCCGGCTGGCCTTGTTTCTGGTGTGGTCTTGCCCTGTGTAGACTAAGGATGGTGATATTCAGTACACGGACATGGTTGGTGTCCATGCACTCTGAAGGGTTATCCTGAGGGACATGTGAACTGATGCGTGTGAAAACTTCTGCAGGAGAACTGCTCTCTGATTCGGCTCCACCTCTCCTGGGGGTCTTCAGGGGACCTTGGACTTGGAGAGAATTGTCATGAACTCCTTTTAGGGAATTCGAGCAGGAAAAGTGGAGATTAAAATGTCACAGCACAGGAAGAGAGAGAGCCCAGGTCCCCCCATGACTGAACGTGCCCCAGGGTTCTGTGACCACCGAGTTCAGTCATCTCCGTCTGACCTTCCCTGTTGGCCCTGTGTGTGCCCTGCACACAGCATGTGCTCGGCCAGCTTTCCCTGAGAAGGAAAAGCCGTGAGCCTGAAGACCACGGGGTGGGGGTGAAGGCTCTAGATGGAGACTTGGCCCGTCTTTGTCCCCTCTCCAGCTCCCAGACGCCAGGCTGGTGGGAGCCCGGCTTCTCTGGGCCCCAGAATGCCCGTGGCTGTCGGTCGGCCATGCCTGGCTCTGCCCACAGCCATCTCTCTGGAGCCGCGCTGGCCCTCCTCACTGCTCCTGGCAGAGTGGCCCTCTGGGCAGCTTCATTAGCAGTGCTGGCTACCTCCTGTTGCAGGACGGAACAGAACCATCTCACTTCCCACTGACTGGGCAGGGAGAGGGCTTCAGAGCCAGGGAGGGGAAAATCCATCACAATCTCTGAGACAAACCCAGGTCACCCTGCAAAGAGCTGTGCCCATACAGATGTGCTGTTGGAACAGATGTTCCTGCAGACAAGCCTAGATTGTTAACAAGATTGCCATCTCCCCGGGGACAGCTTGCTTTGTAAGTGGCTTTCTATCGTGCTTGGGTTTGGTTTTCAGAAGGTGAGGGAGAGGAGGTCCATTTGGGGCAGACATGTCTGCTCCCGTCCTCCACCCGCTCCTGCTGTCTAGGCAGAGCTGGAGGACATGGACAGAGCCGCCGTCCTAATAGGGAGGCCATGTGCAGATCGCCCAGCTGCCCACCACGGACTCTCACTCGTCAGAGCAAAGGGAACCTTTCAGACCATTTCCCTGGGGTCTCGGAGTTCTGGCTCTCAGGGTATGAAGGGAGCTAGAAAGTGAATGTGTGTCCCCTCCTAATTCCTAGGGTGAGCTGATCCCTGATGGTGATGTTTGCAGGAGGGTATTTAGAAGCTCTTAGGTCAGGAAGCCAGAGCTCTGGAGGGTGGACCAGTGTCCTCCTGGGAAGAAGCTCTGGAGCAGGCCACTCTCTTGGTCAGGAGGGGAGCAGGGAGACCTCGGCAGGCTGCAGCCCAGGAGGGGGCCTCTCTCTTGGTCAGGAGGGGAGCAGGGAGACCTCGGCAGGCTGCAGCCCAGGAGGGGGCCTCTCTCTTGGTCAGGAGGGGAACAGGGAGACCTCGGCAGGCTGCAGCCCAGGAGAGGGCCTCTCTCTTGGTCAGGAGGGGAGCAGGGAGACCTCGGCAGGCTGCAGCCCAGGAGCGGGCCCTTGACTGAAGCTGATAACACTGCAGCCAGTCTCAGGCTTCCAGCCCCAGAACCGTGAGGAATTAAGCTCGTTGCTTATGAGCTGCTCAGTCTGGTATTTTGTTAGCAGCTCGGATGGACTTACCCGGGAAGAGCAGAGCAGCACCGTGGTGAGCCCTGGTCAGCCCTCTGTCTCTCGCCACCAGGACTTAACTGCCATATATGAATTATAAGGCTGCATTTCAAAAAGGTGCCCATGGTGAAAGTATTTCAAAGCTGAATCTAAGCCCTGTGTTCAGGGGTTGTCACTGTTCCCCAGGCTGCGCTCACGCCCCACCGTCTTTACAGGCACGCGGCTGGGTGGCCCTCCTCCTGCACAGGCGGACCCCCGTCCTACAGGGGTCCCATGCTCCTCACAGCACGTCCTCTCTCCTGGCTTCAGTGTCTCCTTCTTGGCTGAATCATCAGTCACATGTGAACACCTTCTAGTAAGAAAAAGAAAATCTCCTTGGACCACACCCTACCCCCCCTCTCCTAAAGCTCTGCCCTCCCTGTACAACAAAACTCTTCAAAAGAACTGTCCAGGACCAGAGGGAAAGTGGGGTGCTGGGGAAAACCTGTTCAAACTGTGTTTTGTGCCTGTGCAAACATGTCACAACTTGTCCTATAGCTGTGTACAATTATGACGTGCTAATAGAAACAGAGGGAGGGAGGGAAGGGGGGAGGGAGGAGGGAGGGAGAGAGAGAAGGAAAGGAAGGGAGGGAGGGAGAAGGGAGGGAGGGAGGGGGAAGGGAGGGAGAGAGGGAGGGAGGGGGAAGGAGGGAGGGAAGGAAAGGAGGGGGAGGAAAGAGAGGGAGGGAGGGAGGGAGGGAAGAGAAAGAAATGAAGGAGGGAGGGAGGGGGAAGGAGGGAGCTCTGTTTAAGGGCAGGCAGGGCATGTCCCCACTCCAGAGCCTGGGCTCCCCTTCTTTCCTGGCTGTTCTGTCCAGGCCCTGAGCCAACCAGACTGGGTCCACCCCCATGAATGAGGGGGTCTTCCTCAGTTCACTGGATCTTCAGAAACACCCTCTCACACTGCCCAACACACCTTGAGGTCCCCTGGCCCATCGAGCTCCCATGTCAGATCCCCGTCTCGCTTCACTGTGGCCGTCAAGAGCATGTCGTGTTTAGGGAGGGCTGCTCCTGTGAGTTCCCGGGGCAGATGCTCCCTCCTCGCTTCCCACCTGCCCTGCTCTGCCCCTCTCCCTTTCTCCCCCTCCTCTTCCCAGTTCTGGTTGCTGAGATGCTCCTGAACCGCCTGGGCTCGGCCCTTCTTGTTTTCCAGGTGTGACTACCCCAAGGCAGCCTCGCCTCACCCTAGAGATCACCTGAGTGCTGATCCCTCTCAACTCCACATCCCCAGCTCCAGGGTCTCTGATGGACCTTCTACAGCTGCTCGACCACTGGAGATGTCAACTTGGATATCGGATACGTAAATGGCTTCTGCAGCTCAGCAGGCCCCACACTGAGCTGTGGACGGCTCTCCACCTCCAAACACGCTCCTTGAACAATCCAGAATAGAGGCTGGCAACAGGGGGCCAAGCCAAGACTCCAGAGCCCCCGTGGCATCTTGTAATACCCTGTACCACCCACACCGAATCCGTCAGCAAGTCCTGTTGGTTTGACCTTCAAAATACACTGAGACACAATGCTCCCCCCTGTCTTCCTCAGCCTCTGGTCTGAAGCGCCCTCTCCCTCACATGGCCTGCTGCAACGGCTTCCAAACTGTGACTCCTGCGTCACAGCGCTCACTGGTCAAGAGCCTGTGTCCCCTGCCTCACAACACTCACCTGGTCAAGACCTGCCTGGGGCTCCCAAATCACAGAAGCATGGAGAATCCTCATTGTGGCTACAAAGTCCCCTGGACTCCAGCTCCACCTTGACCTCCAATGTGCTCCTGCTGACTCTCCAGGATCCTCTGTGAGGCCCAGGGGACATGCTCTGCAGACAGGCAACCCCTCGACTCGCCACCAAACCTGGCCTCACACCTCCAAAGCTGACCTCACCCCGGGCAGGAAAACTCTGCATCAGGACCAGCCTCACAAAGGGATAAGCATGTCCCCTCTGGCCCTGATGTAATGGGCAAGCTTCATCCTCAGCCTGGTAAATGCCACAGCCACAGGAGTGACCAGCCCCATCTGGTCAGCCCTGAGAATTCTCTTCCCTGCAGCCTCTTGGCATTTTCTCCCTTGCGGTTTCCCCAAGCATGGCCACGTGCCTGCTCTCGGGACTCCTGGCTCCTGGCTGGGCTGCCTTTGGGTCTGAGGACTTCTCCAGAGCTGGCCTGGTGGGGGAAGGAAGCTGGCTTAGGTTCTCTGGCCTCCCCAGTCACCATCTTGTAGCTCACAGCCTGGCTCTTCCGACCTGGTCTTGGGCCCTTGTGACCTCAAGGTGAGTGACTTCTCCACTAACCTGGGCCTTCCTCTCCTCTGACGGTGTCTTTCCCACAAGCCACCTAAGGTTTGCCAGCTAAGCCCCAGGCTGGGCCCTGAGTTTGGAGACTCGGTTGTCCATCACACGTAATACTCCTCACATGGAAACCGCTTTGCATCCTGAAGCCGCTCAGACCTGGGTGATCTCCGCCACTCTGCTGGTCAGGGCTCTCATGCACTGTTGCCAGTTCAGAGGACACAGATGGGGTGTTGCCTAGGGTGGGGCAGTCCTTGGCCACTGGAAACAAACTGTCTGCCTGGAATTAAAACTGTCCCTGTGCCATATGACAGGCACAGGACTCAGGCCAAATTCAAGCTCAGGCCTCAATTCAGTTCCCTTAAAAGCCAGGCTCAAATGTGTGCTTGTCCACCTGTGGGGCACATAGGAACTTTTACCTGTGCATTGCCACTGGGAATCTCCCAGGCAGAAACAAGTTCAGCCGTCAATCCCAGTTAATGACTTGGATATCGAAATGTGGGAATCTAGCTGGCAGTCATCAAATTAGACAGCAGTAACAAAGAAATAAAGGAAATAAATATCTGGAGGAGCCTGTCATAATTGCAATACAAATTAAAAACAAATCTTCACCAGCACGGATCTCAGAGTGGAATACTGAGGATGAAATCATGGCACTACACGAGTCATCCAGCACACCTCTAAGAGGCTGTCACTCGCCATCACTCCCAGGTTGCAGCCGGAAACTGCGGCATCTTACAAGGTGGGGTGCCTTATTCAGAGCCACATGGCACACTGGGGCAAAATCGGAGTCACAGCCAACGGATCTGTGGTTGTGGAAGTGTTATGTCCAGCTGTGAGGTGTCCCCTGAGAGCTCCGGCAGGAGGCGATGCCAGGAAGTGAGAGGAGAGAGGCAGAGGCTCGGAGAGCTGTGACCTGCGGGTGGATTGATCCATGGACGTGGGTAACTGGGTGGTCACTGAGGGCAGGGGGGTGTGGCTGGAGGAGGGGGTCACTGGGCTGTGCCTTTGGGGTTTGTATCTTGTGCCTGGTGAGCAGAGTGCTCTCTGCTTCCTGGTGTCCTGTCCTGAGCTGCTCTCCCCTGCTGTGTCCTTCTGCCATGATGCTCGGCCTCCTCGGCCCAGAGCAGGGGGGCGGCCGATGGCACCTCTGAGCCCCTGAGCCAGAGTGAACTTTTCTTTGTGTTGCTCTGCTCAGGTCTTTTGGCCTCAGCGATGGAAAACTGACTAACACAGGAACCAACTGCTGAGTGGTACAGATGTGAGGAGGTCAACGCCTGCACACGGCCCAGTGCATTTAGTGGGTGCTCAATAGATGTCACGAAAGGACTAGAAACAGCACAAAAAAACATGTTCTACTCTGCCCGGCCACCGTGCATGCTGAGGACCTGCAGGAGCCGGTCAGCGTGAGTACAGGTGCATCTGGAGGGACGTGTCCACGCCTCATGTCAGCTCTACTCTCCCAGGACACACAGCGCATCCGTCCATCCAGGCAGATCCCTCTGACCAGCGGTGCAGCACACTGGGCACAGTGGGCTTTCCCAGGCCTGCTAAGGCCAGCTCCTCCGTCCAGGAGGTGAGGAGGGCAGGAAGGTCCTCAGACACCAGGAAAAGGGTGCTTTAAACGCGGCTCTCTACACAGGCTTGTCTTTTCCTTGTTGGTGGCTAGTGTGCTCTGTTCTGAGGGTTGGCTAAACTGTCCGGCCATCAGTATGAGTGACACAGAAAACGTCAGCCCTTGGAGTTGCCGGCGGACACTGACACAGCCGCACCCCTCTCTCCTGAGGGTCTTCAGTGCTGCCCGATACCATGGCACCCCGTCATCACCCCACCACATCTGACAGCCCTTCGATGGCATCCTTTACGCCACATTTCCGATGCCACTTCAAACCTTCCTGGGAGTCTATGAGGACCTGCTGCATTTTGTTCTTTTTTCATGGAAAAACAAAAAACAGAACAACGGTACTTTGCAACTCTTTCCTGACCCTGTAGAGTCCTGGGGTCCCCAGAACCAGGCTGAGGGAGGTGACCCCAGGAGTGAGGAGCCTGGCATGGTGAAGACCTGAGGTCCGAGTGGTCAGGACACGGGGAGAGCGTGCCGAGCGCCGCCCTGACCAGAGACCCCAGGATCACCTCCCCGTTCTGAGGGACATTTGATAGTGACCATTTCTCCTCAGGTGCAAGTGGGAGCCACATAATAATAACAAAACTCACTTAATTTAGCTGTTAGTCAGAAAATTTTGTTTTGTTGGATGCTTTATTAGAAAATTGATGTGAGGTTTTTCTGTCTGGTTTATAGTTTCATAATCAATCTAACTGCTGTTGAGTGAGTCAGTACTGCCGGGTGGGCATGAAGCCAGCATCAGGAAGGACAGCTAAGGAGTGGACTAGGGAGACCCTGAGTGCGGCCAGGGACGGTGGTGTTCCCGTGAATCAGTGAAGACTGACTTCGTGGGTCTTTAAGGAGCTTTAAGGAGCGTCATGATGACCCCAGAAGCCTGCTGCCTTCTCGACCGTCCTGCTGAGCCGCACTTCAGGCCTGTCCTTCAGGAACGTGGCAGGGACAGAGACGTGGGGCCTGTGGAGGCCAGTGAGCCCAGACCCTCTTGACCCTGGCCCTCCTGGCCCTCGGCCGTGTGCACAGGCCGATTTTTAACCCGGCAGCTAGGGTCTGAGGTCTGGCTTCCTCTTCTGTTTCTGGAAATGGACTGTGGCTGAGTGAGAGAGCCCGGCTTGGCCATGGTCCTGTCCCACCCGATGCGGCAGGGCCAGCTGGCCTCTCTGTTCCCCTGCACTGCTCCTGAGTCTCCTCAGTGTCATAGAGACTCCCTTCCTGGACCAGGAGATGAACTTCCCAGACCAGCTCTGGAGAAGTCCTCAGACCCACAGGCAGCCCAGGGAGTCCCGAGAGCAGGCACACGGCCATGCTTGGGACATCACCGAGGGAGAAAACGCCGAGAGGCTGCAGGGAAGAGCGTTCTCAGGTGCTGCACAGGACATCAGTCTTCCATGGGGCTTCTCAGCCCTCCGGCTGGGGTCGTGCATGACCATCCCTGAGAGTCGCTTGATGTGCCTTAAGATGGAGCTGGTCACACCCGTGGCTGTGGCATTTACCAGGCTGAGGATGAAGCTTCCCCATACATCGGGGCCAGAGGGGACATGCTTATTCCTTTGTCTGGTTGGTCCTGATGCAGAGTTTTCCTGCTCGGCGTGAGGTCAGCTTTGGTGGCGAGTGGAGGGCTGCATGTCTGCAGAGAGTGTTCTCTGGGCTTCATCGGGTATTGGACCTGAGTGCTGTGCACACTCCCGGGGAGACGTGGCGGAGACCCTGACCTAATGGGGACATTCCCAGCTAATAGAGGGCATCAGGCCCCACCCTGGCCTACAAAGTGATCACAGTCCCATACACTGGGGGCTTCTACAACCCCGTCCTGTGAAGAGCCATTCTCTGTCCCACACAGAGGGAACCTCCCTCACTCAACCCAAAGCCAGGCTACATGGAGAGAACCTAAGATCTCAGCCCACGCTGTCCCAACGCATGCATGGAGACAGGGCGTGGACGCCCTGCGTCAGCTCTCGGGCGTCGCTCCAGTTCTCTCTGTGGACCCTGAGCTGCCTGGCAGCCCGTGGGGAGGAGCCTGCTGCAGACCCTGGCCCTCCTTGCTGCCTCTCGGCAGACGCACAGGCGCTACCTCCTCTCTGCGGAGTGCTCGGCCCCCACAGGACAGGCTAGATTGGATGCCACTTTTGGTGACAGGTTGGGGAGGCAGCTGGGTTTGATGCAGACTGACAGGTCCATAAATTTGGCTTCTAATTTTATGTATTTATTTCTGTTAAAGAAAAGAGGGAGAGAGGGAATACTCAGAGTCATGAAATCATTAAAGCCAATTCCCTTTTTCTCCCCAGCCCTCCCCTGCCCTGAGTGTGTGCGGAACCGTCTTTGCAGCTCCGGAGCCATCCGATGGTATTGATCCTGGTGTGGAAATTGGTATTGACTGCAGCTGATGCTCTGCACACTTCCCCGGCTCTTAAAGACACAGCATAGAGGTGGTTCCACTCTGCACAGGACATAGCTCTGGAGACGTTTGCTGAGACACACTAAATAGTACAAATTAAAACCTGGGCTTTGTGTCTGGCTCTCCTATGTAAGCCAAATGGGAGTTTGGAGAACTCCCAAGCAGGCACCATAGAAAATGTGCCAGCCTCTGAGGACAGACAGGACACCTCCTTGCCCTCTGCATTCACCCTGACCACTGGAAATGTCTGAGTACCGCCCATGTTGTTCAATCTGTAGAGGAAGAGGACCCGAGTGGGAAGCCGGGTTTGCTGGTCAGAGAGGCTGTTGTTCGTTTTCTTTTGCTACCTAAGAGGTTGTCATAGACTCAGTGGTGTTTAAATGCAGATCCATCTTCCCGTCTCTGGGTCAAAAGTCTAGTTTTCATCTTCTTGAACTAAAATTAAGGTATCAACAGCTTTTGCTCCTTTTGAGGGGCTTAAGGGAAGAATCTGTTGCTGCTCCTGGGGATCATTGGAGAATTCGATTCCTTGACATTTTAGAGGCCCACACGCTGGGTACACCCTCCACGGCCCAGAGCGACTCTCTGTATCTCCAAAGTCAGCATATGGTCTCACTCTGACCCACTTCCCCTCTCCCCTTCCGTTTTTTAGGACTGGTGTGGTCAGTCTGTGCTGGTCAGCTGTCCATCACTGAGGAAATACCTGAAGGAATCAACTTAAAGGAGGAAAGATGTATCTGGGCTCCTGGTTCCAGAGGTTTCCGAGCGTGGTCCACTGGCTCCCTTATTCCGGGGTCTGTGGTGAAGAACCTCACGGTGGAAGGCAGGAGGAGCAGACTGCTCACCTCCCACAGCCTGACGGCAGACAGAGAGGACTGGGGACAGAGCTCACCTTCAAAGGCACACCGCAGTGACCTGCCTCCTCCGACACTCCCCTACCTCCCAGGAGCCTCCTAACTTATGGCTGCACCGGGCATTCCTCCCGGAGGAGTCAGAGCCCGCACCCCAATCTCCGTCCCGACTCCCCACCTCTGAAGAGCGCCTCAGGACCCGCCAGCACCTGAGCTTTCAGGGACGTCCCAGCTCCACACCCTGACTGTCTTATTGAGCAGAATGGCACAGGACAATCCCCGCCGAGGTCCTGCAGTTTAGGTCTAGGCAGGCCCTTTCCTTGCGAGAGGCACCTTCCCCGGCCGCGGGGATCAGGAGATGGACACACTGGCACCAGCCAGGGCTCTGCCCCTGAAGCCGTGGAGTCTGCGACTCTCAGCTGCTTCAGGAGAGTCTAGGAGAGTTAGAGGCTGGCGTTTGACTTTAATAATGGACAGCAGTGTCACTCACGGATTGCGTGCCAGTGCGCCTGTGTTCACAGAGTGGTCACCTGTCCAGCCACCCAGGATGCCACGTTCTAATACCAAGCCCCAGTCTCCTCAGAGGCCACGGGGTTGAAGAGGCAGTCACCATGCTTACCAGCGGCCATGCATCTCTAATCCGACTTGGGTGGCCACAGTGAACACGACCGAGTCTGGGTGCTCCAGACACCCGCAGGTGAGAGGAGAGATGAACACGGAGAAGACCCTGAGGGCACAAGGAGAGCCATGTGCTGTGTGGCCTGCACAGAGGGACTCAGCAACGGGCAGTGTGGGGAAGCTGCTGTCGGTCCTGCACCACAGGGTGCTGAAGGGGACCTAGGGACAGGCCATCTACTGCCCCGTCCCATGTGGCAGACAGAAGCACAGAGGCAGGTGTGAAGGGCCTGGTCCTAGTCCACTCGCACCTCGAGAGCTGCTCCCCACAGGACATCAGGTGCCCGTGCTTTACTCAGGCACTCCGGAAACGTTCTGCCTCTTCCTGAGGGGACCATGATGCTGTGGCCTCTGTATTAGAGAGGCCATTTCCCTGCGGCTTCAGCCTATGGGCCACCTTCACCTGCTCTCAGCCACTGCAGGCAAAGGACCTGGCAGAGTCCCGTCGGCCAGCATGGCTAATGGAGACCTCAGGCTGAGCTGTGGGGAGGGCCAGGAGTGCAGCCCTCCAGACAGGGAGGGAAGGCGAGGCCTCATGAATACTTAATCAGATACAAGTAAATATTAATGAAACAATGTATCTTTAAGTGCTTAGATTACCTTCCAGCTCCAGTCCATCTTTACTTCACCATGGCTTATGCATGCCTGTGCGTGCATACACGCGCACGCGCACACACACACACACACACACGCAGACACACACACAGATTATACATTTTTTTACACATCTGTTCTGATAATTTCTGAATGTGATAATCCCCATTTAGCTTAATCTAACCCTTTCCAAGTTCATTCCTGAAGCTGCAGAAGTGTGATTCTGCGTGAAATGCACAGCTCACCCCTTGCTGGGATCCCACCAAGGCCCGAGCCTCGTCTGTGCCGCTGCCGTGGCGCAGAGCGTGAGCCGAGGGGAAGCAGGGAGCTGAATTCGAGCTCACGTGTGGCAGCGGCTCTGTTCTGCACGCAGTTGCTCCCAATTCCCCAAATGAGCCCCGGGCTTGCTCTCCCAGAACAATGAGGACTCTCCTCCCTCCCACAAGTGCCGGGAGCTGCCCAGGGAGCGTTTCCGGACCCTCTTGGTGAACTTTCAGCCAGCTATCTGCGAGTTTCTGCTGCTGCTCTGCAGGACCATTGCCCCGGAGTCGGTTCCCGCTTATCATTGTCACACTGTGTCCCGTCCAAATTGACTCCTTCCATTTGTTTGGTCTGTTGTTCTTTTATCCACTACAAAGTCTTCTCTCTTTAATGCTCCTGCTTTTGCCCTGCACTTTGGTTTCATAACATTTTTCAGTTCCTGAATTCCAGATTTGCATTTTGCATGGCTGTGTTCAGCCCCTTCCAGGGGCACCGAGATGCCAGAGCCCCTTGCCTGCCCCTGAGCTGCAGCCCCCCTTCCCTGCTGGCCACGTGGCCTCAGCTTTGGCTTTCCACCATGTAAATGCACTGCTTTTCCACAATCAAGTAGATAGAAGTCTCTGACCTCCTTGGGGTCCCCCCACCCCATGCTCTGCTGAGACCACACCTGTAGCCCAGCCGTGGTGGAAGAATCGAACCACTGAGGCGAAGCCACTCCTCCTCAGGAAAACCCAGGCCATTTTAAAGCCAATGCTAATGATCCTTTGGATTTTCTCTGCAAAGAAGAGCATTTGGAAGGAGAAGATGTTGTGGCCCCGTGTGCGTCAGAGAGCCTTCTAGAAGGCAGGAAGGAGGAGGAAAGCACCTGACTCACTTTCCCACCTGCATAAAAGCCAGCCCCCCTAGCTCAGTCCTGGACCTGTGGCCATTGCCTCTGCCTGTCCCCATGGACATGACGTCCTGTCTAAGCCAAGCTGCTGGAGCCGCAGTGCACCAATGGGCAGTGCAGGGGATCAGAACGTTCAAAGTCAGGACACTTTCTTCAGCCCAGCTCGGACACAGAGGTCTCCTGTAGGAAGCCGGTAAGTGGGAAGTCTTTGGTGGAGGACATGGCTGCTGTCCAGACAGAATCAAGAGTCAGTCCTGCAGATCTGAGAATCTGTACAGTGAAGTCAGCGTGCTCACACAGAAGCGTGTACAGGAGAGTCAGCTTTCAGAGTAGAATCCTGCTCGTTGAGTAGCCTCACAGTTCTGAGTGGGTCTGTCTTCAGTTGTAGGGTTCTTCATGTGCACGGCTCCTCGTGCCCCCTCTCTGAGCCCCGTGTCCCTCTCCACCCTGCTTCACCTGCAACCTCCTGGTTCTGCACCTGCTCTGTGCTCACATGCCACCAGTGCCTCTGTGACATAAGAGGTTTTCTAAATACTTCCTTTGACCTTAAACAGGAAATTATATTTGATTTGAGAAATGCAGGAAGAAAACTGATAAATAAGCCTGTGCCCCATCTTCTAATAAAATAAATATTTAGCCCTTGGGGAAGAATAACAAGAAAACTATCTCCAATGCATATTTGCTCAATGAGAATGAAGAGCTCGTGGCTGAGCCCTGCAATGGCCCTTCGTCTTTGACAGACACCTGGCCTGTCATCCTTGCCACCTCGGCCTTGCCACATGCTAGGATAAAATCACTCCTGAGTGGCTTAGCCATTAACTCATGCATCAGGCCACCAGCTACGGGGCTGCATCAGGTGACACAGAGCCGATAAAGCTCAGCCCTGGAGCACAGGGGCTGCCAACTCACGCTGGGTCGCAAGACCCCGGTATCTAATCATGGTGAGCACCAATAATTTAATAAGCCCATGGAAGAAGCCTCCCAGGGAGGCAGAGAGCAGCTCACTGTGTCCTGGGGGACAAAGCAGAGCCCAGGAGCCTCCCCTGGGAGCTGAGGCTGGAGTCAGGCTGGGTGGCGTCTCCCCAGCACCTGGCCAAGGGTGCAGGGTGGCGTCTCCCCAGCACCTGGCCAAGGGTGCAGGGTGGCGTCTCCCCAGCACCTGGCCAAGGGTGCAGGGTGGCGTCTCCCCAGCACCTGGCCAAGGGTGCAGGGTGGCGTCTCCCCAGCACCTGGCCAAGGGTGCAGGGTGGCGTCTCCCCAGCACCTGGCCAAGGGTGCAGGGTGGCGTCTCCCCAGCACCTGGCCAAGGGTGCAGGGTGGCGTCTCCCCAGCACCTGGCCAAGGGTGCAGGGTGGCGTCTCCCCAGCACCTGGCCAAGGGTGCAGAGCAGGAAGCCACCGACAAGGAGGCCAGATGGAAGTGCATCTTACCTTCCCCGATTCTACAACACGGAGGAGTTCTAACTCAGAAAGCAGCATTCAGAGCTGCTTGGGAAAGATCTCCTGGCTGTACTGTCAAGGGGGGGATTGGGGAGCAGGGGAGGTGGGCTAAGGGCCCAGGGTCACTTCTGGTCTTGACTTGAAACACTTCAGAGAATAAATGCATTTATTCTAGAGACATTATTACAGCTATGAAAAGAAGGTGGTCAAGGAAAATGCTAATGTGCTGGCTTGGATGACTGGGTAGAGGGCCAAACCCTCAGAAATTAAGAAATCCAAAGGATAAAGCCATTTCTACAGGTAGTTATGAGGAGTGGTGGAGAAAGCGTAGGAAAAACGAGGGTGCTTCTCAGTTGATTTCTTTAGAAATGCGTCTGCATGTTCCCCTTGAGATGTGCAGAAGTCCTGGTCCTTACCTTGGTAGATGTGCTCCAACACCATCAGACGAGGCCCAAGGAAGCAGGGTCAGCCTGGGGGGAGGGAGCCATTCCCTGCAGCCAAGAGAGGCTGCTCTGCGTGCAGATCACAGGAAATTCAGAATGTGGGGAACTGGACTGAGGCACATGGAAGAAATTAAGCTAGAGAAATAAGGTCCCTTAAATGACCTCTGCACCAGCTGACGGCCCACAATCCCAGAACTCGGGGGGCTGAGGCAGGAGGATGCAGGTTGAGGCCAGCCTGGGCACTTATCGAGACCCTGTCTCAAAAGAAAATATGAAAAGTGCTGAGATGTGGCTCAGTGGTATAGCACCCCTGGGCTGGATCTCCTGTACCCCCGGAACTCCTGTGTGTGACAGGAGGACTGGCCTGAGAGTCTGGGTGCAGTGGAGCACCCAGGCAGCACTGAGGAGGGACGAGGGGCCGGCCAAGGGACAGTGGTGGACGGAGAAAGCCCATCTGTCTTACAGGACAGCCTTGAGGAGCAACGAGGTAGGAAAGGTCAGGTGCGTGGCGTGCGCGGCCGTCCCAGTGTGCTCTGCAGGCCTCTGTCACAAAGACGTGTGCTCAGGCCTGTCACTTTGGTTATGTCAGCACTTGTACTTTCTGCTAAGCAGACTCCACTTTATATAATTCCCTTCAAAGTCACTTGTTAAGTCTCAAGTTTGTCACGGGAAGCAGCAGCCGCAGCGACCAAGCCTGGTGTCCAGGGCCTCAAAACTGCTGGCCCTGCCTCGCCAGGGGCCCAACACCCCTGTCTTATTCCAAGGCACCAGTTCCTTTTCAAGGCATGATTTATTACAAAATTAAATCTTGCTGTTCATATTTACCTAATTAAAAGATGACTTAGGATCCTTTCAAGTATCTAAGTGTCATTATGTTATGCCAAAATTCTGCCATATTCAGACTAGCAAAAAGAAGGCCATGAAATGGGCTTAATGGTGCTTTGGTTTTCACAGGAAAAAGGAAATTCAAAATCAAAGTGCTTAAAAAGTGGTACAGGGCTAAAGAAACCAGACCCTTAGAAAGCACCTAATTCCTGAATAACTATTTTGGCAGATTTTTTTTGGAAGTGCTGCCAGTGGCTGGCCCGCATTCTGGCTCAGAGGTGCTGACCCACTGTAGAATCCCTTCAGGCAGGGAGCGGGGAGCAGCAGGGACACCTGGAATCCCAGCCACCCAGGAGGCAGAGGCAGGAGGATCCCAGGCCCGAGGACCCCGGGCCAATTAGGAAGACTGTCTCAGAATAAAAACTCAAAGGGCCGGAGTGTAGCCCTGGCAGAGCAGCCAGCCAGCACCGTGAGGCCCGGGTCTCAGTCCCAGTAGTGCACACACACACCCTCGTGAGCATGCTTATGCAACTCTTGGGGACACTGAGCGTGGGAGAGCCACCACCGGCTCTCCTCCACTAGCACACACTGCAGTGCCGGCCTACGTGGGTCTTCTCCACTTAACCCAGCACCCAGTGGAACAGCCAGGGCTCCTGACTCAATCCAGCATCCACCCCGTCTGCCTGGAGACAAGTCAACCCTGCAGGTTACCATGGCCGTCCCATGAGACCACCCGTCAGGGCCACTCAAGCTCCTCACCGCCACCTGCCTTCCCACAGACAGCTGTAGATCCACCCCTCCCTGTGGCTGGCTGACTTGCAGAGCGGCTCAGACGCAGGTGACCTTCTGACCTTTACCTGTGTATTTAAAGGGTGCACCGCCAAGGTCACCGCCTGCTGTCCAAGGATTCCAGAGCTGAACTCATCCACACACACACATACCTGCATTCACACACACACACCCTCATTCACACACACGCACACACCCCTGTGTTTACACATACCCACACACTTGTATTCACACACACACTCTCATTCACACACACACACCTGCACTCACATACACACACACACCTGCATTCACACACACCCTGCATTCACAAACACAACTGCACTCACACACACACATTCATACACACACCCCTGTATCCACACACACACACACACACACACACACATTCACACACACACCCCTGTATCCACACACACACACCTGCATTCACACACACACACCCTCATTCACACACACCCCTGTGTTTACACATACCCACACACTTGTATTCACACACACACTCTCATTCACACACACACAGACACCTGCATTCACACACCCCTGTGCTCACACACACACACACACACACACCTGCACTCACACACACACACACACCTGCATTCACACACACCCTGCATTCACAAACATAAATGCACTCACACACACACACATTCATACACACACCCCTGTATCCACACACACACCTGCATTCACACACACACACCCCTGTATCCACACACACACATACTCACACACCTGCACTCACACACACACATTCACACACACCCCTGTATCCACACACACACAAACACAACTGCACTCACACACACACATTCATACACACACCCCTGTATCCACACACACACACAAACACAACTGCACTCACACACACACATTCATACACACACCCCTGTATCCACACACACACATACTCACACACCTGCACTCACACACACACATTCACACACACCCCTGTATCCACACACACACACAAACACAACTGCACTCACACACACACATTCATACACACACCCCTGTATCCACACACACACATACTCACACAACTGCACTCACACACACACATTCATACACACACCCCTGTATCCACACACACACACAAACACAACTGCACTCACACACACACATTCATACACACACCCCTGTATCCACACACACACATACTCACACACCTGCACTCACACTCACACACACACAGCAAATGTACGAATAAGAACCTGGACTCAAATGATCCAAGACATCTCTTTTTCTTTTGTACCAGGGATCAGACGCAGGGGCACTTAACCCGGAGCCACATCCCCAGCCCTTTTGTATGTTTTATTAGAGACAGGGTCTCTGAGTTGCTCAGGGGCTCACTAAATTGCTGAGGCAGTCCTCCTGCCTCAGCCTCCCGAGTCGCTGGGATTGGAGGCGTGAGCACCACACCTGGCTCAAGACATTTAAAATGGATCATTGGTTTAAGATAGGTTGCTGTAATTATGCTAGTAAATAGAATGATAGAAAAATGTATTCTATCCTAAAAATGTAATATGATATTTGACAGCAGATTAACAAAAAGTGGATGCTCTCCTGCTTCTGCCTGATGCAGACTCACTGAAACTCCGCAGTGACACATGGCCTATGGCCTATGACTCTCCTCCCCTTTCAGAGACGGGGGACATGCACAGAATCCCGTGACATCTCTAGCTGTCCTACCCAGGTGCTGACACCCGGACGAGCAACGTCTGAAGTATTTTCTTCCCTCTTGCTGCTTTTCTTTTCTTTTTCTCTCTTTCTTCTTCTTTTTTTTTTAACTCTCTTTGTTTCAGTTTGTATCTAGAATGTCCCCCCAAAACTCATGTTGAAAACAAGGTCCCAGTGCAGCAAGGTTCAGAGGTGGGGCCCCTGGGAAATGGTCAGCTATGAGCACCGGGACCTCATGGGTGGACTAACCCCCTGGGGAGTCGTGATGAAGGGACAGCGGGTGGTGACCAGGCCAGTGAGGAGTGAGGGAGGACTGCAGGGGCTGCCTTGGGGACCACATCTTGTCTCTGGTCCCTCTCTCTCCCTCCTTCCCAGCTGCCGCGAGCGGATCTTGACTCTACTCAAATTACTTCTAGGAATCCAATCCCTTGGCCTGAGCAGAAATCGTGGGCTCCAGATCACACCTGGGGCATCTAGCTCGCCTCACCACCGAGGTAGTAAATTATCTGAAGAAGACACAAGGTCAGTCATCCCTCAACCTGCTGATTATGGGTCACGGCCTGGTGGAGAAATGCAGCCACACATCTGTGGAATGCATCGCGAACCCCGGTGAGCACAGCTAAGCCAGACCAGGACTGGGTGGGTGTGGAGAGAAAGTGCCGGAGCCCCAAGTGGCAAACTTTGGGCCAACTGCCCTCAAACAGGAATCGCCTGCTGCGTCTGCTCAACCTGTGTGAGTGCTTGTGGGAACCGTCTTTCAAGCAGTAGAAAACTAGCTTGCCAAGAACTGAATTCCACATATGCCAGCCTTCCTGATAGAAGAACGGGAACTTCCGTAGGCTTAGCATTTAGGAGAAGTGGAGTGGCGATGGTGTTTGTCAGCCCAAGGAACACATTCCACCAAGCAGAGGGTCCAAGGCCAAAATCACAGCACACACAGTTGTCTGAGTTTGCCCTGAAGGAAGAGTAGGGCTTGACAGGTGTGAGAATAAAATCTAAGTGCAGACGTGAGTTTACTGGTGTCTAAAATGCTCCAAAGGAAACAGTGATGCAGAGGGGGAAGGGTGTTAGGGAGGCCCACAATGGCCCCGACCCGGGGAAGCCCCTGCGGTCACTGACACAGCAGCAGAGGAATCTGCAGCTGGTGGGGACAGGGGAGCCGGTGCGGGAGGGGCTAGGGGTCAAGTTGATGAGACAGGACTAAAGGCAGGTAAGTTAAGGAAGGCCACATCATGCATTGTCTGGGGCCCGAGAGCGTCCTGAGTGCATCGGGCACAGCCCAGCCCTGCCAAGGTGAAACTTGGGTCCAGAGCCCAGGTAGCTGAGTCCAGCCACGTGCCCCGAGTGAGAGGGCTGCAGCAGAACTTCCTGCTTCATTCTGCAGAGCTTAGGGAAGGCGGGAGAAGTAACCGAGAGAAGCATTCCCACGGTGAGCAGCAAAGACAAAGGTGGAGGTGACCGGCCCAGGAACGGGAGGGTCCATTAGCTCTTGCTCAGGGTGAGCTGCGGGGGCCGCTCACCTGTCCTGAAGGCAGGGCTGTCTTCAAGAGGACACTGAGCTCAGAGCTCAGGGGCTGGCACCTGGAAGGTCTCCGTCACACCTTGGCCCTGGCCGTCTTGCATGGGACCGACCCTCAGGGCCACCACACCCCCCCGCAGACATCCCTGGAGTTGGCATGGTGCTCCGGCCACCTTTGGGATGGAGGTGGAGGCTGGAGACAAGATTCAGGCAGTGCCGCAGCCGTGGAAACGCAGACCATGAAAGGAAGGAGAGGAGGGGAGGCAAAGGCCGGCCTGGCACGTTCTGGAAGGGTCTGTGCCTGAACAGGAGGGAGGGGAGCGGAGGAGAAGCCAGGGGGCCTCGCAGCCCTGAGGAACTGCTACCTGCGTGTCGCTCTGTGTGTGGCTCCTGCCTTGGTCTTCCAACAACAAGGCAGAGAAGCCTGGCCCGGCACAGGAGGGTTCTCAGCAGGAACTGGCCAGTCCTCCAGGCGTACCTCTGAGGTCTCCCATGTTGGCTACATTCTTAGGTCCTGATGTGTGGATTCCAACCTCCCCTGACCTTCGGGGTCAACTTTAACGTGGACATGTTCTGACCCTCAGCTGCCACCAGATAGGATCTGACTGGACTTGATGCAACGTCCCCTCCAGTCCTCAGCAGTGAGCAGTGGCCAAGTGTAAGGTTGAACAGTGACCAGTGGCCCACACTTGTGGCAAGATGTCTCATAAGGAGAGAGGTCACTCCATTCCCTGACCATGAGTGCTGGCCACCCCTCTGCCCTGCTGCACCTCCAGGCTACTTGCTGCTTACACCCTGCAGACCAGGGCATGCTGGAGAGGCCCAGGCCCCACCAGGCCGGCTTTGGAGACACAGCACTGAAGGGACGTGCATCTGGGCAGGGGTTCCGGGAGACCAGGCTGAGGAAGGGAGGAGAATTCTGCATGGGGCCCTTTCCATGAGTAGCGAGCCCCCTCCACGGGCCCCTTGTGGTGTGCTCGGATCTCTCCTACAGAAAGAGAACCACCACAATGGACTTTCCACCCCAAGCCCTGGCCATCTGTCCTACACAGTGTCTGGGAGAGCTCTCTAGCTCCTGTCCCCAGCCGGCCAACTGCACTTGCCCTTGCAGAGAGTGCCAGTCTCTTCTGTGCTCGCCACTCTGTGGGAAGCGCTGTCACCAGGGGACTCACAGCTTCTGTCCCTGAAGCCAATGGGGATGTTCAGTCCTTGTCATATTTGACCTATAAGCAGCATTGAACTTTCTGCTGAATAAATCCTCTTTCTCAAAACACTCTTTCCAAGGCTCATGGGACAGGACACCTCTCTGGCCCCCCTCGAGTGAGCCCCACATCCTGGTTTCTCCAACCCCGTCTCAGTTCTGCCCTCTCCTGACTCCCCTCCCTGGGCAGTCCACACACGCTAGCCCTCATACCTGAGGACCCACGCTCTGGCCCAGGGTCCCCCGTTGAGCCCAGGACTTGCCTAGCCAATCTACACGCCAGCTCTTCTTCCCAGTGTGGAACCCAGGGCCTGTGTGTTCTGCTCACCACGGAGCCACAGCCACTGGGATCCTGAGAAAGGGTGTCACGGACATGCCCAGGCTGACCTTGCACAAGCAGTTCTTCCTGCCTCCAGTCATGCCCTGGGCCCAGCCACCCCTGGGCAGCTGTGTGTGCTGGAGCACACGGTCACCAGAGCCCTGCACAGAGGGCACCTCCTTGCACTCAGAGCCTGTGCCAACGCCCCAGGGGTCAGCCAGGGCAGGAAGAGCTCAGCAGTTGGCAGGCTCCTACCAATCCAGGTGCCTCCCTCCCTCCCTCCCTTCATCCCTCCCTTCCTCCCTCCCTTCCTCCCTCCCTTCCTCCCTCCCTCCCTCCCTCCCTCCCTTCCTCCCTCCCTCCCTCCCTCCCTCCCTTCCTCCTCCCTCCCTCCCTCCCTTCCTCCCTCCCTCCCTCCCTTCCTTCCTCCCTTCTTCCCTCCCTCCCTCCCTCCCTTCCTCCCTCCCTCCCTCCCTCCCTCCCTCCCTCCCTTCCTTCCTTCCTTCCTTCCTCCCTCCCTCCTTCCCTCCCTTCCTCCCTCCCTCCCTTCCTCCCGCCTTCCTTCCTCCCTTCCTCCCTCCCTCCCTCCCTCCCTCCCTTCCTCCCTCCCTCCCTCCCTCCCTCCCTTCCTCCCTCCCTCCCTCCCTCCCTTCCTCCCTCCCTCCCTCCCTCCCTCCCTCCCTCCCTTCCTTCCTTCCTTCCTCCCTCCCTCCCTCCCTCCCTTCCTCCCTCCCTCCCTCCCTCCCTCCCTCCTTCCTCCCCCCCTCCCTTCCTTCCTCCCTCCCTCCCTCCCTCCCTCCCTCCTCTCCCTCCCTCCCTCCCTTCCTCTCCTCCCTTCTCCTCCCTCCCTCCCTCCCTCCCTCCCTCCCTCCCTCCCTCCCTTCCTCCCTCCCTCCCTCTCCTCCCTCCCTTCCTCCCTCCCTCCCTTCCTTCCTCCCTCCCTCCCTCCCTCCCTTCCTCCCTCCCTTCCTTCCTTCCTCCCTCCCTTCCTCCCTCCCTCCCTCCCTCCCTTCCTCCCTCCCTCCCTCCCTTCCTCCCTCCCTCCCTTCCTTCCTCCCTCCCTCCCTCCCTTCCTCCCTCCCTTCCTCCCTCCCTCCCTCCCTCCCTCCCTTCCTTCCTCCCTCCCTCCCTCCCTCCCTCCCTCCCTCCCTCCCTTCCTCCCTCCCTCCCTCCCTCCCTCCCTCCCTTCCTCCCTCCCTTCCTCCCTCCCTCCCTTCCTCCCTCCCTTCCTCACTCCCTCCCTAACTCCCTCCCTAATTCCCTCCCTAACTCCTCCCTCCCTTCCTCCCCTCCTTCCTTCTCTTTTTTCTGAGACTATCGTCAGTCATTCACAGAACACTGCTGTTAAGCTCTGCAAACCCACTAGTCCAGACCTGACTGCCCTCTGCCCCTCCTGCTCCCAGCCCAACTCTCCTGTGTGAGCCCTGCCCTGTGAATGCAGTGCCGGAAGTCCAGCCCACAGTCAGGCTTGTGGTCTCCTCTCCTCACTCTCCACACCACCTGGCATTCCCGGACATTTCAGTTCTCTACCCAACACTTCTTTCCATTTCTCCCCGTCTCCACCTTGCCATCACCACTTCTAAATCCACCAAAACTATAGCCTGATAAGTGGCTTCCCGCCCTTGGTCCTCTGGCGCTTTCCCCAAGACAAGATGGGAACTGCTCTGATCAAGCCACCCTCTCATGGGACCGGTTTCTGGGTAAGGATTGACTCCTGGCCCGGCCCTAGGTCCTGTCTGGCCTACCCTCCCTCCTCTCCCCTCCCACATCCCCCACTTCCCTCTGACCCACAACCTCTGCCTCCCCTTCAGCAGCCGTCTGTCCTCAGGGCCACACGTGCGGCTCCTGCTGCCTGTGCCACCTTCCCTCCCTCCGTGGTCCCTCTGACGGGCTCCCATTCACCCTCGAGCTCAGCTCAATGTCCTTCTTCAAGGAACTTCTTTGAGCCCGGGCAGAGAAGGCCCAGCATCTTAGCTCCCATTCACAGCCTGGCCACGTCCACTTCTCTCCACGGTGATCACAGACAAAGCCACGCGTTCTTTTCACATCAGCCCCTCCTACCAGAAGTCCCCATGAGGGCGGGCACGGGGTCCCTCTGTTCAGCTTTGTGTTCTCAGCAGCAGGCACAGTGCGTGCACACAGTGGTGCTCAGTCCACCCGAGGAAACAGGCATTTCCAGGGGATGATGGCCTCTTCCTGACCTCCTCATCCTTTCAGAGAACAGCCCAACCAGTTCCCTCAGCCCAACTTCAAGGTACGCAGAGGCCACAGGGGTGGCTTTAGAGTAGATGTTTCTGCACCCAAAGTAAAAACAGCATGAGCAGGAGATGTGGGCACCGTGACCATGTCTGCACCCACAGGGACAGGACCGCGCCAGAAGCCTCACTGAACACCCTAACTGGGCTTCTCCAGAAGTCTTCAGCGTGGCTGATTTTAGGACTGTCAGCAAAAGAGTCTCTACAAAAGAGTTCCATGGAGGTAAACTTCCTATTTTCGAGTTGCCCTCTTTTACTTGGCCACTGGCCGGGAAGAAATCAGCACTCCAGGTGCTGAACGCCCCTTTACTTGCTTTTCACAAAACTGTATCCAGTATAGTAGTTTGCAGAAGTGTGTTTGCAAGTGCAAAATATGATAAAGAAGACAGATCCTTTAACAAGGCCTCTGGCCTTGAGCTGGGCTTCACAGAGAGGTCTATATTTTTAAGATAAGTTACAATTGGGCCCATGGTAACAGCTGGCAGGGGAGGGAAGAAAGGGAGAAGAGGCTCTCCCCTCCTCAGGAGCTGTCCTTGAAGGGTTAACTCGCCCAGAACAGTGAAAGCAAAAGCTGCTTTTATGTGAACTTCTGCAGACTGTGAACTTCTGAGCCCCTCCCCTTACACGCTGGGTATAAAACTCTGAAACTCTCTGAACTCGGGGTTCAGGGGATTGATTGATTACAGCAAAAGCTGTGCCCTCTGAACCTGGCTGCAGCCACATAAAACTGTTCCTGCTCTCTTTGGTGCCTGGCCTCGTCTGTCCCTACAACACTGGGGCAAGAGCATGGTGGCAATTGTAACAGAACCAGCGGTGACCACACCACGTGGCCTGCATCCAAAGAACTGGAAATGCTGCATCCTACTCCTGGGAGACTCTCAGAAAGCCAACTCACTGTGGCATGTCACCCAGCAATTCTGAACAACTCAGATGGGCGCTCTCCCTGACCACACTCCTAGCACGTCTCTGAAAGTCTGAAATCTGGAGAGCTCTGGGAGGAGTTGCCAGGGTGGCTCAAAGGTCCAGCTGCCCGGTACGTCCTGTGTGCCACATGCAACAACACCATGCCAGCTGCTGCTGTTTCTCTCCAGAACCTGCTAGAATCCGACCTACCACATCATTGCTAGCCACTTTGGATATAAAGGAAATGACACTAATTCTGATAATGACGGCAGTCCTGATGACTTCTTTAGATGGTGCTTGGTGTGCACCGTGCAGTCTTGCTCAGGTGGCCTTCATGGCTTGCCTTGCCCTGAGGACACCCCTGCTCAGAGCGTAAGTCATCGGCTCAGGGGCGATCAGTGTGCCCCAAACCCCACAAATCCAGATGCAGTGCGGATCTTAACCCAGGCATGCTAGCTGCAGAGCCCACGTTCTTTACCAGAACATGAGAGCGCACATCTCTGCTTTCCAGAGCCTGGCCTTGGTGAGACCTATCTGGGATTAGAAAGAAAGTCGGCTCCGTCCCTTGGCAAGCAACCATCCTAATCTTATATATGTCTTCCAGCCGCCACCAGGGCTGCAGGGCTTGTTTGGTTGGATGCTGTCTTTCCTTCCCGTACCCCATGCCTGGTCGCCACCCCTGGCATTAGAGTCACTGCTACAGCGTGGGAATCCGACGCTCAGCTGCACAGGAGACCTGGGCTTGCTGTCCACGGGAGCGAGACTGAAATGCCAACGCCCTGGCTGTCAGAGCCCTCCTGGCGCCGTGGCAGGGAAGGAGGTCACCGACTGGAGCCGCCTCCTTCCCCAGCCCAGGACTTCAGCAGTGAACTACACCCACTGGTCAGTTACCCAGAGGCCCGTGAGCAGAAGGGCACCGCCTTGCCAGGGTTGGAGGGTCTCTGCTAGAACGTGCCTTTTAAAGGGAGCTGCTATCTGGTACACACAGAGCCCTCTTCCTCCTTTCATGGGCCGCGATGTTTGTGTTTTGAAGAAAATGATATGCGTTCTGCTCTGTGGTTTTGCTAAACATTAAGAGCACAAAAGAGAGTCTTTCTCCGATGTAACTGCAACAGAAAGAGTGGAGAAGAGAGCTGCGCAGAGGCTGGCAGAGGCTCCTCCGAGCTTTGGGCAGGAGGATCAGGCTGAGGGGACCAGGAGCACCCACCAGGGCGACGCAGCCCGGTGTCCAGCAGCCCCAACAGGCAGGAGCCCGAGTCCCGGTGGCGGTGCCACACAAGATGTGCTGAGTCTTTTCAAACACGTTTGGGGAACCACTAATGAATGTGACAGGGTGGACGCACAGACTGACGGCCTGAGTTCACTAGGAATCCTCACATCTCTGTGTGTGTGTGTGTGTGTGCGTGTGTGCACGCTTCCTCGGTCACGTGGGCTGCTCGCGTCGGGGCCCTGCTGAACAGCCTCAGAACATCCCCGAGAAACCCCCGCCTCCCCAGGACCGAGGCTGGCGCTTTTCAGAGACTTTTATTAAGAAACAGAGGAGAGGAAGGAGCAGGGCTTCGCGCCGTCTGCCCAGCGGCAAGAGCAGGACCCGCGGAGAGCTCTAGGTAGGCCGGGCCCCTGAGACTCAGGCCCCCGGCCCCACCTCGGCGATGTTTTTCCTTCCACGTGTTCCTTGTTTTGTTAGCAAAATCGCTGCCCTGAGTCTTCCCCATCCAGGAGGAGCACAGCCGCCCGCCCGCCCGCTGTCTGGAAGACGGACACACAGAGCCCTCTCCCTCCTGAGCTTCCTCGTCGACCCCCGTCTGCTGGGCTCCTAACTGCATCTCCTTTAGTTCCAAAAATTGATCCTTCAATTTAGGAAGAGCAATGAACTGGGAAGGAAAAAATCTGAAGTCCGGGGCGGCCGCTCAGCCTCTCCAGCAGGCAGGAGCCATGCAGCCCCACCAGCACCTTCCGGGGGTCCGCTTCCGCCCTGAGTGACAACCTCAGGGACACACGCACTCACAAAGGTCCGACTCCCTTCTTCAGTCCCCAAACCTCCCCTGTGGGCTTCCAACGCCCAGAACCACGACACAAAGAAGGGACTTTACTGCCCTGCTTTCACTGGCGTTGGTACTAGACTTGCTCCATAAAGCACCGCGGGGTTTTATGTGATCTCTCACCCTGTAAACAGTTACCACCTTCTCGATACACGGCCTGCCTGGCCCAGAGCCTCAGCCGGCCGGAGCCGTGACAGCGCCCCGGGGCTTCTGCTTCAGATGCGGTCCCCAGGGCCTCTCTTCCCAGGTGGTCTCCAGAGACTCCTGGACCTCAGGCAGCTGGGCCGCTCCCTCCTCGGGCAGCACACCAGGCCATTCTGAGGGGTTGAGGGACGCTCACTGGGGGGCTCTTCCCAAGACCTGGCCTGGTGCTGGGAGCTACTGACCCCCTAGGGAAGCCGCTCACAGCCGCTGCAGGAGCAGCCCCTGCAGAGAGGCGTTCCTGATCCAGCCGCCATCCCAGGCACGGCTCAGGAACCCTCGGTTCTAGTGGTTTGGATCAGTGTTTCCACACTGTGGGTCACTGAGTCAGTTTATTGGCTTATGCAGCATATTTTTTAATGGAATGAGACGGAATAAAAGGGAGTAAGAGAGAAGAGCATTTTGGAGTACACAGCACATAGTAAAAATAAGTCTTCACAGAATTTTCACTTCAGGTGCTCCTATGAACTTGATTATGATGGGACAGATACCAGATATGTATGAATAATATTAAAACGCTCCTCTTAGAAGCCTTTTCATTACTAATATGATACATTTCCAGAGAAGCACTCAAGTGTGTGACACCATCCACATGCAGCCAGGAGGAGACAAGGCAGAGGCCCGGCCTGAGGAGAGCCTGCAGCGTGGCCGGCTCGCGGGCTCGGCCGCGGGGCAGGGAGGCCGTCCTCAGGCTGCCTGAACGTCTGCACCTGTGTTCAGAGCTGCCAACGGGAAACAGCAACCCCAAATGCCATCTGATGCCACCAGGTAACAGCCAAGGTCTAAGAGGAGGGGGCAGCATGCCGGGCACAGCGAGGGTGTGCAGGAACGGGCAGCGGCACTAGGCAGAGCAGAGGGGACACACGCACCTTGGGAGCACTCACTCCTTAGAGCTGCCAGTCCCACTCCTAGGAGCACACCCAGGACAGTGCGAGCACGTGGGGCAGGTGTGGCGGGACATCACGTCTGCATGACGCGTTCCAGCCCTGTGTCGGAAACCACTCAAGTGTCCAAACAACGCCATGGACAGATCTATTTATATATTCACCTGCCGGACTATTATATGGTCATGAAAATTAGAGCAACAGTGAGGATGATCTGGCAAAGATAAAACTGAGTACAAGAAGTCAGACCCGTGGAACGCTGTGTATATAAAGCTCCAACTATGAAAAGCTCCACTGAACTAACCAGGCACATCATCAAAGCAACTTAAGAAAATCAGGGAGTCACCTCTTTTTTCATCCGTTTGTAGGAATTGTTAGAATACTCTCTCCCTTTGTCGGTCGTGTACATTGCAGATATTTCCTCTTACTGTAGAACTTACCTGTTATTCTCTGCACGTAATCTGATGAATACACTTTCCTGACTTGAACAGACTGAGGTCTCCCTTATGACCCGCACGTGCTGTGGCCTGTTTAAGAGTCTTCCTATCCCAACTGCAGGGAGACCCACTCCTGGTTACCTTCCAGCAGCCACGTGGCTGTCCCTTGCACTTGGGCACAGTCCACCTGAATAACCGGTGCGAAGTCTAAGTGGAGCTTCCCGAGTTTCCCACGGCATGTCCCTGTGCCCGGCTTCGTCACAGCTTCAGGAGCCCCTCTGCTGTGGACTGAGACCCGCCCTCCCTTTACCAGGCAGGAGAGACCTGTTCCTGGCCAGCTGCAGGCCCCACCCATGTTCCACCTGACCTCCCTTGGCACCTGCCTGCAGTACCCACCAGCGCCACCGGGGGCAGGGCGGTGCGCTCTCCTCCGCCCCTCCCCACCCCTGCAGGGCTGCCTCACAGACCCTGGGTACAAATTGTGAACTGAGAATCTGCCCCAGTGTTTCTCAGAAAGTCGAGGTTTTGACTGGGATTACATGACTGTGTGGATGGAAGAGAAAATAAGGTGACATTTTAAAATACTAGCTCTCCTAACCCCAAAACACAGTGTGTATCTTTACTAGGACCTAAATTCCTGTTTAACATGTTTTAAAGTTTTCTGCAAAAGGATCTCAGACATATTTGGTTAGATCTAGTCACTGACTGTTTTTTATGATATTATAAATGGTAATTCTTTACAGATTTTAATTTTTGTTGATTATAGCGGTATATTTGATTTTTATTTATTAAGTTTGTATCTGCTATATCCATCTATCAATTTTAATTTATCTGTGAACTTTTTCTGGAATCCGTGGGTGTGTAAATGTGAAGAGTTTGTTTCTTACCTCCTACCACTGCTCTTGCTCGATTGCCCCGGGGAGGACCTGGGGGTGGAGGAAGTCTGCGCTGACCTCCTCCTCTGGCCTCGGAGGAGGCAGCTTTCACACAGTGGGTGGGCAGGACGTCTGGGCACAGAGCTTGCCTGTGCTCTGGTGGGGCCATGGGATTGCACTGCAGCCTTCAGCCCACCACTACTGTCCATTAATGCCAACACTCACCAGTGGCCACGGTGCCTTCCTGTGCCTTGCAGGACTTGCTCTACGTGGGCGTCTCCTTGGGGTTTCTGAATGGTCTTGGTAAAGTGCCCGCCATGGTCTCCCCTCTTCTGGCCTTGGTTGCCATGGCTACCAAGGGTCTGGTGACAGGAAGTGTTTACTTTTCTAATACACTGGAAGACTATGTGCAGGACTGGTGTTCTTTGTTCTTCAAGTGGGAAGCAGAGTTTCAACAATGAAGCCATCGCTCAGAGGGTCTGTGGAAAATGTGTCGGGCAAGCCCAAGTCCTCGGTCAGTTACAGGACTGTGTGCACTCTCCGTTTCTTTTGGAGGCAATTTTAGTAAATTCTCTTATTATCCTTTTAGTAGCCACTTAACCTATGTTTGTAGACCCTTTTAAAATTCCACCATTGGTTATCCGCACCTTCTTCCTTTTCTCTTGATCAGTCTTGCCAGGAACGTGTCCATTTAATCACACTTTAAAATGTCTGGCACATCAGTTGTTGAAGAAAATGTGTTTAAAATCTCCGCCCAAGATTGTGTGTTTATCTTTGTACTTTTAATATTTCATTTCATATATTTTGTGACTATTTGCATTTGCATACAAATTAGAGACAACTGAATATCTACTTTGAAAAAATAGGTTGGGGTCTTGGGCTGTGGCTCAGTGGTAGAGCACTTGCCTAGTATGTGTGAGGCCCTGGGTTTGATTCTCAGCACCACATATAAATAAATAAAGTCTATTGACAACTAAAAAATCATTTTAAAAATAGATTGGATCCATGTCTTAATTATATATCAAGATAATAATCAAAGAAAATGTTGTAGGAAATAATGGGGCATTGCTTTATGATCTTCTTATGAAAGCCCTTTGAACTATTCCAAAAAACTAGAGTTTCTAAGGTGAAATGTTGATAAATTTGACTATACAAAATAAAACTTTCCTGCCTAGCAAGACTGCTATAAGTAAAACTGCAGAGAAAAAATAAACTTGGAAAAATTGCAAATCAGATCACAAAGGATTTGTTTCTCCAAAACATAAAAATCAATCCTACAAATCAATAGCAACATAAAAGAAAATGAGCAAAGGATACTAATGAGCAGTTCAAAAGAAAGGAAATGCAGACGGCTTAGATCGGAGCCACACTCGGCTCCTGCTGCTGGAAACACCAGGCCGGTCTACCTGGACACGTGGTCCTCCGCAGGGTGACAGACACCATGAGGATGGGTGCATCATTGATCTGTGGAGGAAGGAGGGAAATAGGCTCTCAAACATGGGTAGGTGAATTAAACTTGATGGGACCTTCACGGGGACAATCTGTCAATAACCACATAAATCAGGATTTTCTTTTGACTCAGAAATTCCAAATTGAGAAATTTATGAAACACATAAATACATCTGCAGAGTGAGGGGTAGGAAAGGCCTCGCAGCTTGCTCACCCGCAGGCCCCACAGACCGGCTCGGCCTGCACAAGGACCAGGCGCAGACTCCTGGAACCTCCGCATCGGGTTTTCCTCCTCGGAGGCTCACAGGCGAGGACACTGGCCTCCAAAACTGAAGGCCTCACTCCACAACACCAGGGAGGACAGCGAGGCCACAACCAGGAGACTAGGAGGGACCTGGAGAAGGAGTCCCTGAGTCTCAAGAAACTGAACAGCAAATGTTACCCGTGATATCCTCAAGACCATGGGCAGAAATGTAGGGGAGGGGATTCACACTTCTAAATATAATAGAAACCACCAACACAATAGAAGGTTTGAAAAATCAAATAAAGTGTTTAAAAAGCTCAAACAAGAAAAAAAGAACACCAACAGAGACCCAGAAGCCTGAGGCCGAAGAATCGCAAATTCAAGGCCAGCCTCAGCCACTCAGAATACAAAATACAAAGGGCCAGGAAATGGCTGAGTGGCTCGGCCCCCAGGGTCAACCCCTGGTCCCAGCAAACCATCACTTAAACAAGAACAGTGTGGAGGGAGCGGAGCGCCGAACCAGGGCGCCATTCGGGGGAGTGACACAACTGAACGAAGGTGCGCGGGAGAACTCAGCGGACCAGGTCCCCAGGGGAAGACAGAGACACCTAGGACGGGAGGTCGGTCTGGAAGGGCCTGCGAGCACCAGGGGCCCAGGGTGGCCAGCAGGGTGCCGGACCAGAGCAGGCCGCCACAGCAAGGACACAAGGATTTTCATTCCCTCGGTGGCCTTGATGGAGATGAAGAGAGAAGGGAAGGTCTGGGCGGTCGAGTCCAGCGCACACAGGCTCAGGTGGAGGGAGAGCATGCAGGAGGGCCACCGCGGACCTTGCCGGCTCAGCTGTGTGGTCCGGACACCTGCTCCTAGGCCAGCAACACAGAGGGCACCAGCCGAGAGCCAGAGCCCAGAAGCACCAGAGGCTCCCGGCGGGGCGTGCCCCTGGGTCCTGTCCGAATTCTCTTCTGAAGGAAAGATCACTCCATTTAGATCTGCGGCCTCTCCAGGCTTTGGGGCCCGTCACCACCCATAAGAACACCAGGCAGGCGAGAACTCGGGTCACCAGGACTGATTCACATGCGCACACACACACACACACACACACACGCACAATTATGTCTGTTACACGGTGGCCCCCATTCAGGCAGGTTGACTCACAGTCGTTTGACTTCACAATGGTGCAAAACACCATGTATTCCCTGGAAACTGTGTGCCTTGTGAACAGTGATGTGCTGTAGAGCTAGTGACTCATGGAGCAGGGGGGACAGGGAGCTGTAGTCGTGATGGTGAACTGCAGGTCACAGCTGTCACATTCAGCTAGGTCAGCGCACACAGTGCAGTTTCAGGTCACCATATTTCAACTGTCGATGGGTCTACAAGGACACGCCTAGTGTAAAGGATCCCTGTACACACACACACACACAGTCACACACACTCACACTCACGAGCTGCATGAGGACATTGTGACCAGTGATAGAAAACACATATGAAGAGGTCCCATAGGTGACATCCCCAGTGATGTCACAACTGTCTTGGTTTTACGTGAGTAAATACTGCGTTTGACAATGGGATTGCCTAATAACACACTTCCCAGAATGTGCCCCATCCTTAAAGGATGTAAGACCGTGTGTGTGTGTGTGTGTGTGTGTACGTGTGTACGTGTGTGTGGACTTGCGTGCATGTGTGCGCATATATATATATATATATATATACACCTAAGTAAAATGGGTAGGAAAAAAAACAATAACTTGGGCACTCTTGAATGAGTTAAGATACTTAGAAATAAAAGCGATAATTTTTGAAGTTAAAAGTCTATAAATGAATGAGATAAAAAGCGCCACTGCACACCCCAGCGCGTGGGGAGACGCGGGAGGAAGCGGCCTGGGGCCAGAGTGGGATGGGGAAGGACACCTGCCGCACCCCTCACAGAAGCCAGGAGACTTGGAGTGGATATTGCAGAACTCGGACGGGATCATGAATGGAAGACACAGGCCGAGGACCTACACCAACCGCAGTACAATGACTGCGGAACTTCAGAGAGAGAAGGAAGTTTAAAAAGTATATGAAGAGAAAAACAGACCATATACGAAGAAACAAGGCAAGGAGCACCAGCGTAAGAGGTCTGTTGGTCGGTCGGTCTGTCTTCAACACAAGATGGCACTCCCGTGGGAGGTGAGGCGAGGCTTTGCATAGGAGAAGAGCACCATTGTGCTCAAAGGTCCCGGTGATACTTCAGCTTTTGACCTGTGTGGTATGCAGATACGCACAGGAGCATTCACTTTAATATTCTGCTCCATGACTACTTATAACACATTATTTTAAGGATTAAATAGTACAAAATTAATTAGGAGAAGGTCCTGGAAGTTTCAAGAGAGGATTGGCATCTGCGTATATACATCTCTTCTGAGTAACAGCAGTGGCTGTGGGATTAGAGCACAGTGTTTTCAAATTCTGAAGGTGGGTGACTTTCAGCCTAGAGTTCCACCCCGGCCAACTGCCAGTCAACAACTAAGGCCGTATCCAGAAGGCCCGGAGCGCTGGCCTAGCGCACGCGGGGCCCGGCTCAGTCCCCAGCTCTGCCAACGGATGAATGAAGGCAAACACATACCACACAAGACGTCAAGAAATTCCCCTCCAGGGCACTCCACGGAAATCCGTGACTGAAGTAAGAACAGGAAGACAGGGGATCGTGCCAAGACCGGAGCCCACAGAACACAGCCAAGGGCACGGCCAAGGCGGCTCCAGCTCTCCCCAGTGCCTCAGTAAGCACCTACTCAGCAGGAATACAGAAGGTCCCAGTGCCTCAGTAAGCACCTACTCAAAGCGAGAAGCTATCTTTCTTTGGTCTTGCTGTCATGTAAAAAAAAAAAATAAAACAGTACAATCTAACGTATCAAAGCTGCTCTTAGTTGGGATTTCTTACTTGTCTTCTGATTGAAAAAGTTGCTGAGACTCGTATCTTACAAACGGAGTCGTGGAGGCGCCAGGCAACGTCCACCTCCTCGCTGTATATATTGCTCTGATTACGTATTACTGCAGGAACAGAGCCAGACCCCGACGGGGGAGAGCCAGGTTCAGACCAGTCTACTCTCGTCCTTTGGTGCTTCTATGTCCTTGCGTCCCTTGATAGTGGGCTGAATGTCACAGTTCCCTGAAGGAAAGCAGAATTTCTCACGGAGGGGAACTTGTTGAGTGCTTCCTTCCTGAGACTCCCATCATCCAACCGCCCTTTCCTGACTGTATCCGTGTGATTTTATCCTTCGTCCTTTTACTTATTACTTTTGAATTCCTGACCTGGGAGTTTATTCCCCATTCATCAGAGACCTGGCCGCCGTTATCGGAAGAAGAAAGTTCAAGGGCATCGAGCCGCGACTGTGACCGAGCAGGTGTCTCACAGTCCTTGCCCGTGGTACCTGTGACGGTGACCTTATGTGGAAGTCGGGCTCTTGGGAGACATGAACATGCTCACATGAGGCCAGACTACATCAACTGGCCTCGACTCCAGTGACCGATGTCCTCAATTCCATGACCGGAGAGCGAGGGGGTCCCACAGGTGCGCACGGTGAGATGGCCACGTGAAGATGGGCAGAACGTGGCTACAGGCCCGAACACCAGGGCCTGGGGAGCCTCCGGAAGTCGCAGGCCGTCAAGGAGACTTCTCCCCCAGGCTTCGAGGAGCACTGTCTCGCCGACACCTTGACTTTGTTCTTGAAACTTCCATAACTGAAAGACAGTCTCTGCTCTTGCATGCTACCCAGTCTGTGGTGGTTGGTCACGGAGGCCCTTGGAAACTCGACTAGGGTCACGTGATTCTCTCTGTTCACGCGACTGAGTAACAGGCTCATGAGAACACTGCACCGCACTGACCCTGGGGCCATCAGTCTCCCCTGGTGTGGGATCGACACCAATGAAGACACCCAGGTTCTTGGTCTGCTGTCCTGTCGGGGGCATCTGGCCACTGTGCGTCTCAGCAGAGTCCTGGCCAAGAGCTCCCGGACCTGATGCTGTTCAGCGGAGCAGCGCCGGCTGACCTTGTCCCCTGCTCTCCTCGCCTGGACATCAACAGAAGTCACTTTTTCTGGGTGTCTGACCTAGGAGAGCCCTCGTTTCCTTCAGCAGTCTGCAGCTACCGTTCCTGTCTTCTGGCTTTGAAAGTGCCCACGGGGGTCACTTGCCAGTCTTACAGGAAGGAAGGGCTTTCCCCACTGCCCTTGGGCTGCCCTTGGGCTTCGCTGAGCGGTCAGCAGGGCCCAGGTGTGGTTTCCATTACTTCCTGCAGCCCACAGTCCACAGCTGAGCCTGGAATTTGTCTGGATGCCTTCAACCAACCTCGGGGAGTTTCACGGACTTCTCTGCGGCCCCGTCCGGGCCCTGACTCCCACTCCTCTGCCCCAGGACTCCAGGGCGTCCCTGCGGCCACCTCCTTGCTGTGTGCAGGTCCACCAGAGGCTGGCCTGCACCCCACCCGCTCTCCGTGGGTGCCTCCGTCTCACATTGCCTCCCGCCCATCTCTGGCTCTCGGGCCTCTCTTACCCTGCTTTGCTGGTGAACTCGTCTACTGCATTCTTATTCGTATTTGATTTGATTCTTCAACTCCAGAAGTTCTTTTTGTTCACTTTGCTCATGGATTAAAGTCTCCGGCTGCAGGTCTCTGTGTTTTTGATACTTGTCTGGAACAGACAGATCCCTGTTGCTTTAAGGCCGCGTACTGGACCTCCAGTAGGCGCGGCTCACACTCCCGCCTGCTCTTCCTCTTGGCTGGGTCTGTCTGGGCTGGCCTGGATGCCTAAGGATTTTGAATAATGGCAAATGTTGCCTACATAAAATCATAAAATGATTTGAGATTCAGGTTGATTTTATTTACTTCTAGAGAGGATGTCCTTTCTCTCCTGAGACGTAAATAGATAGGGTTGGGCTGATTTAGTCCAGTCTAGAATTGTGCTAATTAGAACCCAGATTCGTGGTTCTGTGGGGGCTCTTCTATTTCTTGTTTTACCTCCACCCCCAGAGCGACCTTGAGGTATACAAGAAAATCTCCTTCTTAAGGGCCCTGAAATATAATTTTTATATCTTCCTAGCACCGTGAGACCATGCAGTTTCTCAGCCTCTTGACAGCCACTTAAAATCAGCAAATGACTCACAGGAAATCGAGAGCTGGGAGCCCGGCTCCCCCTCTGAACCGCCCTCCTCCCCTGGGTCTGGAGGCCGTGGGTGGGTCTCCCCTGGCTCAGTCCCTCTCAGGTGCCTTCAATCAGGCTCTTGTTTTACCTTTGTGTTTTGATTTAACCCTTTCTGGTTGCCGCTGTCAGGTGTCTGTGACAAGAGCTCCCTGCCCGGTGGCGCGGGGAGACCCAGAGCTGGTGACGCGTACCGCTGCCTGAGGATCCAGCTCAGAGGTCTCCCTCCAGAGGGAAAAGATGCAGCAACTTCAGCTTCTCCTGCTCATGAAGAAGCCCCCATTACTGGGCACAGCCACCTGTTGGCCCAGGAGGACAGAGGGCCACCTCCACAGGAGCGCGAGGGGGAGCGTGTGCGTCCGCTGGGCCTCGTGTGCAGGCTTCCTGGCTGTGCAGACTCAGAGCAGGGTCCAGGGGAGCCGAGAGGAAGTCCCCTGCCACCCGCGCCCTGTGTGACCAGTGGTTTCTTGCTCTCAGCTCTGTCATAATTTGGGATGGTGTCAGATAATATGATCCTTTAATCCCAACTAATGTAGGCACTTAATATCGATTGACAAAAGACAGTTGCTATTAACTTATATATTTGATATTGACTTTATGAAATGTGATGCAATGAAGAGAAACATAAAAGTCTCCCATCCCTCTGTCATCATTACTCAGTCTATTAAACTATTTTATGCTGCCTTGAAAAACGTTGAGATCCAAAGTGCTAATTTGGGAATGTAAAGATCATTGATTTCTCTTTACTTCTATCTACATATAAATTTGAAGTAAAGGGCAAGTTTCAGGTAATTAGTTGTATAGTGGAGTTCTGCTAATTTTTATTTCCAAGTATTTTGATGCAGCAATTTTAATAAGATGCACAAAGTTTTAGAGCTAGAAAGAATCTTAGCTGTCTCTGAAGTTCAACCTTTTTCTGAAGCATGATTATCTCATCCCCAAAATATGTGGAAATAGTTTAGTTTGTATATGAAGAGTCAGTTCTTCTTAGAAAAAATCATGAAGAAGAAAAGAACTCTGATGTGAATTCCCCTCCTCTACCTTCTTAGCCGTGGGATCTGGAACCCCCCCACACACTCCTCTCTATGAGCTAGTGGACATGCTCCACCTGCCAGTGGTGGACGTGCCCCTCCAGGGCTCACAGACACCGCCCACACAGAGGACGTGTGCGCTGGAGGACACCGGCACCCCAGGGACCATCGATTTTCCTGGGGAACTCAGAAGGCCTTTGAGCTGGAGTCAGCCAGTGACCGGAGACAGACTCCTGTAGAAGTTCAGGGTAGAGACGTGATCAGAGGTAAAGCTGGGGACCATCTGGTGGTCTTGAAAGTCCCGACTGGCCATGCAGAGGAATCAGAGCGTTATCCAAGCACAAAGCTTCCAACATCTAAAGCCAGAGAGCGCCGCGGTACGTTGGGTTCTGGGAAGACCTCGGGGCCTTGGTGGAGATGGAAGATAGGAGCCGAGACGGCTGAGAGCTGGAAGCCTGACGCAGTGGTCCAGGACAGAGGTAGAGATGCGCTGAGCTGTGACCCGACTCTACGTCCACGTGGGTCACCAGGTCTGGTGTCAAACAGGTGTCCTGGTCAGCTTCCCGTGGGATTTCAGGGCGACGAGCCACTCACGTGGAGGCGCCTTTGGGAGGCTCAGCAGCGCTCCCTTTCCGGAGCCCTCTTCATCCTGCCCATGCAGCCGCTGCAGACCCATCCCTGGCCGCTCTGCAGGTCCGGCCAGACTGGTGATCAGGGAGAAGCAGCGATTCTTGAGGGCAGCCTGCCCTTGGGAGAAAGTCGCTCTGGGCTTCTCGGAGTCACTTGCTCAGCCAATCGTGTTGTACCTTTGTGGGCACCTGTGGTTCCACGCTGATGAAGACAGAGCTCAACTCACACATGAATAAGCAATCACGGTGACCCCAGCACATGGGGACCCCCCCTTCCACACCAACAACCCAGAGTGGGGGGCCAGGGGTGGAACGCTTCCAAGGCACCCGCTGGGGGTCCAGGGCATCTCGTTTCCTCTCCCACCGTACAACACTTGTCATTCTCAAGGCCCAAAGACGATCGTGTTTTCCTGCAGACGTCACAGCAACATCCCAGGCAGGAAGGGAAGGGAGAGGGCAAAGCCTAGGCAGGCAGAGTTGTCCATATTCAGCACCAAGAAAAAAAAAAAAAGTTTTCCCAGAAGTTGAGCCTAAGAAATCTCTTCTTATGTGTCCTTGCTGGAACTGACATTGGACCACACCTAAGTGCAAGGAAGCCTGAGCACCGTGCCATGGAGTCGGGCACACTGTGGTCAAGACAAGCAGTGAGCCAGGCAGGTGGCACACGCCTCTGATCCCAGCAGCTGGGGAGGCTGAGGCAGGAGGATGGTGAGTTCAAAGCCAGCCTCAGCAATGGCGAGGTGCTAAACAACTCAGTGGGACCCTGTTCCTGAATAAAATACAAATAGGGCTGGAGATGTGGCTCAGTGTCAGTGCCCCTGAGTTCAATCCCTAGTACAAAAAAAAAAAAAAAAATTAAACAACAAACAAAAAATAGTGACCAGAGAGAAAGATGGGGGGGGGGGTGCAGCCAGCTGGATGTGCCGGCCACTGCTTTCCTCTAAATATGGGAGGCAGAGTGACTTCTTCTAGGTCACAGTTTTAGCTTGTTTTAATGTACCCGAGATGGAGGAAGAGCAGGGAGAACCGTCTCGGAGACAGTCTGGCCAGGTCCCTCTGCAGCCCCCGTCCCTCCACTCTCTCCTTCCACTTTTCGCCTTCACAGGGGACAGGACAGCTTTGGGCCCCAGGCAGCACTGCTCCAGGGAGGCTGGGCTGCAGGAGGGCACTCAGCTGGACAGGTCCTGCTGCAGCTAACAGAGCAGGCTCAACTTCCCCTGTCCACGGCTGGAGGACAGACGAAGGGCATCCGGGCCGCGGACTGCCCCCGCTCCAAGGCCATCCCAGTTCCCACTCCAGCTTCCCCGGCTCCCCACTGCCTTCCTTCACAGTGGGACCGTGGAGGCCACCACCAAGAGGAGGGGTGCGTAGTGCCCCCTGTCCAGCGGGCCTTGGGACTCGCTTGGTCGACAGAGGGCTGTGGATGTGGCTCAGCACCAGGCTCAAGACCCAAGGGATGCTGTGTACCTTCTTTCTTGCCACCACGCGTCCCTCACATAAGCCAGCGTGGCCACGGCTAGCCCATGGGAAACTCCCACCCCGGCCGGCTGTGGAGCGCATGAGTCTGGATCCAGCTGTCTCCATGAGCAGCACCAGCTCCACAGAACCACCTCGCTGGCCTCAGTCTTGTGAGCAACAGAAGGGGTGGTGTTGGTGTACGGTGACAGATCACTGACACTGACAACCGAAATTCCCCCAATACAGCTTCCTTTGGGGGACTCCATAACTATCTCAGGGGTCTACACTTACATTTTATTTATATTGTGAGATGAATCCCTTGAGTCAGGTCTGAACAGAAACAGTCTCTACTGAAAGCAATTTGGGACTGGAGAACACAAGGAGGAAAGATGGCCAGGTGTGGTGGCCATTCCTGTGATCCCAGCGACTTTGGAGGCTGAGGCAGGAGGAGCTCGATGTTGAGGCCAGCCTCGACCATTTAGCAAGGCCCTGCCTCAAAATTAAAAGTGCTGGGGTGTAGCTCAGTGGTATAGCACCCCTGGGTTCAATCTCTAGTACAGGAAAAAGAAGAAGAAGAAGAAGAAGAAAATATTCAGACCTCCCTCAGATCGAGGCAGTCCTCATTGCAGGTAAATCAGCGTGGGCGGAGGGGGAGTGTGTCTGTTGAAACTTAGCGTCCGTCTATGAAGGGGAAATGGGAAGTCCACCTTCTGGAGGGATGCCACTCCATTCAGTGGTGGCTGAGCTGACTGTGTGGGGGTGGGACTGGCACCCGAAAGCAAGCTGCCATCCTTCTCCCCCTCCTCCGCCGCTCCCAACTCATGTCACACCACCCTCCTTCACACCCCGGCCTCCAGGCACCCCCCCACCTCCAAAGCCCATCCAGCTCAGTCTAAGGCAGGCCTGGTCACATTCATCTGCATGTGCAAACCCGACTCACCAAACCCCTGGTCCAGTGTGATCATCATGAACCTCTGAGGAAGTCCGTGGACACCTCTGCTCAGCCTCCTCCCGTGGACTCCAAGGACGGCAGACTCCAATCCCAGATCCCCGCCCTGGCCTGGGAATCTCCTCCTCTGACTTGGTCTTCATGTCCTTTTCTCTTGCCCCTGGCTCCCTCCCTCCCGGCCTCCTGTTCGGCCATGACCTGTTCCTCCCTCTGCCTCCCTCCTCCCCAGTCAGTGTCCCAGGATCCCTGCTGGGCCGGCTTCTCCTCCTTACACACTAAGCCCAAGGTGGGCTCTGGGAGTGGCCTTCCCTGACGACTGTCTGAGGCCGCTCCCGTCCGTGTCACACCACCCTGTTGTAGGTGGTTTGCAGACCTGCGACTCCCTGAGCTTGGGTAGCTCTTGCTTTGACTCCTGCTATTTCCTACACCAGCTGCAGACTCTGGAGCTCGGGAGCCAGCTGGTCTCCCCACACTCAGCCCCGCAGGCCTTGAGGAATGGCACCGTGCGGATGTCCACGCCCGCCGCAGCCCCAGCTCCGTTATGACGTGCTTCCGGGGCAGCCTTGGCTCAGAGCAGCAGTCCTGACACGGCACTGACCACCTCTCAATGGCCCGTCCTCACGGGCTGGTGGCAGCCTGGAGCTTGCTCACTAAGGTAGTAGAAACAGGTCTTTGATGCAAGCTTTTACCTGCCAGAGCCACAGTTTTCCCAGCCCAGCAGGGTGACATTGAGGCATTTGTGGCTGGGTGATCTCAGGCCAGGAGACGCTGCCATTCTTGGGTCTTAGAATCTCTGGAAACTGATTCTGGACCCTATTGCAAGGGATGTGAAGCAGCAGGTCTCACCAAACTCTGGACACAGCTTCCAGGCATTCGGGGAGCTGAAGCTCATACAGACCCTGGGAAAGGACCTGGTTCCAGACGGACTTGCCTTAACGGGTGACTTTGCTGGCCCAGGCAGGCAGGAGGTCCCAGCACAGCTAGGCTTACCCAGTGCGGACCGAGCTAGAGCGCGTCAGAGGAGTGAGATGGCAAGGAAGAAGAGGGGCGGGCGGAGAGTGAGCAGGGAAGTTTAAGAAGAGCCAGGGACCAGGCGTGAGAACACAGCTCATGAGAAAGACAGGAATCCTCGGAAAGAGCGAGCGCTCCTGCCAACGGTCTCAGGCACCATCCTGACCCTCTTGGGTGGAAGAAGCTGCTTGTCCCCTTACCTTTGAGACTTACAAAGACCAAGAAACTAATTCAAATAGATCACAATACGCTGGTGTCTGCTTAGATGGTATAACACCATGCACACGGCAACAGATTCACTTCCAAGACCACAGCAAGGGACACGTGTCTTTGAAACCATTCTATTTGCTAGGGGAGGGACTGGGTCCTTGCACACATTCCCTGTGTCCCGTAGTGAAGACAAGAGTACGTGCGAGGAGGCTAACAATGGAGTTTGAAGATCATCTTCAGGGCAACCAAATCTTGTCAGAGGTAATGTGGTAAGATGACGTGGGGGTCTGTTAGAATAAGGTCTGTTAGAACAAGGTCAGACGGAGAACTACTTTGCTAGTTGGCCAAATTTTGATGATGACACACATCCTTAAGTATAATTCAGTGGGCTTCTGTTGTTCTCCTGAGAAATTCAGCACGATCATTAGCATTTTTAATGTTTTCAAAGCACATTGTAAACCGTCTACAACCTCAGAAGTGTTGCTGAGATATGGAAGGTACAGAAAGCACAACCCATCTCTCGTCACTGCCCAAAAGATGTGGAAATTTCCTATGTAAGTTTATCCTCTGAGCCCACTTTAATAAGTTTCTTAGGGAAAATATAAGAAGATCCTGATTTTTGTTCCATTTCACTGAAGATAGTTCCCCCTTTTGACTTCCTTTGTTCTCTGTAATGCATTAAAATAAGACTTTCTACAGCACCCAGTCTACTACGTGCAGGATGAAATCTCAGTCAAGGACAGACGTGTGTGTGGACCTGTGACGTCACATCTGTTTTAGTGTGTCAGGTGCACTCTGCTCACACGACAAAGAAACCACCCGCTGGTCCAGCCACTGAGCAACGGATGCTCTGCTGTGCCTCGTCTGGCCATTGCTGTGCAACTCAGAACCTGGGGGTCTCCGTCTGCAGGCAGGAATGGTTGGAAGTGGTGCTAAATTGTTGAAAGCAAGTGGCAGCATGTGACAAGGGCCTGCGATGTGGTCAGCACTGAGAGAACTGCCCCACCAGCCACAGTTGTTGTGCTATCACACTCCTCTCTGATTCCTTTATCCTTCCCACTCACATAAAGTCAGTATCCGATTCTTTTGGCTTTACCTCAAAAAATATTCTCGTAATCGTCCCCTCCTTTCCATTTCTGCTGTCACCTTCTGAATCTGTTTTGCTAATTTCATCTCCCCTTTGGCAGGGATTGGCTACGGGAGGATTGTTGTCCTTGGGTGGGGCGACCAGGTGACTCTTCCTGGAGGGAGCCTTTCTGCTCCCCGTTCAAAGTGGACAGCCGTCTGTGCTTCCTCAGTGTCCACCAACTAAAAGCAAGACTGCTGCTCTTCAGCGTCTACCCAGCCATGCCTTTGCATACACACCCACTGTGTCCAGAGAGATGCATTAGCCTGTCCTGGGATCCACTGCCCCCAGGCACCCCTCAGAGTCCACATTCCCTGCTCTAACCAGGCTTCTCTCGCCCCTGGTGGAAACTCTGCAGCGTGGTAGTCTGTAGTGTGTATTTTATATGGAAACCTTTGGGCAGCACTGGAGAGTGAGGAATAAAAGCAGGACGGTGCTTCTGTGGTGGTTGTGGAGATGCAATTAACAACGAACCATGACTAGAATAGCTCCCTATAGTAAGTGCTCAGTAAATATTAGCTATTCTCATGGTCTTCTGGTATTGATGGCTCCTTTTCCAATACTTTTCCTGGCAAGTGTTTATTGGACTTGCATTTAGAATCAATTACTCCCAAACCTATTTCTTATAGGCACTGGGAGGAGTTCTTTTCATGCTTTAAGATATATGGTGTCTGCTAACTCTTACCTGCTGTGATTGATACATGATTTGAGTAGATAATTTTGTGCTCAACTTTTTTGATTTAAAAATAGTTTACAAGTCAACCTAGTATGTGAATAAAATAATTGTTGTTAGGTAACACGACATTGCAATTCTATTTAACGCTCTCTACCGCATACCCTCATACCAGCAAGTGCCAAGTAGCTCCTTAAGAACTGGTTTCAATGCCCCTTATCTTGCCAAGCTTTTGCACAGTGATTGATGAAATGAGAAGAGGGCTGTTTTACGTGAGGCTCTCCAACACCTGGCAAGGCTGCCCCGTTTTGCCGATTGGCTGCACTGAGGTTTACACCAACCTGTTTCCTGTGGCTGCAGTGCCATCCAGGGAGAGGGCTATGCCCTAGAATGCTTCCGCTCCGAGCTATGCTGGGCCACTTCCAGGAGTCCCTCCCGCTGGTTGACCTCACAGGTGTTGTAACTGAGTCCACCTGGATGCTCCCTCCTGTTCTGCCTAATGAAAAGACTGGCAGCAGGTTCACGGTCACTATGCAGCTATGGTGTCGGACTCTAGCAGGGAGTTTCTTACTGGGTTTCTTCCTGATTCCATTTTATTGACTTATTTATTTAATTAATTCTTTCCTACTCATTTTTCTATCTGAGCCATCTTGCTCAAGTATGTCCTTGATTATCTTAAATCTGTTTTCAAACAACATAGGGAATACATAAAAAGAAATTTTTACATTTGATACACATTTCTGTTAGCCTTGAAGCAGATTGACAGGGGAACAAGAGGTCTTTGGAGGGAGTGGCACCGGGCTTTGAGTTCCAGCCCTGACACTGGATAACTGCGGACTTGGAACAAGTTATTCAACCTTTCTGTTTCTTCTCTGTGAAATGCAAATAAAAAGCCGCAACTCACAGAGATGTCTTGGGAATTAAATAAAATGACTCATGTAAATTACTCTGTGCATAGTAGGCATTCAATAAATGTCCATTCACTTCTTATCCCAGTTAATAATGCTTATTAGACTGTATTAAAAACTAGAGCCAGACTGTGATAATGCATTTCTTTATTAAGTATTTAAGCCAAATAACTAATTTCCCCCAGGGGCAAGAGAAATGTTGAGTTAGTCTCACTTGGTGAACTTATTTATTCATTTCTTTTTCTTCAAGTTTGTTTGGTTTCATAGCCCATAATTCAGTTTTCAGGCCACACAATTGACACAGGCTGGTGTGCATTCTAACTTTGTTATGATAAGAGTTTTTTTTTTTATCTACTATTACTTCTTCCTTTTATTAGAGAGCGTTATTAATCACATTAACATCCTGGTTGTGCTTCATAACTACTTGGTGCTGACAAACTTGCTCTCAACTGTTTCCTTGAGGTCTAAGGATTGAAAGAATCAAGTTTTAAATGCTGTGCTGCAGCAAAAGAAAACCAGGGGAGAGGCGGAGGGATCCACACCGTCTGTGTCCTTTCCCGTTAATTTTATAGGTTTGCATTTAAGAGGAGCCACGTTTTCCTCACAGACGCAGCCCAAGAAAGAGCGGCGAGAAAAGGGGGAACCCGCTGAGCCGGAGCGGGCGTGCCAGGGCACCTTTAAGGGCCCGGCGCCGGCGCTGCCTCCTCCGGGCCCACCTCTGAACTCTGATTGACAGCGCGCCGGGCGGGGAGGAGCGGCGGCTGCGGCGGCGGCGGCGGCGGGGGAGGCGCGGCGGGGCGCGGGGCGGGGCCCTCGCTTCCAGGGCGACCAATCAGGGCTCGGGGCGGGGCTCCAGGGCCCGCCCCACCCCGCCCCGCCCCGCCCCGCGGCCCCCTCCCCTCTCCTCCTTCCCGTCCTCCTCCTCCGCCGCCGCCGCCTCCTCGCAGGCTGTGGTTTCTGTATATGTTTCTGGAGTCCTGAGCCTGAGCTAAACAAAAGCAGGAGGCTGACGGGGCCGCCGGAGTTTGCAGAGACGCGGAGGAGGAGAGAGCCGGTGCTTTGCCTGCCGGCGGCCGGGGGATCTGGCTTTGGCCACAGCCCACCCCCTTTGAGATCACTCTGGCCCGGAGTGGGGGCGGGGGGCAGCGGGGGGTGGGGGGAAAGTTTGCCTCGCAATCCCCCCGCCTTCCTCTCCTTTCTCCCGATCAATGCATATTTGCAAAAGGATTAAGCCACAGATTTAAGCGCCGGGAGCCCATTTCTGCCTTGCACTGGAGATCGGACTGAAAACCAAAAGCCAGCTCTGGTTTCTTTTCGCCAAGTGGGAAGGTGGTTTATTTTTCTTGCTTTTTGGAGTCAACACCCTTCCCCATCAGCTCTTATCCCCACCCTCACCCCGCAACCCCCTCACGCCCCCTCCCCCTCCCCGCTCTCCATCCTCCCACCAGCCTCCAAAGAGGCAGAGGGATTTTTTTTTTTTTCTTTTGGTCTTCTTTCCCCGTCCCTGATTATCCTGAAAAGGATCTGAAGGCAGCTTGAAGGATCAGAAGCCTCGGTGCTCCCGGAGCCGAGCCGCGGAGCAGCGCCGAGAGCCGGGCTGCCAGCCTTCGGAGATGGACGAGCAGCCCCGGCTGATGCATTCCCACGCCGGGGTCGGGATGGCCGGGCACCCCGGCCTGTCCCAGCACTTGCAGGACGGGGCCGGCGGGGCCGAGGGGGAGGGCGGGAGGAAGCAGGACATCGGAGACATCTTACAGCAGATCATGACCATCACCGACCAGAGTTTGGACGAGGCGCAGGCCAGGTGAGATGGAGGCTTTCCTTCTCCTTTCTTGGGTTTTGTTTTTCTCCCTCTCGCAGGGAGAAACAATGGGGACCGAATCTCCACAGCGCTTTCTTTAAAAATGTTATTTCTCTCCCCATTTTGACAAGCAACTGCATGGCGGAGGAGCAGAATTTGAAGGAGCCTTGTTATGGAAAGTGTGCTCGCCCCTGCCGAGGGTGGCTGTGCACGTCGTGCGTGTGTGTGGACAGGCATCCGTGTGGACCCACACCAGCGGGCGTGCCGAGGGGCTGCCAGCTGACCCCGAAGCGGCCCTCGGCACTTTTTACTGCTTTAAAAAAGTGTAGGAGAGCACCATTGTCAAGTTCTGAGCAGCAGTCCGTGCCTTCGTGTTGAGGGATCGCCTAACATTAGAAATAAAATGTCCCAAGAACACTTTATTTGCAAATTTGGCTGACTCCCTCACTAATTCAGTGAGTTTGGTTTTCTCTCTCGACTTACCCCTCCAAAATCAATTTTTATCTTTTTTTTTTCTCAAGCCCCCCCACCATACAAAACCACCAGAGAAGAAAAAACAGGGCATTTCTTTGTCAGTAATCGTCAGCTACACAGAAATTATTTTACATTCACTTAATTCTGTTTTTAGAAAAAGCTAATGGGAAGAAAGAAAAAAGATAATTTTGCTTTTAGGCATGTTTGCTAGTTTTATGAGACTCGGATTTTCAGTTTAACTTTATTGTCTCCTAATTTGAGTAGGTTTATTAACCTTCCATGACACAGTTATGTACGGTCCTTTAAAAAAGGGTGGGGGGACAGAAATCCAGCTTGCTCCTTCACCCCTGCTGCTTGCAGGACTACGTAGGATGCAGCTGAAGAGAAACGAAAGCAGCGTGAATGTTATGTATTTCAATACTACAGGACATGAAGCTCTTCATTAGAGAAACATAATAAAGAAACTGGAGCCTCCGAACTTGATCCACCACCAGGCTACAGTTCTCATGTATTTTATAGGAATTTTCTTTCAAAATAAAACCCAAGTAAAGTAGCAACCCACTAACATCTTGCCCAAGGCCAAACTCCAAAGAATTTAAAAAATTTAATGACCACATATGCCTATGCAGTTACCCAGCTTTGTTAAATCTCCACAGTATTTTTCCTGCTTGTGCTTTGAAAATCTTTTAAACATGTATTTCAAATTTCTATAACTCGAGTGACTTAGTTATCTGGAGAAAACATATGTAGTTCTTTTTTTTTTTTTTCCCCTCCTAAGGGAAACAGGATTTTGAGTTGAGAGAATGAGAGGGAGCAGATAAAAACACAAATGTGTGAATGCACGGTGTTGGAGCTGCACACACGCGACGCGTAAACTCAGAGGACTCGGTTCACGGGTGCCTAGAAACTTGGGGAGGTTAAAGACTTAGACTATTTTATTTATTTTAATAGAGGAAAGGGTTTTTTTTGTTTTTCTTTTTGTTTTTTAATTTTGGGTGCTCTTTTTGAATTTTATTTCCTAAAGAAAAGCTAATAGGTATGGCAAATGGAATGCTTGCCACTGGCCAATCTCTTTTGAATTGGAACAGATTTCTCCATTACATTGTTCCAGAAAAATACACTCAGACATACCAGTAAACTGCTTTACTAACAAGTTGGTGACATGGAAGGGGCCGCAGGAGCAGACACTCGGCTACTTTTGTAAGACTCAGTCCCTCTTTTTAGTGAAACTGAGGACAAACAGCTCTCAGCAGGTTCCCCTTCAATGGCCTAAAAGCTGAGAGGCCAGATAAAATTTGGGGACAGGGACATGGTCAGTTCTCCTTCTGTAATCCCCTGTGTGTGTGGGGGGGAGACTCACTGTTTCTACATAGCTCTGTGGAGTTTTTGTTTGCCTTTGGGCCTGTGCATATTACACAATTAGTACAATTAGTGAAAACTATTTCTAGAGACTCAGAAAGATCTCAATGCAAGAGTCTTCTCATCCCTTTTTTTCACCCCACATGAGAACTGACTGAATCTCGACTGAGCTTTCTTTTTGGTTGAACAATGCAACTCTACTTGGCAGATGAAATGTCCCTCTTTCCCTTTTTCTTTTTCCTTTCTAATGTATCTTTGTTGATTCCAAAGTAAACTATTACTGTTTTGGATGCCAAGCATTGTGAGTTTATTACTCCTCTGCTGTGAGGTGTAGAGGACATACTTGTAGTCTGCTCTTCTGGAGGCTGTGTGTGTTGTGTGGGTTTTTTTGTTTTGTTTTGTTTTGTTTTTAACTTTCAAAAGAATTAAAGAAGAATTGCATGTGTTTTAAGTGATAGGGGTTTCCACTTATCTTTACACATGATTTTAATTAGTAAACAGAATTCCCTTAACTAAGAGCTGATACGATCAGTATTTTCTTTCTAAAGCACTATCATTCTGCTAAGTGATTCCATGATAAAGTAGAGGGAAGGTATTGTTTTCTTCCTCGAGTGCATTCTGCATACAAACACTCAGACACAAGAACCAGGTCAATCGCTAATCTAAAAGGCAAAATTGTATTTATTTTTTCCCCAATGGGTGGAAGGTCCTAATTGTAAATAATTGAATTTCAACACCTGCAAATAAGCAGTGTGTGCACAAGAGACGTAATGTGAACACAGAGAAATGAATTTATCCCCATATGGGTATGTTTGCCCCCTGGCAATGCATTTCCATACTCTTTAACTTGGGGACTGAAATTTTATAAATTGACAGTTCTGCTCAGAAGACCTTTCAAGCATCTTGTGTTTATGAGAATACAGGGGCATCTGCGGAATGAATTCAAACACATGGATGAATTAAATTTGAACACACGCAGACGGAGAAGCAGGCAGCTTCTAGGCTGTGGTCACTGCGTGGATTTTGCAAAACTGTTAACCTCTGTGTTTGGCTCTGTGTATCCACAGTCCTGTAAGGGATGATTGGTTTCAAAATTCCACTTTGATTACACTACTTTTAAAAATTCCCTAAATGGGCATAATTTAGGTTAGTTCTGTTCTGTAGTTAAATCCCTACTCTCTCACTGCTAATTAGCATTATTTCTTTTTCTGTGGCGGGACTTCGCATATTACGTCATAAAAACAAGTGAAGCGTGCCGCAGGGTTGGGCTCGGTATATGATTTTGGCTAAATGCACAGATTCCCCTGTGCCATCTCAGCAGTTTGGTGTTGGGAGTCCACCTAAGCTACCATGTTGTTGTTTTGTTTTTTTTTTTTTACAGAAAACATGCTTTAAACTGCCACAGAATGAAGCCTGCCTTGTTTAATGTGTTGTGTGAAATCAAAGAGAAAACAGGTAGGAATGAGAATCCAATCTTTTGGCATTTTCTTCGGCCAGTTGAATCACTTAACCTGCAATCATGAACGTCGTATTTAAAATTAGAATTTCAGAATGAAAGTGCTGATTGCCCAATCTCTAATACCAAGTCCTCGTCCTGCTTTCTGTAAAGAAGGAATCCAGTTTCTCTGACGCTGTTTTCCAGTAGTACAGGTTTATTTTCCTTAACTCTTTCTCCACCCTTTTGGAAATTGAGGCTAAAATGTAGGTTCTGAAGGAAAATTCGTAGAATGGTGTGTCTTTGGGGAAAAATATGAAAGTGTCCATTTCCTGAAAGAATGTACTTTGGCCCATAATTAAAACCCCAATCTATTTTGTGGCGTTGGGCTGGGGCGGAACTGTTTAAAGTTTCTTTTTTCCCCTTTTTTGCTTATACTTATACAAAGAGCCGGCTAGAGGCTGTCCACAGAAAGTGTTGTCAAATACCTTTGTGGGAAGCGCCTTCCAACAGTACCTCTCTGTCTTGGCCTGGGATTTCCTAGCGGGTGAGAGGTAGAGCGCACTGCCTGGAGAGCCCTGGCTCCTGTTCCACTCTCCAGGCCTCATATCATGGACTAACACACTTAGAACACACCCCAGGAGGGCATTTAAATTTTAAAGCAACAATTAAAAAATAGCAGTCATCAATCAGAGGTGTTCTTAAACAGCAGGTGCTGTGGGAAGGACATTTAGCACCATCCTCTTATTTGTTTACTTTAATCCTTAATTTTCCAAAGTGGCTAAATCTCTCCCTTGTAAGGAGAAAGAGTTTGAAAGGCGATCTGAAGCCATGGCATAGAGATGAGAGACCTGGCTACATACAGGGGCAGCTTCTGCTGGGCTCTGACTCCTGCTCCCTTTGAAGCAGCGCAAAGTACCCGACATCCTACTTATTTATTTATTTTTTACAACAAGGACTGTAACAGTCAATAATTCATATCTAAACCATATAAGCAAGGGCATGACACGAATGAAAGTGACGATAAATATGATGGCATGCCCAGTTGATATACATTGATAGTCACACAGAAACGGGGCAGGGAGGGCCGGCGCCAAGGTGGCTTTCTTTTTGGGGAGCTTTCTGTGTTTCTCCTTTAAAAAATAAATAGTTTCAAGATGTGATTGTTGATTGAGTTCATGATTACTTGGGCTTCAAATGTACGTGGGATCAGCAAGCGGCTCTTTGCTGGGTGTTCTTTATGGTGTGCTGGTATCCAGACAAAGCACCTGGGCCGTGCGGCCTGGACCTGCTGTCCACCAGGTCGCCTCGACAGCCAGGGACCTATTGCAAAACGGCTAGCTGCAGTTTTTGGCTGGGAGACACTTCTTACGAGACTCATGGATTGTGCATACGAATATCACAAGGGCTTTTCTCAGTTCGTAACCATTTTTAGTTTTTTTCCCCCCCCTCAGGAGTAAATGTATATATATATATATATATATATATATATATGTCTCTCTATTTTTCTCCTCTCTCCTTTTTTTTCTTCCTTTTTCTTTGATCAGTAATGCTCATTCACTTTTAATGCTGGGTTTGTTAAAATTTGCTTCTAATTAAGTATGAGTTTCTTCTGATCTTGGATCATAAAATGCAGAATCAAATAGAAAGAAGTATGTAATAGTTCAGACTGAGAGAGTTTATTTTTGAAGATACTTTTTTTCAGATTTTCATTGAGAGGCAGCCTGTCAGGGCACTTAATGTACACTGTGGCGAGAGTGTTCCATTCTAGCCTCGTAATTAAAACCTACCGAGGCAGTAGATCAAAGTGGGTGGGTGGGAGTCAGGTGGGGGTCAGGAGTTGGCGCCTTGTTGTTACGGGCTAAGGCCTGGAGGGGCAAAGCAAGTGTGGTGGCCTAAATAACATTTTAAAGATGCAATTTGTGGCTGGAATACATATTTTGGTTTTTAAAATTCTATGTCGACACACTTCATGTTTGGAAATTCAAAAAAATATCTAAGTTGTGTGTGTTGTGTCTAGAATAATGTATTTAGAAAATAGCGTATAAAATGATGTAAATCAAAAGTTTAAAGATACTTGTGCCCTCCGTTAAGAGAGAAACACGCACATGCACACAGGCGTCGCACACACGGAGTTTGCGTCTGAGGGGACACCTTGAGTGAAAGTTAGAGAGAGAGCAAGACATCCCCCCCCTGGCCTTCAACTTGAGTGGGGAGGGCTGAGGGGAGGGGCACTGCTGGGGAGCCTGAGAGCTGTGCTGGACATAGGCGTCAGCCATGGGTGATCCTCCAGGGGCCCAGCCACCTCTGGGCTCTCAGAGGCTGCAGGCCCCTGCTCCAGGCCAGCGTGTCCTCCGTGTCCTCCGTGTCCTCCGCGGGGTTGGTGTAAGTCCATGTGAAGCCCCCTCTGCCCTCTTGGTGCTGAGCTAGAAACATGGAAGGGCGGCTCCAGCCAGCAGCTCCCGCCTCCTGTGCCTGGCCCTTCCCGGGCCTGGCCTTCAAGCCCTTTGGTGGGAACCGTGCTCCTGAGCTCCACCCAGCCCTGCGGAGGTGGCCCCATGTCATGGGCTCGGCACTTGTTCTACTCTGACCTGAAGTTCACACATCGGCCTGGCCTTCAGAGCTCTGCCGGGGAGCCGGCCGTCCTATCCACCCCTGCTTTTGGTTTTAGGTTTCTGCAGTGACTTTAGTTGGGAGACTCAGGAGTAAATGGGGTGTCTTCCCCACCTTTTGGAACTTTCAAAAACAGGCGCGATACCTGAGGTAGGCAGCGGGTCTGAATTACAGTTGATTGATGGGTGTTTAAGTCAGAAATTACTGTGGGGACGCTTGAAAAAGAAGAACCCCTGTGTCTGCTTGCTTCAGAGTGTGAGTAAGTTTTTATTTTGATACTTTTTTTGCTTTTTAAAAATAAATGCCAAGATAAAAGAAAGCCATAAAGAAGCTCAGGGAGCATATTCCAGACAGCAGCAAGAAAGCCCTGTCAAGACCACGGTGTGAAGATTTCAAGTGGCTTTGATCTGCACACTCATTCGGGAACCCAGAGACTCGACATGCAGTCTTGGGCCATTTAGTGGCACATTTTCTTTTGTTTTTTAAAGAACGGTTCCTGGTCTCCTGATACAGGGGACCTCAGGCTTGCACAGGTGTATGTGGTGGCAACTGGGCTGGCGGGGTGCAGGGGAAGAGGAGAAAAGCCAAACACGTTGCATTTCTTTAATTAAAAAAAAAAAAAGAAGAAAGAAAGAAAAAAAAAAGACTCAGAATATATTTTTAAACATTGCTTGGTTTTTAAATTTTTATTTCTGGGTCAAAATCATGCAGGTTTACAAATTGCAAAAAGAAAAAAAATAGATGTCATTTACTAAGAAGAATATTTATAGATAGCAATGAATAGTTGCAATTGTTGTGAATAGTTTTTAATTTTAGAATATAATAGCTATATATGGCGCTTTTCAGCCAATTTTCCTCAGTGCATAATCTGCACTGAAGTTAAGTCGAATAATTGGAGGAGGTTAAAAAATTATTTTTTGCTTCCTCAACCCCCTTTGTTCTCTCTCTTTCCCTTTGCTGTGTTCAATTAACACCCCCATCACGGAACTGTGGGGTGTTTTTGAGTCTACTACTGTATTTCTTTTTTGACACCTCCCTTATTATTCTTGCCTGACTCTTCTTTTTAATATGGCAATTACATTATGGGACTTCTACTCCTCTCCTCTCCTCTCCTCTTAAAAGCATTGTAGAATACTGTGTGTGTGTGTGTGTGTGTGTGTGTGTGTTGGGTTCCTACGGAAGGAAGCTGTATATTGCAGGGAGTAATTCTGATGGCTTTAGTCCGTGAGCAGAACAGACTGAAATGACTTCAGGGAGGTTAGAGCAGCCCAGATCAGATTCCTTTCAGACTTCAGGCAGGACTAACTTTTTGTAGAAGCTCATCTGTAGCAGGTAAATGCAAATCTTTCTTTTTCTAATAAGAGAATACAAGAATTTGGTCTTTTTAAAAAATTATTTTAATAATAATAATGAGGTATATAATAATAATATATTATTATTATTATTATTATCATTTTGGTAGCAGGGTCTAAGAAGAGAGAAGGCACACCTGAGGGAAGGTACGAGCCAGTTTTAGCTGTGCGCCCCTCCTCAGGCGGCAGGCGGTGGCAGTCCTGTGGCCGGGCACTGCCGTGTAGAATGGCGTGGACATGCGCTGTACACCTTTAGTTGTGTCTCAGAAATGCAGGGACAGGATGTGTGCTGAGCTTGGGACCACAAGGCCCCTTCTCTTCGGGCACTCTCCTGTACTCCATGTTTTAGAAATGGGTTTAGAAAAATGCTGCTTTTGAGAGGTGGGGAGAAGGATGTGGAGAGGGCTTGGTCAGCTGCCAGGAGATTCTCCTGGACTCTAGGAGTGGCTTGTGAGGGAGGGCAGGGGAGCTGTAGCCGGGGGCTGTGAGCCAGCCTGGCTGGGTGGAGGGGTTGTCACCTGCCCGAGTTCAGCTGCCTCTACCCACTGAGGGCTTCTGCTCGTCTTCTATTGACACCAGGAACTTTTCCCTGTTTTTGGCAAATTTGCAAAAATATTTACAAATAAAATAACCAAAACCTGGTATGAAACACTCGGAAGTAGAAAGCCCTTTTGATTTTAAAGCATAAGCCTGGCTTCTTCTGAAACATGGTTTACTTCCTGCATGCCTTAGGAACGCTGATCCTTCATTTTGTTTTCAAACATCTTTTAGATGCTGCTGTGTTTGAACTTAGTGAAGTAGATGTCGATATATGTTTATTGATTTTCTTTAAAAAAAAAAAGTTTACCCCAAGCACCGTGAGCAAAGCACTCTACCAGCCTCAGCCCCAAAGACACCGCCATTCGCTCATGACCTAGAGGGGCACCTGCCCAGGTGCTGCCCGACCGACCTGGGCTAGAGGACAGTAGTGGCCCCGGCCCACATCTACCCCTTACCTGAGACACTGTGTGAGAGCCAAGGAATGCAGTAATTGATGAATAGCATAAATGGAGGGTTAATGAGTTGTTTGCAAAGCTCTTGGAGCTCCCCGGGTTATATAAATAAAAGATGCTGTTTCATATAATAAATTATCTCCAAACTCATCTTCTACTCCATTTCACAATCTGTCCTTGCATTAACCCTTCCTGGCCAGAGACATATTCTCTAGCGGTCCATAACTAAATAATGGGGTAGGCAGTTCCCGGTCTGCAGCTTTGCCCATCTGCGTCTCAGGGACCTCACTTCTCAGAACTGGGCAGAGTGACTCCCAGAAGGAGAAGGAGAGTCTAGGTACAGACGGTCAGTTTTACAGAACCCGCTGCCTGTTGGCAGAACAGGCCGGCCAGCTCCACTCACCAGGTCTCATGCTTCCTAACACTGTCGGTCTTCGGTTACGCACGGAAGTCAAGACCCCAACAGGGGGAGATCCATCCTTGGGTTCCCACTGTAGCTTCACCTGGGCCCCCCTGGTACTCTGTCGCTAACTGGGCCTGGGGGTAGATGGGTCAGCCCATGCTCATTCTGGACTTATTGCCGGGTAGTTCTGACCCACCGGCAAATGGCTGGTTTTAGGAGGAACTACCACAGTGATGTAGGAACTTGACCTCTAAACCAGAGTCCTTGGTTTGTGCCCACATCTGTGACTTCTCATCTCTGTGACGTTGTTCATGTTACTAGACCTCTCTGTGCCTTTCCCTTATCTTTGAAATAGAGCTCATCGGGATGAGTGTCTCAAAGTGTGGTTGGAGGACTAAATGAGGTCATGCATGTAAATTACAGTGCCTGGCACAGTCCATGCTGTTGGCTTTTATCATTTCTGTCCTTGTTTTCTTACATGAAAAAGAGGCTTACACCAGATGGTCCCTAAAGACTGAGCCAATTCCAAGACTCTGATTCCATGCCGAAAAGAGACAAAAATCGCTGAATTTAAGATTTGCTCCCTTTTGTTTTTCTTGCTATTCTCCTAAAGTGAAAGCTGTATCTGGCCAGAAGGCTAGGACTAGGGTGGAAGCCGCGGGGGCAGGAGGAGGGAACTGGAGAGAAAGCTTCTTCTTAGAGGTCCTGTTCAGACTGGACAGGAACCACCTCAACAGCTAGAGGTGCAGCCTGAGCCCCGGCAGCTGGAGGGGCCCTGTGGTCTCCGTCCTGAATACTTCCTCTCTGAAGTCACAGAGGCCATCCGTGCGTGGGACCTGCCGGGGCTCCAGGGAGGAAAAGCACATGAAGTAAGTGCAGGGCAGCTCGACCTTTCCTGTGTTCTGAGATGTCCCTTACTTAAGAAAAGTGATGTCTTTGTCATAAGGAGAGCTTTGACACAAAACAGGAATATTCTTCGTTTTTTACAGGTTTCTTGAAGTATGTTTTTTACCCCATGAAATTCATCCATTAAAACAACAACAACAAACAAACAAACAAATAACAAAAAGAAAGAAAAACAGTTCAGTGGTTTTTAGAATATTCACGAAGTGGTGTGCTCATCACCACAATCTAATGTTTGGACATCTTTATCACCGCCCCCCTCACCCCCCCCCCCACCAGTCAGTGCCTGTTCTCCTTTGCTGAGCTCCTGAGGAGGGTGTGTCTGCACTGTCTCTGTGGATTTTGCCTATTCTGGATATTTCCCATTGGACAACCATACCACATGTGGCTCTCGGACTGTTCTGCTTAGCGTCCATCCAGGGCCTATCCATATGTGGCAGCACGTGGCTGCACTTCATGCCTTTTCCACAGCTAGATAATAGGCCACTGTGCAGGCTCACTGCACTTGTGCCTCTCTTCACCAGCGGATGGGTGCACAAGCCCTTGGGAACGATGCTGTGGATGTTTGCAGACTGGTTTTGTGTGTGGACATGCTTTCTCTGGATGTAGGAATGGAGTTGCTGTGTCATATGGTTATGCTACGTTTGGGTTTTTAGGAACCCAGACCCTCTCCCAGATTGTCTGCAGTGCCTGCCACCTCCTCCCCCTCCCCCTCTTCCTAATGAGCACAGCTCGAACAGTGGGTGAGACGGGTCTTCCCAGGTCACTTTGCCAGTCTTAGTGCTCCCAGCATTCCCTTTCCCCACTTTCTCCAGTCAAGGACATCTCTTTTCTTATACAGTGAAGGACTATGTTGTGTTTTTCGTCTCCTTTGGTCAATATTTACTCTAGGGGAAAATATTATGAACACATTTTTTGATTTGAATTATGCATGGTCAGGATTTATGTGAAGCCTCTCTCAGAACAATTTGCATTGTAAAGAGGTGAAAAGTAAAGTCAAAGGAATGAATCTCTAAGCTGGAATGTCAGTGTCAGGTTCCTGGAGAGGAAGACACTTTGAGAAAAGAATGGAGAATTCCGAGGAGCAGTCTAGTGTGAGAGAGCGAGAGACCCCGAGTCCCACGCGTGGTGGGACTCAGCTTGCAGTGTTGTCATCTGACCTAACTGGCTCCATTGCCTCCACTAGACAGTGACATGGTTCTTGCTGGGTAGGGTGCTTGACCAGCTGAACAGGACGCTAATGCACAGAACGGGGTTCAAGATGTGCTCAACTAATGGCAGCCACGCTTGTTCTGAAGCCCTGGCTCAGATGTTTGGCCACTGCTCTCTGCCCTTGGGCCTGTCTCTTGGGTTGGATGTGTCACCAGCCCTGCTCTGGAGTTTCGTGGCTCACTGGAATGCTTGCTCACCTGCTTTTATGAGAAATGCTTGTCTGTAGAAGAGAAAAATAAGAGTTGGACAAAGCTCAGCAAAAGGTCCCCGACACTCCCTCCTCTCCAGCTGGAGTTCTGGGAGAAGTCCTTGGGACTTCAGTGAGCCCTCGTGTAACTCCGAATTTAATGATTGACATTTTCTGGTAGCCCCTATTATTAAAATAAATAAATAAATAAACAAACAAAAACTAAACTGAAAATAAACAGAATTAATCTTAATTATGCATTTAATTTGGCCGAAATATATCTAAAGTACCTTAACCTGCAGTCATCGTGAGCATTTTTAATGAGGTGCTTTGCGTTCTGTCTTGCACTAAGGCTTTGGAGTCCCCTGGGGAGTTCACACTTACAGCACACCTTCCTTTGGTTGTATTTCAGCTGCTCAGGAGCCACGTGTGCTGGTTGCTGCCATTCTGGATGGCACAGCAGGAGGGTTGTTGGGTCATAGAGCTTGCTTTCTTCGTTTTTTGGCTTGGTTTTGCATTCCGAGGAAGACACATGTTGCTCCCTGCTCAAGCCTGATCTGGCAGATCTGTAGCAGGTGTGGTTGGTTCCTGGTGGACAGCACCAGAGTACCAAGCACCCAGGCACCTCTTCCTGGCAGGGGCCTCCCCAACACACTCCAAGGTCACAGGGTGCTGGGACCCAGTGGTCTGGGGCATGTCTTCTCTTTTCATTCTTTCTTGACATCAAACCTCATTTTATGCTTTGTTTCTATATCCTTAATGAAATCTAGAATGCACCCTAAAATAGGCTGCGTGAGCCAAACAGCCACTGTGGGTTTTTTAGCCAAAACACAGAGAGTAAAGTATAGAAGAGTCCATGGTGTGACAAAAGTTTGCAGGTCCCACACCAGGCATCCCCAGGCCCAGCGCCAACGAGTCCCTGCTGGCATGTTATTCTGAGAACTCCATTTAACCTCTTGGTTTCAGGTTTTCTTGTCCACAGAATGGGTGACTCTGGAGAGCCACTAATCTGATCCCCTTTCCTTGGGTCATGAGCCCCAACATGATCCTTGCTGAGACTGGGTTCATAGGAGGGAAGGCAGGCTGAGCGTGTATAAGAGGAAAGTCCTTTTTGTGTTATGGCAGTTCTGAGCCTAGGAATCCTGGTATCTTTTTGTGGACAGTCATGTAAAACTGGTTGTGGTGATGGTAAAGCTTCCATCAATCAAGTCCATCAGAGAATGCAAACAGGGAGGGAGAATCCTAGTGGAATTTGAGAAATGCTCATTATTGACACACTCAGCATCACAATTGCAAGGCCAGTTTGAGGCCAGTCCCGGTCTAACCCACCTTGTTGATGGTGTCTGAATGCAAGTAGTGCCTCCACACACTCCTCTGAAGCTGTTGGAAATTGCTTTCCACTGCCTTTTAGGATGCACAGGGGTTTGTGGCTGCAGGAAGTGCAGAAGCCTCTTTGAGTTCACGTGGTGGAGGGCAGGACAGAGGAAGATTGGTTTGGTTTTCACCTTGGAATCATGGCGTTACTGGGCCACCATTTGCCTCAGCTGAAACACTGAAATAATTTGTTTCCCACCTACATGTCAGCGAGGCTTCAAGTGAGGATATTTAGAAAGTGTTTGCATCTCTAAGAAAGGGTGGCCAGGGAGTGAGAGGAAAAACTTACCTATTTGTCTTGCTTTGAGATGATTGAATCTGCCAGTAGGTCAAAGGAATACATTTACCCAGTGGCCTGTGCGGGCTGGGTGGAGGGAGAGCAGCCAGTCCTTCCTTCCGAGGGCTTTAGGTGATTTGAGACCTCAAGGGTTGTCGCCCTAAGGGAATCCTTATAATTACCATTGTTAATAGAATTAAAACTTTGCATTTACCCCTTGTCCCTGACAAAGAAAGCCTCTCTGAGGCTGGATGAGCGCAGCCTGCGCGGTTCTGAAAGGCCTGCTGGGTGTGGGCTGCAGACCCTAATCCCCCTGCACATTTGCATGCTGAGGCTGGGGGCGCGCACCCTGCGTACATTAACCAACATTTAAAAACAAAGGACGGGCCGCTGGCGCGCAGCTTCCTTTGTGCGCCTCCCTACCCGGGCGCTGTAATCCCTCACCCCTTTCCAGGGGACCGCCTGGCGGGGCGCGGCGGGGAGAGCTGCGGCCCGGAGCAGGCCGCGCCGTGGCCACGTCGTGTAGGAATGCTTTAAGCCGCTTGGTCCTGAGGCCAGCTGGGGAGGACGCGGGGAAACCCAGGAAAGAAAAACCCGACCGCACGCCACAAACCCCCGAGCGCGGGCGCGCGTTCGCTCGGCCCCGGGAGGAGACGGCGCCGAGGTCCCGGGCGTCTGCGGGCCGGATCGCGAACCGAACTTCTGAGCCGGCCCCGCAGGCGGGCGGAGAGAGCGGCGGGCCCGGTCTCAGGCCCGCGGCTCCTGGGGCCGAGGCCGAGCGGGGCGGGCGGCGGCGAGGCCCGGGACCCGCGGAGGCCCGCGCACCCGGCGCGGCGGCCCAGGAGGCCGCGAGGCCGGCGCTCGCCCGCTGGCTCCCCGGCCGGCCGCGGCTGCTCTCCCCGCGCGCCCCGAGGCCCGGCGCGGCCCGGCGCGTCTCCTCCCGCCGCTCGGCGCCTCGCTCGGCCTCGCGGGGTCCCAGCGAAGTACGGCCGCGCCACCTCCTTCGCCACCGCGCTCTGCTCCGCAGGAGGGAGAGGGCCGCGCCGGGAGAGCCTGGTCCGGGGCTCACCTACCGACCCTCGCGGCGGCCGTGCGCACCAGCCCGCAGCGGGGCCTGCGACGCGCCCCGAAGGGGTCCTGCCCTGGGCCCAGAGCCCCGTTTCCCGCGGGCAGAGTGCAGACGGCCCTGGCCCTGGTATTACATACGGAGGTGACATTCAGAAGCTGCGTGTGAGCACGTGGGCGAGTGTGTGCTCACATGCACGCATGTTAATTTGCAGCTTCTTTCCTGGTCGGCCTCTGTCTGTCGGCCCCTTTCGGTACACACTCCAGCTGCCCGCCCGTTACGGTATTGAAGTGGGTTAACACAATCCCAAGTTGCCGCGGAAACCCTCCCTCTTTCGCTCCATGGGCTCTTGCAGGGAGCGCAGTCATCCTGCCCCGGGGAGATCTTTAACCCAAGAACCTTGATGGACTTTAAACAGCCTTGACGTTTGTTTTTGTTAAGCTTGGTCTGATTTCTTGAACACTCCAAGGTTTGGGCCTTCCAACATAACATACCTAGTCTCTTTATTTGGTGGCCTGTCTTGTTTTAGAGGAACGCATAAAGGGGGCCTCAAGTGGCCTGATTTTCTCCAGTCTAAAGAAAATAGAGAACCGATGTTGGTCGTTGGCCCTGCTGTCGCTCCCCTCCCCCTCCGCCTTCTGGAGCCCACAGGAAGGGGCTGCATGTGCTGCAGCCTAAGCCATATTACTTTATTTTCGTCTTAGAAACTTATGCTAGGAAAGGCGCTCTGGATGTGGGATTGCTTTCTTCCATGGATTCTGTGCCTTCCCAGTGTTGTGCCATTGTAGCTCCCAAGGACACACCAGGCCTTCCAGGAGACCCTCCCCAAACTTTCCCTAGATAAATGTGGAAGCCATAGGCAGGAAGGTGGCCCTTCCTCCATACTTGAAAACCCTATGAACTGGTTCCCTCTATAAACTCAAGCAGAGGGTCTCCTCATGGGTGTTTCTCATCCCAGGATCTCTGGGGAGAGGATGGCGGGTATTAGGGAAGGAGTTTGTGCCTCTCCTGCGGCGTCTGGTTCTCATAGACACTATAAGTGTAAGGGCAACAGTGGTAGCAGAGGCACTGGTGACAGTAGGGACAGGAAGCCACTCTTTACCTGCCCCTCCTGGGTCCCAGGCTGGCACATCCTGGTGACTTCCCTGGGCTGAGGGGAGAACATCTCAGGTGGCTTCTTTCTGGCCAACGCATGGAAATTGATGGACTTGTCCACATCCAGCTGAAAGAATCTTCTCACCTGTTGACCCTTCTGGAATGCTGTCCTTCTTAGTAGAGGACATGGAAGCTTGATTGTTTTTTAAGTAGATTTCATCAGATATTTGTGAACTTCACTTGTTCTGGAGATGGTAGGGAAAACTCTTCTCCTCCCTAGTCGAGAGCCAAAGATGAATGCCAGGCCTGGCTGGGCCCGGCAGGAGAGGCCGGCCTGCATTCTAAGATGGGGAGATGAGATGCACAGGTGAGACCTGGGTTCCACCCTCAGGACCACCCCAAAAAACAAAACAAAACAAAAACAAAAACTCTGACCTCACAGGTTGATTTTTCACTCCAGAAAATTTTTCACTTTGAGTTTTGGGAGGGCATGAAGGATCAGTATTCTGTTTTGCTCTATCCATTGTTAAATCTGCAGCACATGTTTATGAAACTTCTGTGTCTGAAGCGTTATGAAGACAGCAGGGCCCTTGCTCCAGGACCTTCTGGCCCAATGAGGGGCCTGAGTCGCACTTACAGTCATCCCAGCACGCCAGCTGACGTCGCTCAGAGCGCTGTGCCAGGAGTGTGGCTGCAAAGGTCACTCTGAACCAGGACAGTCCTCAGTTGGGTGTGCATGCAGAGGCGTCCTTCCTTGAATGCAAGGACTCCAGGTCGACCCTGGCAGCTGGGGAAAGTGCTGTCCCTTTGGCCTTCCTGCCTTTCCCTAAACACCGTGGCCCACACTTCCCTCTGCCTTTCCCCCCTCATTCCCTTTGTCTCCCCCCTCCCCAGTGCTATTTGCCAAACTTGTGACCTGAGACCACTTGGCATTTCCGGGGACGGCTGGAATTTACCAGGCGCTGGGTAGGCATTCTGTGACATTTGCTCACCTGGGCAGCTTAAGCTACATGGTCTGTGTCTGCCCGAGAGGTCGGAATTTACCTCTGTGCTCCAGGGTTCTTGCTAGCAGGGAGGCAAACACTGGTCTTCCTAGCAGCTGGAATTAACTCTTATCATGGCGCACATATATAGTTATATATCCGTTCCTACACATGTTTATTATGTATTCAATAAATGCATGTAGACAATTTGTGCATTATCTGTCATTCTCTAGTCATTATTTTAACAAATTAAATTTTCATGGTTAGCTTCATCTTTCACATCCATACCCTCTCTTCCACAGCTACCTCGTTTCTTCTTCCTCTCCCCCGGCTGGTGGAGGACACTGGGTTAGCTGAATGCTCTTTAAGGCCTGGTGCCTTGAGACCGCCTGTCTCCTTGAGGTCTGTGATACTCTGGGTGACGGCTTTCCGGCTTTCTCACGGAGGCTGTCCAGCCCCTCTGCTGCTAAGGAAACACCTGCCTGTCTCTTTGGATCAAACTGGTCTGGGAGGCTGTTCAGTCCAGTTGATGGGGACAGGCCAGCCCTGGAGGCATCTCTGGCTCTCAGAACACACACTCACTTCTTTCTGTCCTGGCTGTCAGCGAGCGAAGGAAACAGGCAGTGTAGACAGTGAGTGTTGCTTTGTCCTTGCTCCTCCAAGTGACTTCAAGGGGAGAGTACTCTTGATTGTCGGAGGAGGCTGAGCAGAGACCGTCAGCAGAAGTGAAGTCTGTACTTCACTGAAGCTGGGAACTCTCCTGTCCACAGTTGGTGCACACAAAAGGTGCTTACTGCACGCAGAGGTACTGCTGCTACTCTAGCTTTTAAGATGAGGAAATTGAGATGCACAGAGCTAATGAAATGCCCAAGTCACACAGCAATGGAGAGGCTGAGGTGGGACTGGTTTTACTCAGTAAGTTTTACCAAATAGATTTTTCTACCAAAATATTCATCCCCACTGGGTGACAGCACTTCAAACTGATTTGTCCAAGAAAACCTGGTGGAATCCTCCTCTGCTGTCCAGGTAACAAATTTGGCTGCTCATGTCTGGCCCCATTTCTCACAAGAAACTTACCATCCTGTGGCTGTGCTTGGCAGCAGACAGGCAGAAGAGGAAGGTCCCAACCCCGCCTTGGCCCTGCGTCCTGGGTTTCACTGCCCTGGGCTTATTTCTCTTCAGAGTTCACCTGCTTTCCTCTGGGGAGGAGCCTGACCTGTTTCCAAAGTGGTCTAGAGCTGGGCTGCCCAGCACATGCGTCACCCTTTCTGGTTCCTTCTCAGAAGCCAGGTGCTTTGACAAAAAGCGAAAGCAGGGCTGAGCCTGGTCCTCGCACACCCTCCCTGTCCTGCCCTCCTTCGGCCACTCCCCACAGGCCAGGCGGTCAGGGCCCTTGGGTACCTCCAGCCTGTGCAGGTGGCGTCTGGTTTCTCCAGATGCACAATTGCATGGGGCAGCTGTCCTTTGAAAAGTGAGTGTTCTCAGCTTGGACCCTCAAGAGTGGTGTCACCCTGAGATGCCAGTCGCGGCCCGGTGATGTGGGGACCTGTGAGGCCTCACTTGCAGGGCCTCCTGCTTCTCGGCACCAGGCGATGCGGGGAAAGAGAAGACCGTTCAAGGTGTGCCTGTCCACCTTCCCTGCCCAGGAAGCAGTGCCCCTGGAAGGCCGCAGGGGAGGGAATCTTACAAGAGGGACAGACGGGGCATGGGCCTTCGGGTCACCACCCTGGAGGAGCACCTCTTTCTGGTTTCCCCTGTATTTATGATACCTGCTCCCTGCCATTTTCCTTGTGGTCACATGAATTTCCCACTGCTTGGATGACTACACACTTAGGGATAAAAATTTCCTTCTACTCATAAGCAGAACTGGCTATGTATCTTTTTTATTTTTTAATTTTTAGTGGTAGATGGACCTTTATTTTATTTATTTATATGGGATGCTGAGAATCGAACCCAGTGCCTCACACAGGCCAGGCAAGCTCTACCACGGAGCCCCAGCCCCAGCCCTGGTTATGTATCTAATCTATTTATTTATTGCTCATCTGATTTCAGAGAGGAATTCAGCAGCTCACACAATGTCCAGGTAATGAAGGGGATGCCCTAACAGACGAGGGTGTTCAGACCAACAATAAAGTGCACACTAGGGACCTTCGTTCCTGTGGGTGGAGGGAGGCCCTTCCTCCTATAGCCTCCCAGCTCCCTGCTCCAAGGAAGAGCTGCCTGACTCAGTGTCACACAGCAAGGTCCTAGAGAAGATGGCTGCAGTTTTCATTCTCTTTCCTAGTAGCAAAAGCAAAAGAAGAAACAGGACCAGTTTTAAATTTCAAAGCATTTGGGATTGCAAATGTATCAGTTGTTTAAGGGAAAGCAGATTTTTACCCCTTGGTATGAAGCCACATGCAAATTTTCCCGCCATAATTTCTAATGAGAAAATGTTAAATGATATAGTGGACATTGTCCCCAAGAATATGGGACACATATCAGTGTATTTTGCCGTAACTCTTTTTACGAAATCTCTGGCACTCATCACACTTCACTGTAATCATTGTCTAATGATCCAGTTCCTTCATAAGACTATGAATTTCTTGAAAATAGTGATCAGGATTTCTGTGCCTGGCACACAGCAGTTGTTCAATTAATAGTTTTGAATGAAACACTTTGTTATGTTTAGCCAAAAGGGGGCGTGTATTAATGGTTATTGAGCATTCACTACTCTTGGCTCAGACTTCCAGAGGAACTTGGGGTCAGCTGGGAGTAAGCTCACAGTGCCAGGCACACTGGACTCTGGCTTGATAAGGGCTCCCTAGTGGAAACTCAACTTGTCTTCTGTGAGACAGTGTGCGAGGTGTACTCTTGGTGCGCGGTGGCTCTCAGGACACTCTCAGTGCAGTTAGCTCCTCCTTCTGGAGTCTAGGGATTGGTGCCTGTTATGGTGTGGATGTGAGGTATCCCTCCAAAGCTCACATGTGGGGCAATGCAAGAGGTTCAAAGGAGAAATGACAGCATTATCACCTGCTGGGATTACTTGGTACCTGGAGGCAGGTGGGGTGTGGTGGAGGAGGCAGGCCCTGGGGGCGTGGCTTTGGGGCGCACATTTCTATCTGGAGAGTGGATTCTCTCTGTGCTTCCTGATCATGGTGGGAGCTGCTTCCCTCTGCCGCCCTCTTCTGCCAAGATGTCCTGCTTCATTCACCTCGAGCCCAAGGAATGGAGTCTACTGTCTGGATTGAGGCCTCTGAAACTGAGGCCCCTCATAAACTTTTCCTCCTCTACAGTTGTTCCGGTGGGGTGCCTTCATCACAGTGGTGAAAGGCTATCTAAGACAGCACCTTCAGCCAGGAGGGCAGGGGAGCCCTGAGGGTGGAGACAGCCCTGGTCCTGTGGACTTGCCGCCCTTCCACACCCTCTGTCTTAGGAGCTGATTAACCCTCCCTTCTCTAGTCCCCAAGTCCTTGGAGAGAGGGGTGGTCCCTCCTCCAGTCCAGACCTGGCCTGGCAGCCTGGGCTGGGAGAGGCTGTGGTTTCTGTCAGGTAGCCAGGGCTGGGCACCACTGCGATCCTGTAGCTGAGCTACAGGGAACCCTGATCCCAAGACCCGAGGGGCAGTCCCTGGGACACGCATGACCCCGCCCGGCTCCATCCCAGTGCTGAGCTCGCCCACCAGTTTTCCCTTCTCCTCTGTCTTCCCTTCACTCCCTCATGTCACTCAGTGTAGACGGTGAGCCAAAGGCAGGGAGCACCTGTCCTCCCATTGCTCACGTTTGCGGGAGAAAGATGGAGCTTCAGGGTGCTCTGATGGGCCCTTGGAGGTGACCTCAGGTAGCAGAGTGCCTCACCCACAGTGAGCACCCTGCAAGGTGGGCCCAGCCTCCTCCGCACTAGGATCCTGCCTGGAGGTGGTGAGCTCCTGACCCTTCAGTTCCCATGTGGTGCTTTTCAGACACAGAGCTCCCGGTGGCCGCCATGTGCAAGTGCGAAAGATTTACCTTTATCTTACCTTTATCTACTTGGGCTTACTTATGAGCATGTTAAGAAATGATTTCCAAAATTAGTACTCCCTGTTTTAGGGATGCTGGCTTGTGGATCATACCTGTGTTCTTGGGTGATGTGTCAAAGTGAGGAGAAAGGATGGAAACACCTCTCGGTCTCTTGGGCTGCTCCTGGTGCAGGCTCAGAGAGAGGGTCTCTGGTGGGGATCAACCAGCTGTGAAGCTCTTGACTGGCTCCTCTGTGTTCTGCATTGTGATCCAGGATGAGGCGGGGTGAGCGGGCTTTTGGGAGGAGACAGTAGAGGCTGGAGGAGGCGGGGGCGGGGTATGGAGAGAGGACAGAGATTCCAGGCCTCCAGGGACAGTGGAGGTGGGGGGTGCAGCTGCCTCTCTGGCAGCGAGGGACCCTGGCTCAGCCAGCACCTTCCTTGATCCCACCACAGATTGTCCTGCTTCCTCTTCTGTGAGGCCTTTGGGGTCTCCCTCTTCCAGGAGCTAAAATAGCTTTCTGTCTGATTACGCTGCGTCTAGGCTGTGGGCCTCATGTCAGGTCCACCGAAATGTCAGAAAGGACTCTTCCTTCCAATACCACCACCACCCACCACACACACGGCCCAGAGGCTCCCAGTGGGGACTCAGGGTACTGGCTTCTCAGGAGGCTGAGGGGGTAGAGCTTCAAGGGAGCATTAGCTGGTGGCTCTAGCAGAGGCTGCCCCTCCCCTGAGCCCCCGGGGAGGAGAAGGAAGGGTTGTCACCCCGCCATCCAGTGGCAATTTCTGGCTGGAGTCTGTGATCTCTCACACTTGGCTGTGGCCGTCAGGGTCATTCCCTGGGAGCCCTTGCTCAGTCACAGCACCGTCTGATACCGCTAAGCAGGGAGTGCTAGGTAGCTCCGTTGGCCTTAGTGGCTTTGCTGTTCAGCTTTCTCCTGGGGATGGTCCGAGGGAAGGGATCGCACCACAGGCCTGAGGAAGGCGGTCAGGCATGGGGCCCACATGTCTTGATGGGTTCCTCTGGCTTGGTTTGGAGGCCACTAGAAGTGACTCCTTTCTTGGGCCCCTTTCACATTCCTCCTCTGGGCTCCTCTGCATGCCCAGGGCTTTTACGCTGAGCTGGGCCTCCTGATAGCTGGTGTATGTAGCCCTGGATTTAGCCGGAGGAGCCTTTGTAACAATGTATATCTAGCTAGGAAGCTTTTATAGCAGTGTATATTATACCTAGCTGGGAAGCTTTTGCAACGATGTATAACTAGCCAAAGAAGCTTTTGTAACCATATATATCTAGCCACATATCTAGCCAGAGAAGTCTGTGTAACAATATATATCTACCTGGGAAACTTGATTGTTTGGTTTGTAGACTTTTTTCTTCCCACTCCCCCTTATGAAGCAACATATTTTGCAATATATAATTTCACCTCTTTGTTAAAACATCCCTTAAATAAGTACTGCTTATAGGTATTCATTCATTTATTCACATGTCCAACAAATGGCTTTTTCCAGGGGTACTAAGGAAGAGAGAGAGAGGCAACCTGGGAGGCTGCCAGCCCAACTCGGAGGTGCATGGGAAAGACGTGCTCTACTCCCAGCCTTGGAATTCAGAGCGTTTTTTTTAGTACATTTGAAAGAACCATAAATATAGATGATGACTCTTATAGTCCTGCTGGCAAATCTGGATGTCAGACCAAATAGGAAAATGTACCTAACAGCCACCTCTAAGCATATGACCTCTTGTTTTAGGGGCTTATATTGGTGGAGTTATTCATCTGATGTGTTCAGGGAAGTCAGAGTGAAAAGAAGAGACATGTGCTGTCTGTAGAGCTCACACATAGGTGTTTCATTGATGTCCTCAAGGAGGCTGCTCAGAGGGGAATGTTGACATTTCCCTGCTGCAAAAGCAAGCATGGAACACAGAGCTTGGCTCATGATGGTGCTCAATTAATGCACATGTCCCCTATTCATCTCCAAGGCAGAATGGAAGCATCCAAGCCCTCTTTGAGCACCATGATGACACAGGTCTATCTTGGAGCTGAGCAGTGGCCAGGGTGCTGGCTCAGGACGGCACCTCTCATGTCCAGTGGTGCTGACTGTACTATTTCTCCAGGGGAATTATGGATCTGCAGAGTGTGTGAGCCTTGCTGGTAGACTGTGAAGCTCTATGCCACTCCAAGATTTCCTTCCTGCACTGTGCTGTCACAGCTGCTTATAAAACCGAAGCAAGAGCAAGAAGCTCCAGATTGGCAGGCACGTGGAAGGCTGATTTAGAACATGGCATGGATTTAGAAATCTTGTTGAACACAGAATCAGTGGGGCATGCAGTGGGTAGGGAGCAAGAGATCCCACAAGACTTGCAGGGAGGTGTGATTGAGAGTGAGCAGATGACAAGACCATTATCCACAGAGGGAGCTTAGAAACAGAGACTACCATCCACAGGGAGCAGTAGCCAAAGTCCACCAGGACTTCGTACAGAGAAGGAAACTTGAATGTCAGCTCCCTGCCCAGTTTCACAGGGCTGAGTGGTGAATGGAGAGGGTGACGGGTGCATGAGGCGATCGGAGTACGCGTGCTTGGGGTGCAGGACTGCAGCCTGTGCTGGTGTGTGTCCCCATTTCCCATCCTCTGCTTCCCCCCGGGGCTGTGGGCGGCCACTGCTGTGTGTCCTCAGGTAAGGTGCTGTACTGTCTTGGCTTTTGTTCCTCGAGCATGGGGGCTTGGTGTGAGTGGGCGCCTGAGCTTCAGGGAAGGGTGTCGGGAGATAGGGACCTGGAGACCCTGACACGGGAGGCTGAGCTCACCTTTACATGCAGGGGCTGGGAGGTTGGTGCTCCTGGGCTCTTACTGGTGGCTCCTAACACTCCTTTTGTGGGGCGGAGAGCCCTTTTGGTAATGCGAGTCCTTCCTCGCCCAGCATTTTATCTGCGTTTTCTGTTGTTAGCTGTTGATCTTTGTGTGTTGGATTTCTTAGAGCAGAGACATCATGCACACATGTTCAAAGTGTTGAGTTGTTCTCTAGTCAGAGGATGCAGAATGAGAGGCTTTAAACACATAGGTTTGCTTCCAAATCCCAGCTCCAACCTCTCTTCTTCACATAGCTTTTCACGAGGAGGGACTGAGCCACAGAGCTCGCATCTGCAGTAGCCCTGGGCACATACTGCCCTGGGGGCCAAGCACACACTGCACCAGGGGATGTTCCCGGGGAGTAGAGCAGCAGGTGCCAGATGTCTCAAGCACAGCCCCACTTCCCTCCACCCAGTCCTCTGAGCCCACTTCCTATGCAGGAGCAGGGGGAAGAGCCCCGGGGTTCAGGGATGCTGGTCCCCTCTCTTCCCTGCTGGGATGAGCACCTCATGTTTTGGAATTGAAATATCGAGTCTGAGGCAAAGACCAAAGGACAGAGGCCAGCCCCAAAGGGCATTCTTGCATGCAGACACAAAGTGACTGAATGAAGCCATCATGCCCATCACTGGGAGCCAGAAATCCTCAGTCCAGATGTGGTCAGCGGTTCACAGAATGGAAGCCTGGCCGGCCAGTGAGAGGCAGTGCGATCGAAGGATCACCAGTAAGTGGGGGCGAAGGAGGCCTGGCTGGGGTCTGTGAGCACACAGGAGGACTGGCCTCTGCAGGGTCTCAGCCGTGTCGATGGTGCTTTCTAAAAGCTCCGGATTAGGGTTCTAGGCAAGGGCCACACAGGAGATGCTGCCCACTGGCACATCACGTGCACACGCCCTGCACACCCCGCACTGAGCATCGTTGGCTTTGAAGCGTGTGGTAAAGTGCACTAACATTTTACACACACACACACGCACGCACACACACACGATCCTGGACCTTCAGAAAGCTGTTTGACCCGTCTCTTCTAACCCCTCATTCTTTTCTTTCCCAGAGCTCTCTACCAGCCCACTTTAGCTTTATTAGGAATTCCTTTGCTTTAGAAATAAATAAGAGGTGGTGGGGAGAGAGACAGACAGACAGAGACAGACAGGCTGGAGGGGGGAGAAGCAGAACAGCGCTCGCTCGGCTGGCAGCCCGCGGCCTGGGTCGCGGCTTGCAGGGAGCCTTCTGTTTCCCTGGGCTCAGCCCTTACCCCCACCTCAGACCACCCTTCCTTTTCCTAAGGGGCCCCGGAGGCTGTTTCTACCTCCAACCCCTTTTCCCTTCTGTTGTCCAAGGAGGATCTCTTTGGAGGCTGGAGCCGCCAGAGTGGCGGGGTTTCTCCTGCTGGCCTCTCCTCTCCTCCCCCAGCCCCCTCCCCGTGAAGGGTTCATCCAAAGTTCGAATCCAGACTCTGAACAAAGTGGCGCAGACCTTTTCCTGACTCCTCACCCTTTGTCCTCATCACTCAGTGACAGACAGGAATCAAATGCGGACCCAGCCGCCAAGGGGCAGTGGGGGAAGGCGGGGAGGGGAGAGAAGTTCCCATTAACTAGCTGGGCCTTGAACCACCCTAGGAGGGGAGGAGGGGAGGAGAAGAGGAGGGGGGAGGAGGGGGAGGGGAGGAGGGGGAGGAGGGGGGAGGGGGGAGGGGAGGAGGCTTGGCCCTAGAAGGGTTTTGTGTAAGTTTCCCGAGGCGCACACTGAGCTTCCCAAGTTGTTTGCAGATGGTTTCATCTGGTTTCTGTTTGAGCTGAGAGCAGGGGATGATCAGGAGGGAGAGGGCCTGGGATGGGAGGGAAGAGACTGTTGTGGTCTAGGAGCTGAAGACATTTCGCCTTGGGGTCCTCCTGCAGAAGGTGACATCTCTGGGGCTTCAGGTCACCTTCAGGAGATGAATTGTCCTTCCAGGACACCTAAGGACTGCAGAGCAAGTCGCTTCTGCCTGGTAAAGGACACCCTGGTGCCTGGGAAGAGCCCATTGGTCTCCAGAAGGCTGTTTACTGCTGACCAGGAGAACACTGGTGCTAGTGATGGTTTGTCTGTCCTCTCGGTCCCTGCCGGCCTTAGTGAAGGTGACATTGCCCACCTGTCACCACCCACAGATACCTTTCTGATTGCCTCTGACAGAATCTCCAGGGAGGGAGGAAGGTGACTTCCCCAGGGTCTTGGAGGAGGCCCCTGAGGGGAGTTGCACTTCCAGCCTGACCAGAGCTCCCTTCCTGGGACACCAGGGTCTCTCTCTGGTGTGCAGTCTCACCTGCAGGGCTGACTCTCAGGGGCAGAGGCCAAAGTGGGACACTGCCGTGTGGTGCAGCCTCCTCCTCGGGCGCTGAGTGAACAGTCACTGCTCTGGGCTCCGACTCGCTTACTTGGACTTCTGGCTCCCACTCTGCCTCGGGCTGCCCAACCCGCCCCCCCTGGATTGAGCAGAGGCCTAGTGTGGTGAGGAGGAGGCTGAATGGGGACAGAGAGTGCATTTGGTGAGCCTCCACGGTCGACCCCGAGAAACCCCACTGCGCCTCAGGATCAGGGCTCGCACCTCTCCTCCCGGACAGACAGCCAACGTCATGGGGAGCTTGTGACCCAAAGCCCTCCCGGTGAAGTGGCTTGGGGACTCAGGGCTTGGTCATGGGGCAAACAGGAAATGGGTCTAAGGTGTCAGGATCCTTGAATTCTGTCTCTCCCTCTGACTAGGGAATTTTAAAACAAACTAAACCAAATAAGGATCAAAATGTGCTCTTTGCAAGGATGTTGAGAATTTTTAGTGTTATTTAAAAAGAAGTCTCTGTGGCACAGTGACCCTTCTAAAGGTGTACTGAGGTCGCATGGGCCGTGATGGGTAGAGCCCCTCGTGTGGGCCCATATCCAAGCCACCAGCCCTTCCATGGTGGGCAACCCCTTTCCTCAACAAGCCACCCTGAGGTATGGGAGGTTAGTGGCCTGCTTAAGGTCAGCTTAGTCAATAGTGACATGTGTTCTCATGGAAATGAAATATCTTTGTAAATTAGTTCTGCTTACAAAAATGTTTGAAATCAAGGGGAAAACTTTATTGATTATAGTCCTGGATAATTTGGATTTTGAATCATTTCAGGCTAAATTGAATGAAAATGTACCATTTCACATGTGAAGAAAGTGCTCTGCGTAAGCGGTGTTCGTATGAGTGTTTATCCTGCTTAAGAGAGTAAACTTATCCGATGGAGCTGCAACATTTGCATACAATAAATGTTTTAATTACTAATGATCCTTGCCAATTAATTAAAAAGTATGTCTGTCATGGTACTGCTTTCTTGGCAGCATTTGTACTGACGGTGAGTGTGTGTGCATATTTAAATGATCCACTGACACTTCCGTGTTTCCTCACCCACCCCTTTGGCACGCTGGTGCAGGTCTTCCTGTCCTGTGGGTAGAGAGGTGAGACCTGTGCCCACCTGGGGCCTGCTAGTCAGTGGGTGGGGTGTGCCCACACTCCCGCTCTGTGCCTGTGTTCCCTTGAGTTCTTGCTTCTCGTGAGCTTCTGAAAGCAATCTGCAGAGTTGGGGCCCTTGGTGAACAGGGGTGCTGTGCTGCTGCAGTTAGATGCAGTCTAGACTTTCCACCTCCCTGTGGCACTTTTGGCAAGTTGACAGGTATAATTGATGAGTTATTCTAAGAATGTGATTCCTGAGTAAGTCTAGAGTGGAGTGACTGTGCTTCTGAGTAGTTAATGTGGTTAGGGGGAAAGGCTGACGAGGGGGTGGGGGCTGGGCAGCTGCAGGGAGGAGAGGAGGGGCCTTTGTTCAAACCAAGTTATGTACTAAGTGTGATTCTGAGGGCCAGGGAGTTGCAGGCAGGACTCTGGCTTGGGCGAGAGTCTGGAAGGGGCGTTTCCACTTTGCCCTGGTGTGGCCTAGGAAAGGGACTAGAAACTGTGAAATGTGCCAGCTGCCCTGCCAACCGTTCCAGCTGACTGTCAGGAATTCCCAAGACAGCCCCTTAGTGTCCCGTTGCCTCCTTGCCCACTGTCCAGTGTGGCCCTCCCTGGCCGGCCACTTATTGCTCAGCGTCTGCAAGGCTGGCTGGCCTGCAGAGGGAGGAGGTGAGGTGGCCAAGCGGTCGTCGATCCTCCTGATTCTGAGGTGTGCAGCTTCTGAGGGTGTTGAGCTGGTAGTGGGGGGCCTTGGGACAGGGTCTCCCTGGTTCGGGACACTGAGGGAGATGAAAGGCAGTGGACTTGCCCATGAGTTAGGGGGCTGTGCAGGAGTTGGGGTGGCCAGCAGGTGCTGGAGCCTCCTGCTCCTGGGCCTTGACTTCTGTGCCTAGGGGATCCCCCTGCTTCCCGCCCTGGACCTGAGTGGGGTCTCGGCTGCTTCCCACAGTGCCCCAGCGGCCCCTGCTTGCCTTGCCCAGGCGACGTGGCCCTGTGATCTGAAGGTGCACTTGCATCTGCCTGTGGAGTGGTGCAGCACAAGGCCCTGGCCTTCTTTTCAAAGCTACCTACCTACCTACCTGTTCAGCTCCAAACACAATTACATTCTCGGATTTTGACTGAGTCGCTGAGGTGGCACTTCTGTCTTCCAAATGCGAGGGGGACCCCGGATGCCAAGAGCACTCCTGAAGAGAGACGTGCCTCCCCAGCGGTCAGGAGTGTGCCCCGTACTCCCTCTCTCTCCTGCTGGGAAGGATTGCCTGGCTCTGGAGATGCCACATCATTTGTGGTCTTGGTGGTCACAGGCATGGAAGGTACCTAACTTCTGTAGCTCTGTTTCATTTTGTTTTGTGTTCATCTTAAAAATGGGGCCATCTGGTTTGTTTATACAGTTGCTGGGAGTGCTAAAAAACAACAATGGCCAAAATGCACTGCCAGCATCTTCTTCCCCTTCCAGTTCCTCTGAGGCTGCAAGCAGCCTTGGGGACAAGGAGCCATTCACACACCCTGCCTCACCTGGTCCTGGCTGCTTGGCCTGTGCGGGGAGGGTCCTCTCTGCTGGGGAAGCTCCATTTTCCCCACTTCCTCCCTCCTTTCCCGTGATTCCAGGTTACTGCCGAGTGTGGAGCCTCCTGGGAATCCGCCGCAGAGGGGGATTATTATAATAACTTAATTTGTGCAGCACTTGATTAATTTTGGATCACTTTCCTAAGTCGTCTCACATCAAAGGCGGCATCGTCCCCATTTTAGAGATAAGGAAGTTGCCTCTGGGAAGTGAGGGCTTCAGCCCGCTCCTGCCTTGCTGTGGGAAGATCCCTCAGAAGTACAGAATGAAACAGTGTTGGAGTCGCCGCAGAGACTAGGGGTGGTGCTGCAGAGAAGAGAGATTTCAAACAGCAATCTAAAAACTTCAATCCCTTTTACTTGAAAAATCTCACCCACATTTTGATTGTAGACCAGCCACATTCGAAGTGCTCAGCAGCCACCTGTGGCCACCAGCAGTCTGGTTGGACAGTGAGATCTGGCCTGAGCATTTGGTTCTGTGGATTAGCCACCGAGGCCCAGAACTACCATCAGCCCCTAAATTCAGAGAGGACAGGTCTCCTCCGGAGCCCTTGTGAGCTGTCTTCACTCAGCTCCTGTGTGAAGGCCAACTGACCAGGTCTCTGCTCCACCCTCTCCGATGACCCCTGGCTCAGGCTTGGGGAAGCTGCACCGGCAGGCAGGGGTTTTAAGAGGGAGCTGCTCTGTGCCCAGAGCCCCCCTGTGCTCCTCAGGGGTCTCCTCCCCTCCCGGAGCCTCCCTGCACATGGCCTTTGGTGGGATGGTCTTTGCTGCTCAGAACTTCCTGGCACAGCCCTGTGCACGGGGTGTGATGGCGCAGAGTCCCTGGAGCCGTGACCACAGCCCGTGGCAAAGCGTACTGCTGTGCCTGGTGGGCAGCGACTGGCCCAGGTGACGGGCTGTCAGAACAGCAGCAGAGGACGGCGTGAGCCTGCGCCTCGGGCTGAGAGAGGAGGACAGGGACAGCTGCCTGCTGCCTCCTGAGTGGAGCCTCCTTTTCTAATCCCCACGTTGGCTGCTCCCTGAGGGTCACTTGCTCCTCATCACACCCAGCCTGGCTTCACCTGTGGCAGGGGACTGCTACACCACAGGTTGGCCATGCTTCCCCCAGCAGGGAGACCCCCAGCAGGACGCCTTACTTATGGAGATGAAAGTTATAGGTGTGCTTATTTGCAGCCACTGTCACAACATCATCCCCCACTGTATGAAAGGTTCCAAAGAGCACAGAATCAGACCTGTCCTTGCAGATGGGCTCTTAAGTAACGAGTGACAGAGGGACACCTGGCTGGGAGCCACCACACATAGCTCCAGTGGTTGGGAGTTTGGTGGAGGCCAACATGGCACCTTGAACACAGGAGAAAGATGGAAGCAGAATTTCCTGGTAAGGAAGCTGGCTGCTTAGGTCTGGCTTTACTTTTCGAGTAAGTTATAAAGAGCAAGCACAGGGGAGAGAGAGGCTGGGTATGGTTTGTTTTCTCTATTGGCACACAGACAACTTTGAATGTTAATGCATTAATAAATCAAATCTCTTCAACAGCTAAAGTAGCCCCTGAAATATTTGCTATGCAGAAAGGTCAAGAGCATTTGGGTCTCAGGGTGACATAGAAATCCAGGCTCAGATCTGGCAAATCGGCTTGGTGCAGTGGGGCCACGGTCCTGCATGATGACATGCCTCTCCCCAGTGCTGTGTGAGCTTCCAGGTTACCATGGCCTTCCTGGGCACACCCCTGGCCCTCACCTCCACAAGCCTGGTCCCTGCCAAGGCATCGGCAATGGCAGCCTGTGCCCCTAGAGCAGCTGCTGCATCCAGGGGCCATTTCCACCCCAGGGGCCCACCGGCAGTGCCTGCAGACGCATGTCCCCACGCTGGTTTGTTTCCACGGCATGTTTTTGCTCATGCCGTGTGCTCTGAGCGTTGTTGTATTGACCTTTACCAGTCACCACCACAGCCCTGCCTTTAGGTCACGGGTCCTGAGGGAGGAGTGCCTGGGGGGGGGCAGGGGCTTCTGCCCCATATGTCCTGTTGTAGCCGCAGCTGTGGTTCTCCCTGTGCAAACACAGGAGAAAGGACAGCACCGGTCTTACCCGGCGACTCCACTCTCCCTTTGTTTCCAGTTGGTCTTTGAGCCTTTTTACTTACTATGCTGTTCAACTTTTCTAAAATTAACAGGAAAAAATATCACCCAGGACAAACTCATGGCTCAGAGAAGTTAGTGTCTTGCCCAAGAGCAGAGACCAGGTACAGCCAGGTGTGAGACCTTCGAGCAGGCTGACTTAGGTGGCCCTTGAAGTCCAGGGCACCCGTGAAAGTGTCAGCTAGGGTCTCGCCGTCAGAGAGCAGTTATTGCTGGTTTTATTGTGTTAGTTTTGGGTCAATAAATTGCCCAATGGCGTAACAGATCTTTCCGGAAGCCTGGTCCGTCAGAGAGTCTGGAAAACTGTGCCACGTTCCACCTGCTGTTCCTAGGATACAAACAGCCCTTCAGCCCTGGCATCCTGAGGCTGTCCAGGAAGACACTCCTCTCCCGTCTCCTTGGAGCAGTGGAGTTGGTGGCTCACTCTGCATAAGAGAGAGGGTGACCTCAAGACCCCCCTAGTTGGAAAGTACAACAAAAGGCTTAGAAGAGAGAGAGCCCTCCAGCCTTGTCTGAAGGATGGCACATGGGGACCTCTGGGGATGCAGAGACGGTCCCACCACACTTCTAGATCTCTTGGCCAAAGAGCAGGGACTTCCCAAATCCCCATGTGGCCCTCAGAGGACCCTTGTGCTCGTGCACACTAAGGCCATAGCTGTCCTGAAGCCGGGCCCCGGGGGGTACTTTTCCTCCCTGAATAGGTTTCTTCTGTGTTTCAGGACTTTACCCCCAAGAATGGGCTTGTCCTGGCCTCGGTTTGGGTCTTGCAGGCCTGTTGCCTCAGGGCGGTGTGTGGCTATGATTCAGGGCCCTTGGCCTTTTGAGAAAGTCACCAGTGATCCCATCCATCTCTGTAGGGCTCCCAGTGCTTGGGACTGGCGTTTTATGATTCTTTTATCTGATCCTAGATGAAGAGTTCTTCTCTTTTCTCTTCTCCCTCCCTACTTTCTTTCTTTCCCTCCTAGCTAGGGGGTGTTGAGCTGGATGGCCTTCAACCGGGGTCAGGTGCAGACCCAGGCCCTGCGACCTCTGTCCTCCACGCCAACCCAGAGACCAGGCACTCTTGGAGCCCAGGGGAGACCTGTTAGAGGCCAACCTGGTCACTTCTCAGAGTGTTCTGATGAAATGTGTGTCCACTGGTCTTTGGTGGGGGGACGGGAGCCCTCGGTGTGTGGCAAAGTCCTTGACAAACCCGGTCACATTGAGTTTGTCCCCGTATCCTCCTGGCAACCAGCCCGCCCTCCACAACAGCACTCTCTTCTTTTCCCTGTGACTTTTGAAGGGCTACCTGGGCAGCCACATGTTTTCATAAAGAGCCTCGTACCTGAAATAGCTTGACATTTGTGGAGTCCCCTGAACTGTACGGCGCATTTCATTTATAGGATTGGATCTGACCTTTAAAGCCACTGGAGGTAGGAGGCAGAGGTATCCTTACCCCCTACCTGAAAGAAAGGAGGTGCCGTCGCCCCAGGTGGTCCAGCAGGCACGTGGCCCAGTCTGAGGCCTGGTTTGGCCACTGCAGGGTCTGCTGCTGTCCCCTGCTTCTAGACAGCACCTGTGGGCTCCATGTCCCCAGTCTGTCTCCTCTTCCTCTGGGATTTCATTAAAGAAGTGTGTTTCTGCCCGTTATTCACTGGTGTGGATTCTTCTCCTTTCCTTCCATCCCTGAGACCTCACGTCCACACCACGCCGTAGCTTTGCTCCCCAGATGCCAGCGTGAACCCCAGTTCTTGTGATTCTTTCTTGACAGATCTCAGCTTGACCCATGGTCTCCTCCTCCTGCTGGCCGCAGCCTGCCCTCCATTTTTGCTTCCTGTCTTCAGGCGAGTGCGCGGCGGCTGGGCACATGTTTAGCTTGTTATTTTACAGGATTCCCCTGTGAATATTTTGTCAGTGGCCTCCTCTTAATTTCGGTCCTTTCTGGGGAAGGGTTAATAGTTCAAACCCATCATTTTTCTTTCAGGAGTTGAGAGTTACAAAAGCTGCCTGGAGGGGCCTGCCTTGAGTGGGGGGAGGTAACGGGGGCCAACGTGGCGCAGGATGCCTGGCGACCTACTGCGTGCGCTGTTCACCATGGCGAGGCTCGGGGAAGCCGAGGCCGGAGGGCCAGACCTCCTGAAAGCCGAGTCCGGGTTGGAACGCGCCCCAGGCCTTCTCTGTCTTGTTTCCCATTGGTTTGCTAAGCAAAGAGCAGGCTTTATGTAATCTCCTCCCCCATTTCTTTTCTTAAAAAGCTTCAGTGCTCTTGGAAAGAAGCCAACAAACTAAGCCAGTGAGTGCACAGCTCAGACCTCAGGACAACTCTTTTCCAAAGCGAATTTTAGCTCAGTGATGCTGGTTCAGAGGCAGCCCATGGCCTAGACCCCCAGGCCACCAGAGCCATCTCTCCACTGCTCGGCACGTGATGCTCCTGTGCCCCGAATCCCAAACACCACAGGTAGAACCGTGCAGAACTTGGGTCCTTGAGCAGGGTACTGAGTCAGGACGTGTCACCACCGCGAGGCTAGACCACGCTCATGGCACCTCTGCCTGGCACCCGGCTGCCGTGGAGTGCTCTCGGAGGCTCCGGGGCTCCGACTGCCACAGTGTCCACGCCCAGGTTGGGACATAAGATGGGGGTCCACTCCCTCCAGGCCACGTGTACTGCATGCCTTGGCCACGACACCATCCCTCGGGGCCCAGCAGTCCCACACGTGTTGGCCTTTGGACAGCCCATTCAGGCCACACTGTGGTTGGATTGTCACCTTGGTACCTGCAGGATGTTCAGGTGTCCCACAGAGGGTCCCTTTCTCTCAGAACGGCTGGCATATTGGTGAACTTCTGCAGGGCTCTTGTGGAATCGCCCAGGTTCACAGTTCAATGGTAGCCCCCGAGAGCCCTCACAGGAAGGACTGAGGACAGAGCCCAGTGGCTCTTTCCCAGCCTCAGGGGAGCTGCTGCGGTTTCCCAGGGGGCCTCGTTCACTGGCAGACGAGCCTCTGGGAAGGGGGAGCAGGGAGACCCTTAGGTGATGGTGGGCTTGCCTGTCACTTCAGCAGAGAAGCACGCCACTGGCTCTTTCTAGGAGAGGTGGATGGAAGGAGGACGGGTAGATGGGGACCCTCCTCCGACTGGGAGGAGGGTCCCGCCGTTGGAGCTAGGCCCGCTGTCTCACCTGGCACCAGGGCGCAGGAGCCCCGCAGCCTCCCCTGCCTCCCTGGGAGCAGCCCGGGGGCTTCCCTGGTCTTCAGGAGGGCGAACTGGCCTTAGAGGTCGTGTGGATGCCCTGAAGTTGGTGCGCCCTTGCCTCTGGGATTCATTTCCCCTAAGTCCATTCTGGAGGGTCTTGAGCACCTTTAAAGGGGAGTGAGTTACCACACTGCCCTCCTGCACACCCAGGGCAGAACCAGCTCCTTGCAGATCCTGGCTGGGAGCCCACCATCTTCCGCTCAGCCATGCCCCCAGCAGCCATCAGGACCCAGTGGTGACCCATCCTGGTGCTGGGGAAAGCTAATCCTCAGTGGTAATCCGTTTAGGTAAAGCTGTTAGTTAAAAAATAATCTGTTTAGCCTCCCTTCTCCTGCTGGAAGAGAAAGAGTCTTCTGTCCGAGGCTCCGAGGCTCCCCTCCTGGCTGAGTGGGTTCCTCACTGTGGCCTTGGGAGAGAAGCTGCCTGACCAGTTCTGTCCCCTGTTCACAGGGCAGCACCCAGGTGTGTGCTGAAGGGAACAGCTTCTCAGGATGGGGAAAAGCTTGCTGAGATCAGACCACACCCACCACCCGGCCACGGCTCAGCTCTGCCTGGGCTTTGTGTCCTTCTCTTAATCCTGTTTGACTTCAGCACTCCAGGAAAACGCTCCACCAGGGCTGTTAGAGTGGGGGTTTCATTTTTTAATGTTCTTGTTTATTTAAATTGCTTGAACAGGGTTTGGCTGTGCAGGCAGAGGCCCTGACTGTAGCTGCAAACACACCCAGCCACTCACATGCTCCTTGCCCACGCGCGTGTGCCCTTCACACACAGGGCTGCAGGTACCTGGCCCTGGCCTGGTCGGCCACCCCAGCCCTGACTTGCTGCCTCTGGGCTCTGCCTCTCCCACCCCACTCCAGAGCCTCAAGCATACCCGCTCAGAAGTGCGCCAAACCGCCGGCCTGCAGGCAGGGGCTCTGGCCTTTGAGGGGAGCTCTCTGGGCACCTCATTTCTCTCAGACTTCTTTCTGTCCTCAGAGGTCCCCAAAGGTACTTGTAGAATGTTTGCCGTTAAACGGTTGTAAATTAGGGGCTGAGTGTGTGGAGCCTTAATGAAGGCCTGATTGGAACCATTCCCTCCCGCTGACTGGGCTGGCCCAGGCGTCCCCCGCGGAGGCCCCAGTTCCTGAGTGTCGGGTTTCAGCGTGCCTTTCTTCTCCTCTTTCCCTCCTTCCCCCTGCAGCGGTTTTCCGTCCCTTCTTACTGCCCGTGTCTGTCCTTCCTTCCTCCAAGCACTCCCCATCCTCTCCATTTCCTAAAAGCCATGGTGAGGAGCAGACAGAGTGGGAGTACACACAGGGAAGCAGCCTTTCTTCCTCCCCTGCCGGTGGCAGGTCCACAGAGCTCGGCCATTTTGGGGGGGAGGGGACGTGTTTACCTCATTTCTTTCTCTTTAAGCCAAGGCTGGGATTGATGCCTGTAAAAGGAATTTTGAGTAACTGCTTGAGTGGAAAAGAATACGGAAAACTTCAGCTCTGTCTCACGTATTAGGGGTCAATGCTGGAGAAGTACAAGGCAGTTGGTCCTGCAGGGCTCACCAGAGGTGCCCTGGCCCACCCCAGGGCTGGTAGATCTTATTGATATCTTGCTCAAGGGGAGTCTTCGCTTTAAGCAGCTCTGTTATGTGAGCCAGCCGAGAGAGACCAGGCCAAGCACACTGAAAAGATTCCCGTGTTTCCAAAAGTCTGCATGCAATTCAGCGAGGCCTGTTTCTCAGCAGTGCGAAGCCACGCAGGGCAGGACGGGTGCTTGTTTAAGGTGCGATCGCCATTATCAGAACCCTCTTCTCTCAGAGCACTGCCCAGCAATTGCAGGGACAGCTCCTACGCACTCCTCGCCTCTGCACCCACCGTGCACCACCCTGACCACACAGAGGTCCCCTCACTCTAAAGCTTGCTGTGTGGCTTCCGAGGTCCCTTCTGCTCTGATAGCAATGCATTCACCACTTAGTAGTCACATGTATTGAGCACCTGCTGGGTACCAGGAATGCCCGCCCTGCCACTCAGGGCACTTGGTGGCAGCTGCTTGTCACAGGAGCTCATGATTTAGCCTTAACGAATCAGGAGAGGACCTGGCCTCTCACTCTGTCCTGTGAGGTATTGCTTATGCAGGCCACTTATTACTGTGGCATAAATAACTTATCAAAATAGTCATAAAGGACTTGGCAGACGAAATGAACTGCTGGGAGACTGCATTAAGTTTTAATAGGAAGGAGTCTAGCAGGGAGTGGAGGCGTCCCGGCCTGCAGCTCCGTCCTGCAGCTCCGTCCTGCCTCCCAGGCTCTGCCTCCCACCTCCACACATCAAAGACTGATTTTTTTTACTCATTTATAAAATACTGCACTTTTAGGTAGATTGTTGAGATTTCTCAGTTTTCAAATAAGAAAGAATAGGAAAAGGTGAGACAAGCACCCTCCTTCGTTGCATGGTAGAGCGCCTTCTGTGTGCCGGGCAGTGTGCCCCATGCAGGACACTGGTGGTCCCAGGGTCAGGCTGATCCCAAGGAACTTGTGTGCTGGCAGGCAGACAGGAAGTAGTCCCAGGATTTGGACAGTTATGGGAACATGCAGGACCTGTGGGGTCCAGCCTGGCAATGGTGAGATGTCATAGAAGTCTCTTCTAAAGACGGGACACACAGCAGGCATCTCGGTATAGGTGGGAGCCGTCCAGGGGAGGGCTGCAAACAGAGTAGCAGGACACTTTTGTTGGAATATTTCTGCACTCTGAAGGAGGACAGCTTTTCTCCTGTAGCATGCCACAGCTGAGCCCCCAGGACTCCAAGATGGGTCGACGGTCCTGGAGCCAATGGGCGCATCTTGGCCAGCCTGGTGGGTTGGGCCTCCAGAGGACTCCTGAAGCACAGGGCTCCCTGTGGTCAGAGCAGACTCTCCTGCACTGAATGGCAAGACCGCTGGCCTCTGCTCTTCATGGAGTAGGTACAGTGCAATCCCCGGATCCAGACGCCCCGGTTAAGATGTTAGGAGATTTACAAAGCCTCCCATAAAAGGCGGCCAACCAGGCACGTGAATGATAAGACTATTAAATTGATAACTATGTATGAGCATTTGAATGTGTAGGGTCCTGGGTTTATATACTCCAGATGGCTCTGGGGGGTGGATAGCCAGTTTAAAGAAACCAACTTTTAAAAGGCTTTATAAAGTGAGAGCATTTACCTGCACACCAAGTCCCTCTTCTACTGTGTTCTCAGAAGCAGGTCTTGGTGGTGCCTCGTGGTGGAAGCAATTTATCAGCAATTAGCATTCATTTGTCATGAAACTTCAGTTTTGTTTTCACTAAATTCTTTACATTCAGACCCGCTTGTCATTCGATTCATACCTGCGTTCCAGTTCCCCTGGGTCAGGAGGGTCTCTCTGTAGTTGCACTTTTTTCTACAACAACAAGCATATTGATGGTGAATATGAAAAAGCTGTGAGCAGGGTGAAATGATTCCTTTCAGCTTTAAGGGATCTTTAGAAATCACTATCATCCAAGAATCATAGCTTTCTGTGTGTATTTAAAACAACTCTTCCAGGTACCAAGTGAACTCGGCCGACTCTGGGACACCGAGGACTTCATGTTCTGCTGGCTTGTTGACTGTCCTCCCCACTGGCTCACGCCTGCCCCGACGGCAGGGGCTTTGGCTGGTGCCGTGTCCTTAGCAGCCACATCCCTGCCACATGGTGAGGGGTGTACTTGTTTAATGAATGAACAAAATGTCCATTCCCTTTTTTTTTTTTGCGGGGAAACTTATGATACTTGCAAATATGATAAAATGGATCACATCCACATCAGCACTGCCTCGTGCCTGGCTTACTTTTTATTAAAGAGGAATTTCAGAGTCCTGCAGTCATTTATTTAGTGAGTAATGGGGTGACTAACTCTGCCCTGAAGAGTTGGGAGGTGGATAAGGTGACGCTGGCATCAGGTGTCTGGTGTCAGGGTGGGGCAGAGGCCAGGCCGTGGCGCCATCCTGAGCGGCAAAGGCAGGGTCCATGGACTCTCCAGGGCCATGACTGGCTGAGCAGCCTGGGGTCAGCTCAGGCCAAGCTCAAGACCTGACCTTGGAGGCCACGTGGGCAGTGTTGTCAGACATCGGAGGACAGAGGGAGGGCAGGAGCTTGGGGTGGTTTGGTGGCTGTTCAGAGGGTGGTTGAGTGGTGGGGAGAGAGGGAAAGGAGCCCAGCTAGGGGGAGAGAGCGGTGGTGTGCAGTGAAGGAGGTTGAAATCTTGTGGTTTTGGTTTGGTTTGGGGATTGAACCTGAGAGCACTTTACCACTGAGCTATTCCCAGGCCTTCAGGCCTTTTTCTTATTTTACATATTTTATTTTGAGGCAGAGTCTTACTAAGTTGCTTAGGGCCTCACTCATTTGCTGAGGCTGGCCTTGAACTTGCAACCCTCCTGCCTCAGCCCGCCCGAGTTCCTGGGATTGCAGGTGTGCACCACCATGCTCAGACAGATTTAAAAGGTTTGCTACTGGGGAAAGAAGTTGAGGGAGAAGGAAGAGTTGATCTGAACAGCATGACTTCTCTTCTGGAAGGCGAGTGTGTATGTCTTAATGGAGGTCAGGATTATAGGGCTGCAGAGAGCTGCCCAGGAGTGTGGGAGAGGGAGTCGGTGAGCTTGGTGCTAAGTGGCCTGCTGGATATTGAAGTAGAACTGTCTGGAAGGCAGCTGGACGTGAGTCTGTGCTTCAGAGAGAAATCAGGGCTACAGACATCAATTTGGGTGCAATCGGCTTACATATGACAATTGATGTCTTAGAGGGAATTTGACGACCCAAGAGAGTCTAGGCAGGAAAGAACCAGGGCAGAACCCAACCCTGACAGTGCAAAACCACAAGGCAGGAGTGGGGAGAGTGAGGAGGAGCAGCGGGGAGGAGGGAGGAGAGGAGGGGGAGCAGTGGGGAGGAGGGAGGAGCAAGGGAGGAGGAGCAGTGGGGAGTAGGGAGGAGAGGGAGGAGGAGCAGTGGGGAGGAGGGAGGAGCAAGGGAGGAGGAGCAGTGGGGAGGAGGGAGGAGAGGGAGGAGGAGCAGTGAGGAGGAGGGAGGAGAGGGAGGAGAGCAGTGGGGAGGAGGGAGGAGCAAGGGAGGAGGAGCAGTGGGGAGGAGGGAGTAGAGGGAGGAGGAGCAGTGAGGAGGAGGGAGGAGAGTGGGGAGGAGGGAGGAGAGGAGGGGGAGCAGTGGGGAGGAGGGAGGAGCAAGGGAGGAGGAGCAGTGGGGAGGAGGGAGGAGAGGAGGAGGAGCAGTGGGGAGGAGGGAGGAGAGGAGGGGGAGCAGTGGGGAGGAGGGAGGAGCAAGGGAGGAGGAGCAGTGGGGAGGAGGGAGGAGAGGGAGGAGGAGCAGTGAGGAGGAGGGAGGAGAGGGAGGAGGAGCAGTGGGGAGGAGGGAGGAGCAAGGGAGGAGGAGCAGTGGGGAGGAGGGAGGAGAGGGAGGAGGAGCAGTGGGGAGGAGGGAGGAGCAGGGAGGGGAGCAGTGGGGAGGAGGGGGGAGAGGGGGGAGGGGAGCGGGGAGGAGGGAGGAGAGGGAGGAGGAGCAGTGGGGAGGAGGGAGGAGAGGAGGAGGAGCAGTGGGGAGGAGGGAGGAGAGGGAGGAGGAGCAGTGGGGAGGAGGGAGGAGAGGGAGGAGGAGCAGTGGGGAGGAGGGAGGAGAGGGAGGGGGAGCAGTGGGGAGGAGGGAGGAGAGGGAGGAGGAGCAGTGGGGAGGAGGGAGGAGAGGAGGGGGAGCAGTGGGGAGGAGGGAGGAGAGGGAGGAGGAGCAGTGGGGAGGAGGGAGGAGAGGAGGGGGAGCAGTGAGGAGGAGGGAGGAGAGGGAGGGGGAGCAGTGAGGAGGAGGGAGGAGAGGGAGGGGGAGCAGTGAGGAGGAGGGAGGAGAGGGAGGAGGAGCAGTGGGGAGGAGGGAGGAGCAAGGGAGGAGGAGCAGTGGGGAGGAGGGAGGAGAGGGAGGAGGAGCAGTGGGGAGGAGGGAGGAGAGGGAGGAGAGGGAGGAGGAGCAGTGAGGAGGAGGGAGGAGAGGGAGGGGGAGCAGTGAGGAGGAGGGAGGAGAGGGAGGGGGAACAGTGAGGAGGAGGGAGGAGCAAGGGAGGAGGAGCAGCGGGGAGGAGGGAGGAGCAAGGGAGGAGGAGCAGTGGGGAGGAGGGAGGAGAGGGAGGAGGAGCAGCAGGGAGGAGGGAGGAGAGGTCAGGGGAGGCAGACGCGTGTGCCCTCTGTGCCCAGGTCGGGAGTGGCAGACGCGTGTGCCCTCTGTGCCCAGGTCAGGGGAGGCAGACGCGCGTGCCCTCTGTGCCCAGGTCAGGGGAGGCAGACGCGCGTGCCCTCTGTGCCCAGGTCAGGAGTGGCAGACGCGTGTGCCCTCTGTGCCCAGGTCAGGGGAGGCAGACGCGCGTGCCCTCTGTGCCCAGGTCAGGGGAGGCAGACGCGTGTGCCCTCTGTGCCCAGGTCAGGGGAGGCAGACGCGTTCACTCGTGTGCCGAGTGCCCTGAGCTGAGCCCACTGGCCCAGAGTGTCGTGCCAGCCCCTGAGTCAGTGATGCTGGTGCTCGCTCAGGACGGAGCTTGCCGCCTTCCGTGTCTGTTCGGAACTGGTTCGTTCATTATTCAGCAGATATTTACAGAGCTCCAGCATGCGCCAGGTACTGTGCCAGGTGCCGATAACTCTTAGTGGATAAATGCTGAATGGTTACGAGCTCCGCAGCTCCCTCCGATGGCGGGAAGGAGCCATGGGGAGAGCCCTGCAGAGGCTGGCCTGGGCCCCTGCACCCCTGCAGAGGCGGGCACGTTCACACCCAGTGCCACCAACAGAAGGCTCATGCTCATGATTTAAAGAAAACTGCGTTCTCTTGTAAGTGAGTAGTGCACACGTGCCCTTGTCGCATCTTTGCACCCAGCCAGGAGAGAGGCTGCGTGCTCACCCCCTGTAGGGAGGTCATAGCGACGCTCACTTCTTAAGCGGTGAACAGAGCAGACGTCCAGCCAGGAACAGAGCCCAGGCCTGACTCCACTCCAGCTCTTGAGGTCACGACCCAGGACCAGGAAGAAGTATGGCTGGGCTCTTGGGTGCCCAGGAGACCCTGGCACCCTGGGAGTCAGCAGAACTGTCCACAGCATCCAGAGGGGGACAGGCGGGGCCTGGGCTGGGGGACGGTTGGTAGGAGGAAGGAAAGAGTGACCGGCTGCCGAGGCTTTGTGGCTCCCGATTCATGATTCATGATTTTTCTCTGTAGCTAATTTTTGCTAAGTATAAGAATTCCAGGAATCTTTTAGGAACTGGGGGAGACTGCTCTCTCCTAAAATATAAAACATCTGCTCTTGGTCTCCTCGCAGCTCCACTGTCTGGGGAAAACCAGGGAAAAAGCGTTGATATAAAACAGACATTGCCTCAAACAATAAATCCCCCTTTACTGATTAATGAGAAAATAAATTGAGGGCCAGAGGTGTGGGACTTCTCAGGAGGCCTCTCTGGGCACTGCGTTTTTTTCCTTCCTGAGAGCCATAAGTTCAGGACGGGAGACCAAGTCACCAGAAGACAGTTGAGGTCAGGGTAGGCGGGCGGCTCCTCATGGCCACCCCACCTCGGCCCCGTCATTTATGACCAGCGCCTTTGTCCTGGTGGTCATGGACTGAGCACCGAGGGCCGGACAACAGGGCAGGCGACTCGGGCGTCTGGCATTGTGCAGGCAAATCCCGCAGCACCCCGTTCCCGTCCCCAGGTCTTCTTCCCGTCTCCAGCCTTTCCCAGCCTCTCTCAGGCCCCGTGCTGCCCCCCACGTGGTCCCAGGTTCTCAGCCTCTCCTGTGGTCCCACCAGGGTGACCCCCTGCGTGTCATGAGGCCACCCATGGCCTTTCTGTTGAGTGTGGCCCAAGCCTTGGGAGTCGGGTGGGAAGAGGAAGGCCACCGCCCTCGGCACGGCTGTGCACAGGCGTGTGATCCAGGGTCCCCGGCTCTCAGTCTCTGCTCCACGGACGCGGCAGGCATTGGGGGGTCTGGGAGAGAAGAGAGTCGGGCAACTCTTGGGCATCGCCAAAGGAGCAGGGTGGTGCGAGCTGAGGTGTCCACGCAAAGCCCTCGCTGCTGGTGGAGAAGCCACCAGGGCTCCAGGCCTGGCACTGTGTCCCTGCGGGCTCGGAGCAGCCCGTCCTTCCTGCACCTTGCCCTCTGCTCTGTGCGGCACAGTGCTGAGGCCCTCAGCGGCCACCTCCTCTGCCTGTCCTGCCCGGGTCCGTGCTTGTCCTCAGCCCCAATACGGCACACTTGGGGGCCAGGAACGTTCCTGGGCACTGAAAGACAGACTTGGGGACTGACCCTGGAGGAGTCAACAGGAGCTTTCCGGGTGGTCCAGGCCCGCCTCTCTCTGTGGACGGGGAGGGCTGTGTCCAGGCCTCTGTGGGACAGCACTTGGGCCACAGGGCACCCATCCATTTCAGCTGAGGGGGTTTCTGTTGTGTCCCAAAGAACATCTGGTGAGGTTGACATGAAAGCAGAGTTGAGCAACCCGAACCAGAGGTCTGTGTGGCTGCTTTCCTGACTGCCGTGAATCCCAGCAGGACACACCAGGGTGGCCGGCGGCCTCTGTGAGCAGCGCAGGATTCGCAGCCCTGGGTGGGACCCAGGAGGGCCACCCTGACCCCGTCTGCTGTGCCCGAGCTCCCTGGCTGCGGGGGCCTGAGGCCTGTCATCCTGAGAGCCACAGGACTGGCTCCCCTTGCTGAGGACAGGGTGGCAGCCACAGAGCTTGGCCCTCCTGTCAAAAGTGCGCAGTTGTGCCACGGGTGGCCCCTGTGCCCACACCTCGCTCCTCGGCCGAGCTGGGAGACGGGGAAGAAAGAAGACAAAATCCACTTGATGTCCGACCGCAGAGAGGGTTCTGTCCCTGGCCAGGCGGCTTGCGTTTGTCTCGCCCTTTATTTTCTGAACCTTCTCTCGCCATCAGTCTTTCTCTGGCCTTTTTATCCCTGGACCGTCTTTCATCCTCCTCCTGGCAGGCCCTCCGCCGTGGCTGGTCTGTCCGTCCACTCCTTGCCCTCCGCCTCCTCTGTGCCACTCCACTGCCCCATCCCACCCGCCCTCCACGGACGCCCTTTGTCTCTTGCAGCTCGCCGCCTTTGGGCTGCACGGCTGGAGGTGCCCTTGGCCCTTCTTACTGCAGGTTCCTCCCCCACCACTAGGGCATATTCACAGTGTCTTTCAAACATGGTGTGGCCACCAGGGGCCATCGGGGGCCATCGGGGCTCCGTTCTCTTTTCGGTTGTCTGTTTAGAAAAGTGAGTTTTGCTCAGGGAAAACAAAAGTGTCCCCTGAACTTCGCCATCCTGGACCCACTCCTTCTGTGCTTTGGGGCCTGGAGATCAGAAGGACTCGCCCATCCCCTCTGCGGGAGGATGGGAGCAAGGGTGGCGCACCTCCCAGGAAGGGGCAAGTGGAGGCGCCCGTCCTGAGGGGGTGGGCGTCAGGCCTGCCCTGCGCTGGCCTCCAACTCAGGCAGGATGGAGCTGACAGTGCAGAACAAAGGCCCCTTTCTTCGCAGGGCCCGTGTTTTGATAGCGTCGGCTTACCCCCAGCCCCCCCATTCATGACCTGACCAGGCAACATGATGTAATGTTATTTCTGAGGGCCTCAGTGAGGGAACTCTTTGCCCAGGTCAGAGGAATGCTAGTTGATTTTTGCTGGAATGAACCCCAGCATGGTCTGATATATGGCTCCCAGTTCACAAGGAGGGGCCCCAGGCGGCGCTCAGGCTGGAGCTGGCAGCGGGTCCCCACCTCTGGGTGCAGTTGGGAAGTGCCCTGGGGAGCAGGCTCACCACGTCTCCCTTTCAGTGTGTGGCTCCAAGCCATTGTGTGGCTGAGAGTGGCAACCGTGAGAACAGGGCCTGGCCTCCCGGGGTGCTGGGGGTGCTGCGAGCCTGGCCTCCCGGGGTGCTGGGGGTGCTGCGAGCCTGGCCTCCCGGGGTGCTGGGGGTGAGCCTGGCCTCCCGGGGTGCTGGGGGTGAGCCTGGCCTCCCGGGGTGCTGGGGGTGAGCCTGGCCTCCCGGGGTGCTGGGGGTGAGCCTGGCCTCCCGGGGTGCTGGGGGTGCTGCGAGCCTGGCCTCCCGGGGTGCTGGGGGTGAGCCTGGCCTCCCAGGGTGCTGGGGGTGAGCCTGGCCTCCCGGGGTGCTGGGGGTGCTGCGAGCCTGGCCTCCCGGGGTGCTGGGGGTGAGCCTGGCCTCCCGGGGTGCTGGGGGTGAGCCTGGCCTCCCGGGGTGCTGGGGGTGCTGTGAGCCTGGCCTCCCGGGGTGCTGGGGGTGAGCCTGGCCTCCCGGGGTGCTGGGGGTGCTGCGAGCCTGGCCTCCCGGGGTGCTGGGGGTGAGCCTGGCTGCAGCAGGGCTCTTCCCTCTGCCTCCCTCAGTGAGCTGCCCTGGGTCTTTCTGTGGGCAGCGCCGGTTACCCTGCAAGTCTTCACAACAGCCCAGTTCTGAGTCATACACTGGCTGGTTGTGAATCAAAAGGTACAAGAGATTCTACGGTGAGAATTGCCTGGCACTCGTCAGGAATGGGCAGGGCTTCCACCTCTGTCCCAGGTCCCCTCTGCCCATGAGCAGCAGCACAGCCCTAGGCAGAGAAGGACCTGTCCCCAAGGACCTGTGTTCCCATGGGCTCCTCGGCGGCCCTCAAGCTGGTGGCTAAGAGCACTGGAGAGGAGCCCAGCCTGGCTTCCCAGTCCCCGCCCTGCTGTGATTGACTGCAGAGTGACAAGCAAGCTCCGGAGCTCTCTGCCAAGTCTGAGGAGCAGTCACCCTTCCAGAGTTGCTGGGCAGGTTAAATGAGTTAATGTGCAGAGTTTACAACAGCAAGGGCCCCTGGAGCACCACAGGAGGCTTTTCCTAAAGGGCCCCTTCCAGGAAGTTTTCACAAAATATTTTTACTACTGTGTGTGTGTATACAACGCACACACACGCACACACACACACATATATATGTGTATATATACACACACACAAACACACACATATATATGTGTGTGTATATATATATATATATATATATATATATATATATATATATATATATATATGTTGTGGAGTTTTTTTGTGTGTGTGTGTGCCAGAGATTGAACAGGGGCACTTTACTACTGAGCCACATTGCCAGCCCTTTTTAATATTTTACTTAGAGACAGGGTCTCACTAAGTTACTTAGGGCCTTGCTAAGTGGCCGAGGCTGGCTTTTAACTGGAGATCCTTCTGCTTTGGCCTCCTGAGCCACTGGGATTATGTACAGGCGTGCGCCACCTGCCTGGCTAGTATATTTTAAAAAGCAAGTGGTAGAATTTGTGCGTGTTGTCCTAGACTTTGTCTTTTTTAAAGAATATTTCTACCTGCTTGTTTCTCAGCAGTGTGTGTCTCAGATTCAGGTGGCCCCTGTTCAGGTCTGTGTTCTGCTTTGTCACGCTTCCTGTGGGCCGGTCCTCGAGGCCAGCTCCTAGATGTGTCAGCCATGGGTGCAGGGAGGGGGTTCTAGCCCTCGCCCCCCACCCTTCTCAGAGCAGGCTGTGCCCTCTGCTGACGCTTAGCCTCCGCAGGTGTCCCCTGCCTCCAAGTGTGTTCCCTCTGCCCCTTGCAGACTGCCCGCCCTCCCGCCCAGCTCAGAGGCCAAGCTCCGTGCTGCCGTCCTAGCCTCCCCTAGGTGTGTCAGTCTGCGCTGGCCTGCGCTGTGCGGTCTGCGTATGTCCGCGGGAGCCCCAGCCTGGGTGCGCACCAGCAGTTGGCCCAGTGCCTCCTACCCAGTCCGTGCTCCATGGTCCTAGCTGATAAGCAAACGAGGACTTCTTGGTGACAACGATGAAGATTCCCTGGCCTTGCCTCCATCTCTGGGAGGTCGCCTTGGGGAGAAACAGGGAATGGGCTCCTCAGGCGCCGACCAACTTTGAGCTGACCAGGACGTGGCTCTGACTAAGGTGGGTTGCCAGTGGGCTGACAGAACCACAGAGGGCCTTGGGGCAGGTCTCTGAAGGACTTCAGCAGGGGGCCCCGCCTGCCCCAGGGGTGGACTTCCAGGGACATTCTGTGGGATGGCCGGTTGGGGTCGAGGAGCTGGGCGCTGAAGAGCCAGGCACAGCACGGCTCCTGGCCTGGAGACGCGGGGGACGCGGTGCGATTCTGTCGTCCTTCTGTGTGGCCACGGCCCAGGGTGATGCGGGTGCTGTGCTCTGAGGTGGGCTGGTCAAACCCACCCAAGATACCCATGGTGAGCGTGAGCCCGAGGCTGCAGGCCTGGCCACGGACACAGCCCTCTCCTGCATCACGTCTGAGGACTGACACCTGGCTTGTGGCACTGGCCGCCTTCCCTCCTGGCGCCTGGCGTTGGCCACCAGCTGGCGGAGGTTCTGCCGCCTCCCGCCCTCCACGGTGCCTGTCTGCGCCCTGACTGTGGAAGCCGCCCTGAGCCAGGGCTTGCTCAGGCCCGCCTCGCCACACTGGGCCTGGTGCCACGCGCACAGGTCTTCAGGGCGCGGCCAGTGGCGGAGGCTGTGGCCCATGTCCCTGGGGAGCGGAGACTCAACACTGCTTACTCCCCGGGGATAAGGGAGTTCATGGACCCCACTTCTACATGGAGCTGCCCATAGCACAGGGCTGGCTGGGCCTCGTTTCTCCCTCTCAGTGGCCCTGAAGTTTTGCCTGCCCTTGTTGAACACGGCGTTTCCATTTCTACTTGTGGCTGAAGTGACCTTTCAAATAACTGCATGGATTTTTAGGAAACCAAGTCCCTGCCTTCCTTCCCCAGGCTCAGTTTTCTTCATCCCAACGGATGCAGAATTAGAAAAGCGCCCTTTATGTTTCTAGATCAGTGTCTCTGCTCGGGCTGGGCCTGCGCAGTCTGGAGGCTCCTGTCTGCCCTTGTCCATGTTGGGCCCCACTGGCCTTTCCCGTCAGCCGGCACCCTGAGTGGACGGCCGTGGCTGGGATGTGAGGTGCGCTGAACGTGGCCAGGTCACGGGCCATCGCCGGGCTGGTTTTTGTCTTCTGGACGAGGACTCTCTGTTACTTGGGACGGCATTTACTTGTGCCCACCAACTAGATAAAACCCCAGGACGTTGGCAATGACCCGTTCCAGAGGGGACGACCCAGCACTGTTGACTCCCTGTGTGGCAGGTACCTGGCAGGGGCTTGCAGGTTGAGCCGGGAGTCAGGGTTGCCCAGGGTCATGGCAGTTTGCTTATGGTGGCCACCAGGGGGTCACGATGGGTCTCCAGAGGTGAAAACCCAGGCTGTGTCCCCTGGGCTGGGAATGGCCTTGTGTGCCTTGGGTCGGGGCAGAAGGTTTGTCTCTTTCCACAGGGGCCCCTGGAGCTGCTGTGGGCCACCCCAGTGACCTTTAGAACGACGGGTTTCCAAAGCTGGGGCTGTGGGAACAGGGTTCAGATGCAGACGTCGGTGCCTAGGCAGGGGGGGCCCTGCTGCCCTCTGTCCACCCTGCGACTCCTGCTGCTCCCTCCCAGCTCCTCCCCCCCCCCATTCCCATTCCTCTCATGTGGTGGAGACCCAGGTTCTGATCTGCATTTTAGTGTTGGCAGAGCACAAGGGCCAGGCCAGGCAGGAACACCCTGCAGTCACAGCTGTGCTGGGAGTGCCTCCTGCACAGCCTCTTCCCAGGAGTACAGTGAACCCGAAGAGTGGCCTTCCCTAGCCAAACCGTGTTTCAGAGCTACTGAGTTATTAACTCGGAAGTCTGCTCTCAAGAACAGAAGGCTGACCAAGGCCACCTCCACCTTACTGAGATTTCCAGGGAAGGTCAAGAACCATATTTTCTGACAATTTACAAGGCAAAAACATTTCATGTAACAGGAAAGCACAAAGGCAAAACTGCGCTCTGATGCTGAACCGAGACAGCTGCGTTTCGAGGCCACCAGGTCCTTTTAAGTAAAGTGAGAGCTGCTGAAGTTTGAGACTCATGTGCCAAGGCCCAGGGCTGAGTCCATCCACAGACTACCTCACATGATCCTCATTGTGACTCTTTGAGAAATGGAACATCTTTATCCTGATTTGCAGATCTTGAGACGGAGGTTCAAATGAAATAAGTAGTTTGCTCAGGCCTAGGGCTAAGGATGGAGGCTCCTGGGGCCTCCCAATGCCCTTTCCTCTCTCCCCGTGGACACACAGCCTCCACCTGAGCTGCGACCCTGACCCTGCTGGAAGTCACACTCGTGCTCGGCCCACGTGCTCATGCTGGCCTGTCTTGACTCCCTGGGAGACGGTGGCCCAGACTCTGTCTGTGGCTGGGCTGTGTGGTGGGTAGGGCCTAGGGAGCAAGGTGACAAGGTCCAGCCCCGGGAGCCTGCCCGCTGGCTGCCTGGAGTGGACCTTTCGCCTTAGCCGCTGCCTTCAGCTGCAGGTTGTCCATCAGATAGGGTGGGGTCCTGTGGACAGCACAGGTGGCCTCCTGGCCAGCCCTGAGGCTGTGGCTGGTGGTTTGCCCGTGCCGTCTCTCCAGTTTGGAACTAGACGTCATTGCCATTTTTAATAACCCTGTGCCATTTCTTCATGTGCCCGTGTTTGGGAGGGAAGGTGGCATTGTCACGGAAGTTTCAGAGCTTTCTCAACGGCAGGGCGCCTCCGAGCTTGACAAGTCCTCTCTGCTCTAGCACTCCTGGAGGGTGTGCTGGGGCAGGATTTGCTTGGCCTGGGGCCCTCCTCCCTGGACCAGGATTTGAGGAAGACACTGTCTGAAAGTGCACAGGCCTCCCACAGTTCCTTGGGAGTAGATTCCAGAACCCCCTCCCCCTGCCTTTTCCAGGATACCACAATCCAAGGATGCCCACGTCCCTGTGTAATGGCATGGCTAAGTGTGTGCCTGTCACCTGCGCCTGCCACCCTTACGCCCTCAATCGCTGTGAGGACTTTCAATCCCAAATGCAATGCAAATGCTGGGAAACGGCCATGCTGCTTCTTTATGGAGTGACACGAGGGGCACAGATTTATGTAGATTTATTTACTTAGCACAGATCCAACTTTCTTTATACTATTTTTTGGTCTGTGGTTGGTTGAATCTGCAGATGCAGAATCTGCAGATACGGACCATTGACTGTGTTTGCCCCGTTGTTCAGGCTGTTTGAAGTCTCCATAGCAGTGTGGTCCCTTCCCATCAGGGGACAGTGAAGCATGAGTTTACACGTTCCCCAAACTTATGCATGTGTGTCCTTTCTGCAGGCTCCACCTTCACCCCCAAGTGCTTCACCATCTCTCGCCTCCTTTTCTCTTTGGCCAGGATTCTGCTGCTGGTGGTGGCACACTGCTCAGCAGCCCTGCAGGGACTGGAGCCCAGGTCCTGGGTGCCGGCCCGTCCCCTCCTCAGCCTGTGCTGCCTCCCAGTGGATGCAGCTCACCTGGCGCAGGCCTCCTGGTGCTGACTTCTGGGAAGGGTTTGCTAGGGGCCTGAGCCTTTCCTCAGCTCTTCGTTGGTCTTCATTGTGAGGAGTGACATTGTCTGAACTCTCCAGCCAGACTGACAGCCCCACCCAGATGACTGACGTGCAAGCACTACTCCAGCTTCAGAGAGCAGATCTAAATTGACTTCATACCAAGGCGGGGCTCAGGGTGACAGACACCTTCAGCCTTCCCCAGGCTGGAAGGGCTAGCCAGGGTGGGTGTGCCTGTCTGGCTGCAGAGCTCACTTCTCCTTCGTTTCTCTTGTGTGCAGCTGCAGTGCAATGTTGTGATCTTATGATTCGGAACATAAATGAAAGAGTGAAAGAAGAGAAGAAGATTTTTTTTTCTGAAGAACTTTACATCACCTGAAGGTCTGATGCTCTATCCCCCGGTAGTATTTAGGGGCTATCCCCAGAGGACAGTAGGGGCCGCACTCTGCTTATCCTGAAAAACCATTAGAATGGAATGGAGGCCTCAGGAGCTCCTGGGGTTCCACTCTCCAAACTCCAACACCTGTGAGGGAGTGGGGTTCCCAGCCTGCCAACAAGGGGCCCATAGCTTCCAGCAGACTGTTTAAATAGGTGTGGTCTGACCTGCCCACGTGTAGACAGGATTGTTCTCCAGCCTTCAGAAAGCCGCCTGAGGCTGGGTGCGGTGGCGCACACCTGCCCTCCCAGTGGCTTGGGAGGCTGAGGCAGGAGGATTGTAAGTTCAAAGCCAGACTCAGCAACTTAGTGAGGCCCTATCTCAAAATAAAAAGAACAAAGCTGGGGATATAGCTCAGTTGGCAGAGAGCTTGCCCTGCGTGCCTGAGACCCTGGGTTCAGTCCCCAGCACCACCAAAAAATAAAGAACACAGGTCTGGGGTGAGGCTCAGTGGTTGAGTGCCCCTGGGTCCAACCCCTGGTACAAAAAAAGAAAAAAAATAAGAATTAACAGAAAGCGACCTGAGTACCAAGATGGAGTGTCCTGGCTTCTACGTGAAGCACTTGCTTGCAGCTGGCCACCAGCTCTGTTTTAGGGCTCACTATCTCCACCAAGATCCAGTGGAATGGGGAGGGAGTCGGCCAGAAGCAGAGGAGGGCGTCAGGGTCAGGCGAGAGAGACACAGAACAGGTTCCTGGGGAACCGGCTCCTTCTCTGACTGCCAGCCCCGCCCCTTTGGAAAGCACCTCCTGGTCCCCTGGACTCTGAGTGGGACACATGTGCGCCCTGTTGCTGACATCCACCAGTTTGATGGCCAGCCTGACCTCCCCCGCCCTCCCCCGCCCTCCACTCAGAGCCAAGCAGTGGGCAGGGATTGGACACTCCTTGCCCAGGCTTGGCAGGGAGAAAGACCGCTAAGTGAAAGCTAATTTGTAGCTTCCCCAAACCACACTTGGTTGGGCTGCTCACAGTACCTTTCAAGCAGCGACTTACAGGGCTGTTCAGCTCAGGGGCTGTGCCTGGGGACGGGGGACCAGCTTTGCACCAGCGGCTGGGGTCTTTCTTAAACTCCAGAATCAACTCGCTCTGCTTTCTTCTAACCAGTTCATGTGCTTGCACGTGTGCGTGTGGCTGTGGGTGTGCACGTACGTGTTATCTGTCTGTGGCCAGGTGTTGTTCTTCCGGTTGCACCTCCCTTTCCACGGACGTGAGACAGGGCTTGTCTGCGCTGTATCCCCATGGCCGAGAATGAGATCTGGTGCAGTCGGTTCACTGTGCGGTTAGCTTTGCGATTATTGACTCGGGTTCAGAGATTAAGTCAGAGCATTTTTTCTTTTCCATTTTTGTAACTGCCTTCTCTCTTTCTGTTTTAATTCTCTTTTTATTTATTCCCCATGAGGGAGAGAATTGGGATCCTAGCACCTGTTCTGAGCATTTGCCTGGCTGGAAGGGGTGTGAGGGCCTTGCAGGAGCTGCCTGGGGAGCCCTGGGACCTGGCCTGGGGACAGGCTGGCCTCCTGCCGGCCTCGCTGGGGGCCAGTGCGGGCTGGTGGCTGGTGGGGCTGCCTGTTTCATATGCCACCCAGACTTCTGGGCTGAAATGGTTATGAGACGTGGCCATCTCTCTTGCTGCCTGTTCTTTCTGGTCATAATTAAGAATTGTGGGTGTGCATTTGCCAGTGGGGCTTCACAACAACTCTCCAAGGGAAGCACAGGGGAACACATCTGGTCAGAAAGCTGTGGTCCTTGGTGCGAGAGTCACTTCTGGACTCACAGGCTGCCCCTGCTCCTGCCCACGGAGAGGCGTGCGGTGTAGACACTCTGCAGTGACTGTGCTCTGGTCTGTAGAACCCGCAGCCTGTTCTCTGCAGACCCATGTCGAGGAGCCCTGACCTCAAATCTGGGACAGGTCTCATCGTGGGAGGGCTGGGGTCACTGTCAGCCGCTGTCCAGACGTCCTGTGGGTGCCCTGCAGGAGCTCTTCTGTTTGGGCACCGGGAGGCCCACCCAGGCTCTCGGCACAGGTGCTGGCTGAACACTTGCACGTTCGGGGCGGGTTCTTCACCTGTGGGTCTGGGAGGCGAGGCTGGGCTGGTAACGTGGCCAGGTAGGAGGACCCGATTCCAAGCATGGTGCCGGGCCCTGCTGCCCAGTGTGCCTTGGTGCTGGCCGTTCCCGTGGAGCCTGTGCCAGCTGGGCCATCCGCATGTCTGTGGAGTCCTCTTGCGCGGGGACGCCAGCGGCACTCTTGGACTCCTGTTTGTGATCTTCCTGTGTAGCTGTGACTTCAGGAGCACTGAGGCTGTCACAGAGCCATCCGCCTGGGACCACGGTGCCGCTCCCCCACTCCCCCACTCCCCCACTCCCCCCGGTTCTCCTCCCACCACACCCATGCTTCCCACTTTCCCAAACCAAACCCGTGTTGTCTTCTTGTCCCCTGCATCCTGGCAGCCAGTGAGAAACAGTTCAGTGACAGACACAGTCCAGGCCTAACAGCCCTTTGGAATCAGCCACAAACCACCTGGAGCACCGTCTTGCTGACTGACACCTGTGGACAGATAGTGCTCTCTCTTCTTCCTTTCACATCCACTTCCATCTCTGTACACGCATCCCGGTACCTCCCAAGGTGAGCTGCCCCACTGCACACAGATGGTCGTCACCAGCACAGTGCACACACGTGACAGCCAGCAGCAGGCTGATGAGGGGCCAGGCAGGGAAAAGAAGGTGCCGTTCCAGGTGACCCTGTAGCATGCGGTGGTGATTGCCCACCGTCTCCTGTGCCCGCACCAGGAGAGAGGAGGATGGAGTGGAGAAAAGGGCCACACCCAGGTGCGTTCGTGTGAGGTTGGAGGACGGACTTCGGCGTCTTGCCATCGTCCTGTGCCGGAAACGGAGCCGGGCAGTTCCTGTCTGGCAGCCGGGAGGTGTGCAGGTCTCACCTCGCGCCAACACCGCCGTCCAAGTGCCGCCCGGGTTTCTGGTGCCTCTCTGCCTGCTGCTGGCGCTCTGCTTTCCCCGCGGTTGCCAGGTCCGCCACTTCTGCCTGCTGGGCAGGCGTGCCCGTGCTTGGTGCCCGTGCCCGGGTCGCCCACCTCTCTGTGCTGCTTGGTTGCTGAGAGTGTGCCTCGTGCCTCCCATCAGCACGCTAACAAACTCGAGTCCTGCCTAACGAGGACGCCTCGTACGTTATGCTAATGATCAAGAGACATGTTAATGATATTTTAGAGGCCTAATTAGTGGAATATATAACTATATGCAATTTGGTAATGGACTGTGACAACAAGTTGTTAAAAGGGGCTTGACAAATCCAGTTGCCTGTGGCCTCCGACAAGCAGGAGCTAAGAGGGGAGGAGTGGGACGCCAGGGCGGGCGGGGGCATCCGCATGGGGTCAGTCTTCCTCCTGGGCAGCGCTGTCCCACCACCGTCCACTGTGCTCCACCGCCCGGCGGGCTGCGGCCCGAGGAGTGTGTGCTCATGTTTCTCAAGCCGTCGCCGCCGTCGCCATCGATCGCAGTCCCGCATCTGTGTTAGGACTCTCCACAATGTCCTCACCTGCGATTCAACAGGAGGCCCGTTGGGTCCTATGCCACAGAGAGGTTTTATCGTTACCAGGCCACATCAGACCACGTAAACTGGACATGGTCTGCCACGTCTCCACAGTGTGGGCCAGAGTAACTCGAGGAGCCGTTTGCCTGCAAGGTCCAGCCACAAGTGTGCCTTCCTCTGAGAAGGAGCTGATGAGAGTCCCATGTCCCCCCAGCACAGGGACTCTGAATTTGAGGGTCCCGGACCCTGGGGACCATGAAGCTGGTGGAAGGAAGGTTTGGTAAATCAGCACCCACAGAAAGCCTTGCCTCCCAACAGAGCAGTGTCCGTGCACACGTGCACACTCACATACACGCCCACGCACACATGCCCATGTCTACACGCCCAAGTTCATTGAGTGCATGAGATGCGGTTAGTTCATGAAACACACGTCCACTTGAGGAAGCGAGTGTCCGGGTCCTTGGCTTCGGCCCACGTGTCCTTCCTCCACCCAGTGACTCCGTGCAGGTGCCTGTGAGTCCGAAGTCAGGGGAGGCTGCGCAGGCCCAGGGCTGGGAGCCCCTGCCCTCCCGTGGCTGCCAAGCTGCCTGTGAGGATGGAGCGAGGAGGGCGTGGAGGCTCCCTCCGAGTGCTGGGAAAGTGCCACAGGAGAGCAGAGCCCTGGTCCACGGTTCTCATGAGCACGCACACCAGCCTGCACGTGGAGTCTGGGACTGCGTTGGCGGTGGCACCAGCCAGTGGGGGGTGTTCCGGAGACTTCTGTCTCTCGCTGTTTGTCCTGGAGCTGCTGAGAGAGCTGGGCTGGCGGCATCACGCTTCCCCAGCCAGAGAAGCGTCCAGAGCGCGTCCTCGGTGCCGGCGCCCCAGGTTCGCAGCCTCTCGGTGGGTGAAGGCAGTCCCAGCCACAGGGACTCTCAGCCAGGAGGCGTGCTTGCTGTCTGCGTCCAGCTGCCCGTCACAAGGTGGGGTGCCCACCATCAAGTGCCCCTCCTGGTGAGCTCCAGGCCTGCGTCGGCACCCTGCCCAGTGCTCCCTCAGGGCTGTTGGGCTCCCCTCTCATAAGGTGACCTCCTGCTAGCACTGGCCGGGGGCTCTGGGCCTTCTCACCTCTGCAGTGGCTGGGTCCCTGGTTTTAAGTTTGGTAAAGGATGCCCTCTTGGCCCCCAGGGCATTTGGGGAGCCGAGGTGTGCTGGGTCCTGTCGGCTGGGGAGGGAGCCCGCCGTTAGCCACCTGCTCGAGGACCCCAGGTCAGGAAGCTGCTGGTGGACCTGGACCTGTGGGAGACCCGGGTTCTTTCCTGGAGACCCCATGGGGAGTCCTCTGCGGCCCATGCCTGGACCCTCATTGAAGCTGAGCCCTGGACTTTGTTTCTTCCCTTCTCTGTCCTCTGTGTATCTACTGACAAAGTAGGGAAGGGAGATCACCTCTGAACTCAGGACTCTGTCAATTACGTCTGATATTTGTTTCAAATTAAAAATGAGAACTAATTTTGGGGAGGGAGACAGAAAGGGGGAAAGTTTATGAGAGAACCAGTAGGAAAAGCACATTCATTATCAATGTCTTTCTCACTGAGTCGTTTGAAGCTGGGAAAATTAGCAGCCGCTTTGAAGCTCAGCAGATCTTTCATCTTTGTGTGTGTGAGTGTGTGTGTGTGTGTGTGTGTGTGTGTTAATATTAAGTTGAGATTCTTTTTCTTGCCACTTATTTGGTTTTTCTGCTAATAATGAAATTATAATGAGATCCCTGATGGGATTTGGAAAAAAAAAAAAAGAAAAAACACCTCACATGAATTACCCCTTCCCTCACCCTCCTGCCTTTCTGTGAAATCTATTCTGCATAATAGGTCTTTGTTTCTGGATTTGAGAGAACTGAAGGCGGCCAGGCCTGGGAACTGCCCCCCATTGTTCTTTTTTTCCAAATAGGATACAAAGTTGTGTGAGGCAGGAAGTGCGGCCTCCACTTCCGGAGGCCAGTCCAGCCTCTGGTGTGCCCCCAGCACCCCAGCCCGGGTGGGCAGCCAGGTGAGCCAGCCACGCTGCAGGTGGGGTGTTCCGTGTCTTTGAGGCCCGCTCACCTCCTTCCTCTTCCTAACTGTGGGACTGTGGGGTACTGCCCCGCTGATGTGATGGGTGTGGAGGGCTCCTCTGTCCTGACTGGCAGAACTTCTCTCTGGGACAAACCCGCTCAGGACAATGGCCTTCTGCAGGCAGCCACCTCCCTGTGTCCTCGGGCTCCTGCCCCATCCGCTGTGTCAGCCACAGCTTTCAGACACGCCGTGACCAGTGAGGGCCCGTGGCCCAGGCCCAGCGTCCCTGCCCGGGCCTGGTTTTACACCTGGGCATGGCTTGGAACCCTCCATGTCTTCAAGACAGACGTACGCTTTTGTAACTTAAAAATTGCTGTCTACGGTTTGTTCCCATAAACAGTATAAGCCTTGACACCTCTCAAGTCAGAAAGCTCTCCATGATCCCCCCTAAGTCTCTTCTGCTTCAGTGTTTTGTCTTAAGCCAGAGACTGCCTGCTGCTGTTTCCTGATACTAGAAAAGCAGTGCGTAGAGACATTTGTGTGTGTGTGGTGGTCTGTGTGCCACTGTCTGTGTGTGTGTGTGCCTGTGTGTGGCTCTCCATGTGTGCAACTAGCTGTGGGTGTGTGTATGGGTGTCGCTGTGTGTGTGTGTGACTCTGTGTGTGTGTGTGTGGCTGTCCCTGTGTGTGGTGGTCATTCGGCAGGGCTGGCTGTGTGCACAGCTGTCCTCGGGCAAATATAGTGTCCTGCATCTCCCACGTCCAGGGTTCTGATCAAGGCTAATGACCAGCTTTGGGGCCTCACTCCCCAACGTGTCTGGGTTCCCCCTCTCCTTCCTCCTCACCATTAAACAGGTATAATAAGGCTGGGGAATCTTTACAGTTGGTGATTTTATATCATAGATCAAAGATCAAAGCAGAGGAATACACAGCAACCATAAAATTAACTGCTTTTCCAATTTTACAATGCTTTCAGTGATAGAGAATCTTATAAATTTAATATTAATTAAACACTTAGCTTTTAACCTCCTCCTGCATCTACTTTTGGCGGTGGCTGGAGAAACTTAACTGGGCATCTTAAATCTTGCACCACCAGCGCCGTGACGGGAGGTTTCAAAGCCCCACTCCCGCAACGAGCTCTCGCCTGCCTGGCCCTCCACTCACTTAGTGGGAAATGCTTTTTTTTTCCTTCAGGAGGAACGAGCCATTGGCTGATCTTTAGAGGAAGTGCAGCTTGCGACCCTGTTCCACGGTGAGCGACGCCTCGGGCCAGGCACCTTGGCACTCAGAGTGGAGCCTTGAGCTCCTCGGTTCTGAGTGCTGATGCAAATGCGAGGCTGGGGAGGCTGGCCCGCGGCTGTGCCCCCGCAACTCCAGGGTGCTCAGCCTGGCAGCAGTCTCCTCCCGCCTTGGTGGGAAGACAGGAGACGGGCTCCTGTGGCCTCCACGGGTCTGCGCGGTGGTGCTGAAGAGCTTCAGCATCATGAACTGGGAGTCAGATGGCAGGAAAGGGGGCCTCAGCAGGGAGCCAGCGTGGTGACGCAGGTGTTCTGGAGAGACTGGACCATGCCCAGCTCTGGAGGGAAATGGCCATGACCTTCTGGAGGGCAGGCGCCGTCCCCAGCAGCCAGGCACAGGTCCCTGTGGGCTTCAGAGCTGCCTCAGGAGACATGGTGGTGCCACCCGTCACACCCCCTGGTACCTTTCCTGTGAGCCACTTTCAGACCCGTGATCTCACTTTCTCTCCTCTCTCAGCTGGAGGGACTTGGAGGGGGCGAGACTCACCCATGCCAGTTCCCTGCCGTGGCCCCCGTTTGACGCTGGGAATTGCAGTCGATGGAGCCTGGGCCCAGGAAGGCAGCTTTCCGGCTGCCTCTGATCCGGGACTGGAGGGGAGCGTCACTGCTCTCTGGGGACATGCTCTGAGCTCAGGGCCTGGTGAAAACCCTGGTTCACGAGCCTCGCACTTTGAGAAAACCTACAAGAGACTAAATTTGGAGGGGAAGCTATAGAAGCCATTGTCTGCTGTACCCAGAGGTCCTCATGGTTCTGCCTCACAGTAGTGTACTCTGGGTTGACTTGGGGTCACTAAGGTGTCCACTCCTGCTGTCTTCTGGGTGCCCATCGGTTCCTTTCTGGCTGATACCCCAGAAGCATATCTTTGGGGGAAGGTGAGGAATGCGGAGCGTGGAGCGTGGCCATGTCCTGTCCCCTGCTGCGGGCTCCGGCATCGCCTTGGCAGTCCCCGAGGGCAGCGGGGAGCGCTGTGAGGGAGCAGTGAGCTGTAGAGTCGCCGTGGCGCCAGGAGCCCTGGCTTGGTGCACCTGGCTGGTCCGCCTCTCTGGGAGACTCCGCTGCTCCTTCGACTGCAGCTGAGCCTTCTGAACCTTTTAAGAACAGAATTGATGAGATGTGGAACCTGATAGCCGATAAATTAAGGGTATTGGTAACTTAACGACTCTATTAGAAGATGGCATTTCCAAGATCAGTAGCAACATTTGCTTGCGTTGTCTGGGAGGGCGTCTGTGGAACCCTTTATATATGGATCTCTCTGTTCCTCCATCTATCTGGATACATATGATATGTGGGGTGCTGTAAAATTTTTAGTGCCTTAGTTTGGGCTGACCGCCTTATTACTCACGAGTGAGCTATACAGGTCTTCCTTAACAAGTGGCAATAAAGGCTTTACAACACCCCTTGCACCGTCACATATTTTTGTTTAGGCCACATATTGTCTTTTTCTTTTTAAGTCTCCCTTTGCTCATGTCCCTCTCAAGTACCTCGGTTGCCATGGCGACCGTTCCTCGTTGCCTAGGGTGGAGCGATGACATCCTCACGCAGGCTTCTCTAAGTCGATGCTTGTTTGGACTGACCTCAGCACTCAGCTGGGGCCGGGGCTGTGGCCCTGACCCTGGTCATCTGTGCACTTTTTCTCTTTTATGCCTGAAGTTGTGTTTATTAGACTGCTGTGCCTGTGCTGTCCCTGCATTAATCATTCCCCGTGTCCCCGAGGACCTATTCTGCAAACAGTGTAGGGAAGCTGCCATGGCCTGAGGATCGAAGACGAGGAGGAGGAGAAGGAAGAGTTGGTGGTAGACAGGCGGCCATGTCGGGGGGCGACAGGGAGCCTGGGGCTGGCTGAGTGCGGCCCCTGCACAACACACTGCTCTCGGGGACAGACACACTTCCCACAGACTGCCTGGGTGCCCTGCGGTCCTGTGTATCTCTAAAGTTCTCCCCTCCAGCAGGATTCCTTCTCCTGACTGTAGAACGTTAGTTCCAGAGGACAGTTGTGGACTTAGGTCCCACCCTCCGAGTGCACTCAGAGGGAAACTGAGGCCCTGAGGCCACGGGTTAGTGCCAACGACCCCAGTGGGCTCAGCTTTACTGTGGTCAGTGGCCTCTTTCAAACAGAAACTCTTCAGGAGGATTTTGCCGTCGTGCTCATTCCCCAAGAAGCAGCCGTAACTCCTCAGTAGTCCTTGGACGTGGAGGCGCATGGTGGAGGCCCTTGGGAACAGGGCCAGGGTTGGGGTGGTGAGGCCCAAACTCCTGCTGGCTCAGCCCCTTCTCCTGCAGGAGGCTGGCTCCCCACCCCAGGTGCCCTGGAGGACCTGGACTCCCACCTCAACCGCACGTGGAGCTTGGGCGTGGACTAGGCGTATTCAGGTGTTCTGTGTGGCCAGCGCAGGGTCTATCTCTGCTCGGGAAGGCAGAGTGAGCATACAAGACCCACCGTGGTGTGACAAATGCCAGAAAGGTGAATGAAAACCCCACAACCTCTTCCCTATGCCATCTCGTGACAGGTGGAGTCCTACACCTGGAAGGAGGTTTGTTTTAGGGCCTGAGTATTTGACCTAGGTGTGGACAGAAGGACCAAGCCATTCATTCCTGGTGGCAGGGGAAGAATCTCCTTTCCTCACATCCAGAGTCTGAGAGGATCGTCACAGGACACGGGTGAAGCACTCAAGGACCAGGTGGCTCTCTGCGGGTCCCCGTGACCCGAGGGTGGTGCAGCACGCCGCCGCGTATGAACTGTTGTTCTGCCCGCACACACAGCAGTCTGCCTTCACTCCACCACCAACCTGGGCACGCTGCACGGTGCCCCTCCACATCCTCCTCCTGTTACCCCAATACTGAGGGAGAAAAGGCGATGCTCCCTGGGCTCCTGCCCGCAGGTGACGTGAAGTAACCGCATGAAGGTTACGGGGTGACCCGGAAGGGGCTATCGCTCCCAGTGGACAGCCCAGGAAACCCAACGCTGGAGATTAAATATGGTGCCCATCTCCTCCAACCGGCGAGTGGGGAAGCCCTTGCGGAGTTGATGGCCCCTGCCTGTCCCTGCGAGTCACGTGGGCCTTGGTGGTGGCTCCCTCGTGCAGTCTTGGGTCTTGCTTTGATTGACCCCTTCTCAACTCCGTGGGCAGTCCTCCCTGTGTGTGGAGGCACCTCCCGGGACCTGGATGAAGCTGGCCCTGGGAAAACGGCCTCAAGCCAGAGCAGCTTCCTTTCCGTGCAGAAAGTTCTACTTAAACAGAATAAATGGTTTCATAAATGCGGTGGGGGTTTCCCCGCCGTGTTCACAGTGGGTCTTGAACACGCTGAACGGTCTTTGGGTGTCCGTGAAGCGGCCGAGAGGGTGCACAGCTCTCACTTGCTAGGGAGCCTGGGGGCTGCGGGAGCCGCAGAGCCGCAGCAGGAGAGCACAGCTGCCGCTCCCCACTGACCCTCGCACCCAGAGACAAAGCGCGAGCGATGCACCCGGAGAGCCGCAAGTCCACTGTTAACCCGTTACTCGTCTTAGTTGTTGGGGAGCCCGTTGCTGCCCAGCCTCCGGGCATATTCACAAGCGATAGGAAAAGGCCAGCGCCTGCCTGCACTGTTTACCGTCCACGATGGAGAAGGCACAAGCAGGACGCGCTGGTTTCCGCCAGACACTTGCATCTAGAGCCACTTGGAACAAGAGTGAGACCATGTGCATTGAACGCAGAAAGTCAAGTCAGTGTGGTGGCAAACGCAGGAAGACAGCCCAGACGAGGGGTTGGAAGCAGGTCTGGCCCACGTCAGACTGTTTCCCGTGTGAAGGCATTATCCGAAGGCCGGGACGGACGGGCGGCACCCACTCCTGTCACCGTCCTGCAGAGAGTGGTGGCGTGGCCACACATCACAGGCTGTTGCTACATGCAGCTGACCCTGGGCGTCATCGTGCCTGAGTCCTCTGAGTTCAGGGTGACGCCCTCTCTGACAGATGCCGATATTTCATTATTACTGTGTTTACCTGGGGCGGACCTGGACCCTCCTGGCCTGAAGCCAGAGGCAGTGGCCCTCACAGCACCCCACCCACAGGGCTGGCTGGAGTTGCACGGGGAGCACCCTCCAGTGCCCCGCCCTCATTGTGCCCCGGCTCGCCGGTTCCCAAGGAGTCAGACTCTCAGGCACGTGGGTCTCACAGGCAGGTTGGGAGGAGGCCAGGCCGAGCTCAGGGAAGTGGTGCCCTCTGGGGCCCAGCCGGCCTTTCTCCTCCTGGACATGGCAGTGCTGGATGGCAGCCGCTATGACCGCGACTGTGTGGATTTTCATAATCCACACATGATTCCAGGAGGATAGCGGGTCAGGACCTGGAGGAGGCCTTGTGTTAGAGCAGGTAGGAATTCCCATGAGTCAGAGTGACTGGGTGGCAGAGCTGGGACCCAAGCCGGTTTTCTGACAGGCCCTTTAGGCACCTTCGTGCAGCAGGGAAGGAAGATGAACGTGGTCCTTCCTCCTTGAGCCCTGCCCACGCCCACACTGGGTTCTGTACCAGCGTCTGCAGGGCCAGCTCTGTTCTCTGCCTCCGAGGTCTCCTCTTGGCTCCATCTGGGCGCTGGGAGAATTCGAGTGGGCACATCATCTTGAACTGAGGTGTTTGGGTGCCTCCCTGGAGAGGCCACCGCCAGGAGGCCGTTGCCCGCGGTCCCTGAGCGAAGACTGCCAAGGTGGAATCCCAGCTCCCCGCTCACAGGCCCCGTGGCTGGGCCTTCTGTTTGAGCCTCTTTGCCTCAGTTTTCTGTTGACAGGAAGGATGTGTCTACTTCAGGTGTCCACCTGCAGCACACGGACACAGTCGGGGGGGTCTGGCACACGTGGGCCTCAGTGTGGGTGTTGCCGTCACTCTCTGGCAGTGCCCCAAGCCGCCTCCCAGTCCTGCAGTTAAATCTCCCTTCCACTGAGAAGGAGCCCTCTTGCAGCCGCCTGGACGAGGCTGACCAGCTCCGTGGGCCTGCAGGGCAAGCTCCTCCTTGGAGCCCACACCTGCTGCCTGGCCCGCTCCTCCAGCCCGTCCGCCTCCCCCTGCAGAGGAGACCCTTCCTTCTTGCTGTGCACAGAGTGGTCCTCCTGGGTCCTGAGCCTGTGGTCGTGGGGTTCGGGGAGATGTGGCAGAAGCTCTTTGAGGGTTGCTGTGGCCAGTGACACCCAAGACTGAGATCAGTGCCAGGGGCCTCCTGGGGACCCTGTCTGGTTCTGCTCCTGGCACGGCTTGCCTTGGGCCAGCAGATGGCTGTAACAAAGCATGGGCCCAGAGAAGAGCTGTGGAAACAAGATCTACCCTTTCCCTCTTCCTCCTCACCTTCATCTCCCGAAGGCTCGGAAAAGAAAGCTCTTAGCTCTGCTTCCTGTTGAAACTCTGCCCTGGGCTCCCTGGGCTGTGCCCACAACCCACTTCTTCTTCTTCCCACGCAGTGCCGTGGGAGTGCCATTTGTGGAATATGAGTTGCCCAAATTAGCCGACCTGTCTGGTGCGGGACTGTGGGCTCAGAAGGGGGTCCCCTGGCTCCAGCTGTGGTTGCCCAGCTGCCTGTGGGGGTCAGTGTCTTTGTTACAGGGACGCCCTTCTCTGCCAGGAAGGGCCCCAGCTTTTTCCTAGCCTGTCAGGACTTGGAGGGACTGAGCTGTGGGGCCGGGGCCTGCTGTGGCCAGACCCTGAGAGCCCCACGGCTCACCATGGGGGGGCTTCCTTGAGCATCTGCCTTGGTGCTGCGGCTGTGGGCGGCCAAGCAGGTGAGCTGTCCCCAGTGACGGAGCGGGCAGGAGCTCCCCTCCAGGCCGCGGATGCCCTGCGCCCAGCCTTCTTCCTTCCCCTTCTCCAGGAGGGTGAAGTGCGAGTGTGGGGAGGGGTATCCTGAGGGTGGGGGGTGGGCAGAAAAGGAGGAACAACTGTAAAAAATGTTAATTTATTAATCACTGAATATATAGCAGTTCCTCTGAAGTGCTGTTGCTATGCCAACACCCTGGGAGTTTATTTTCTTAATCCAAGAGAGGAGCCTCAGTCCTGGATCCCCTGCTGCGCCATTTGAATTTGCTGCTGCCAGGCTGCCACCCTGGTGTCTGTTGTGAGGCGCGGGGGTGGGGAGGCCTCCAACCACCAAGGCAGTCAGATGCAAAGCAGCAAGAGGCCTTTCTCATGCGACTTAGTAAAAATGACACAAATTAATATACTCTACTTAAACCAGACCAAGATTAATGGTTCTCTTTCAGTGCGGCTTAGCCTAACTGTCACTCCACAGGCGTTTGTCGGACAAAATCAACACTAATCAACATTTATTCGTCTCTTGCCCTTGGGTCCGGGGAGCGCAGCGGCTGCGCGTTCTCCGCTCCTCTCGCCACGCTCTTCGCCCTCCATCCAGCCTCGCCATACATCACCCTTCCTCCCAGCGCCTCTCCTCGCGCCATCCCCAGACTCAGCCATCAGGGCACATTAGAGGCATGATGGATTTTCTGTTTTAATTTACATCTATTACATTGCCATGCAGCCCATCTTGATTCAGTGGAGACCAGCGTCGCCCATTGCCAGGCTCCCTGGGCGGGTTCCTGCGCTCACTGCTCACTTATTAAGGTTCCTTAGGGTGCCGCTCCGGGTGGCCTCCGGGCCTCCCGCCTCCCTGGGACCTGCTCAGGGATGACATCTGGGCACACTCTTCACTGCTCAAGCCTGTGGGCTTGGCTTCCTGTGCACCACCAGGTGGCCGGGTCCTCCCTGGCTTCCTGGGTGGACTTGCTGGGCTCTGGCCTGGGCACTGGAGTCAGAGAAGCCCTCTAGGCTGCAGTCCTCCCATCTCCATTCTCTGTCCTTTCCCTCCCATCTTCACCACAGTGAGACTCAGAGACGGAGACGGAGGGAGGCCGAGGGAGACGGCACAGCGGGCGGGCGGCCAGGGGGTCTGCAGGAGGCTGGCGGGGGGCTGTCCTCCAGGCCCCGTGTTCCTCCCGGGATGAGCCCTGAGCATGTGGGGTGTGTGTGTTGAGGGCCCCCTTACAGAGCGTCTCCCGAAACTGGCCTCTGCCCTCTTCTCCCCCAGTGTCTGAGCTCTACTTGTCGACATGGGCTGTGTTCCCTCCCGAGTTGTGGTTGTTGGGGGCATTTCATTTTGTTCATTTGTTCACTTATTTTTGTGTGTGGCACCGGGAATCGAGCCGGGGTGCTCTACCATTGAGCTACATCCCCATCCCTTTTTAATATTTTTAGTTTATTTTTATTTTGAGACAGGACCTTGCTAAGTTGTTGAGGCTGGCCTCAAACTTGTACTCTTCCTGCCTCAGCCTCCTGAGTCACTGAGGTGACAGGTGTGCACCAGCGTGCCTGGCTCTGGGGTTGTTTAGGACTACTGACTGAGGTCACATTGAACTTTGGATATGTGCAGAAAAGAGCTTACAAAGGGGACATAAGTCCCCCTGTCTGCTCATACCTTTTCACCCTGTGTTGCTTTCTGTGGGGACATGGTGGCTGTCTGGTCCCCCGGGATACCCTGCCTTTCTTCTCAAATTGCCACAACCCCAAACCTCCCAGCCACTGGAAAGGCCCAGATTCTTCATTTGCTGCAGCAAGCTGTGGCTTCTGAGCTGTAGTGAGATTGTGGCCAGACAACAGAGCAGCCGAGCCTGGCTGGGGTGAGCGGTTGGTGTGCCTTTGCCTGCGGCTGCTGACGTGTAGGAGAGTGGGGAGGAAGGCTCAGGACTTCCACTTTGGTTTCTTACTACACAGCAATAAAGTAAATGGCGCTTAGAATAACTCTGCACGTGGAGGACTGCAGCTCATTTGAGAAACACAACTCCACCGACAGGAGTGCGTAGTATCTGGAGCTTGGGAAACTGACCTTGTTAATTTTAATGAGGGGAAACATCCTGCAGCTGGGCCTAAGAGGAACGAGACACCAGTGAGGTTCTCACTTGGGGTGATGGCGCTGAGCCTGAGTGTCGCTGCAATGAAGCTTGGAGAATTTTCAAGTCTCTGGAGAGATGGAGAGGAGAGGGCTTGTGCCCTTGGTAGTACTGAGGGCTTTTCCCGGTAGGCAGGGCAGTCCTCTGTGTGGTCCCTCCTGCTGGGCATATCTGCCCCTGAACCAGGGTAAGAGTGAACCTAAGGTGCTTCCTATGCATCCCGTGAGGGCCAGCCTGAAGGCAGGGCCGCTGTCTGTTAGGCGCCAGGGCCCCGAGCTCCTCTGTCCACCGGACCCTAGCTTCCTATGGAATTTGGACACTGTTTCAGTATCACCAAAGACAAGGCAGCTATTTGATGACATGAACAGTAAGTTGGTGGCCTTGGCCTGCTGCTGAGGGGCTGACGGAATGACCAGTGAGCTTGCCTCGTCCACTGCATGGCTGGCCCTGAGGGCACATGTGCTCAAGGCCCCTCCGGGTGTGGGTGGACAGCCTGCTTCTCCTCCAGACTCCCAGCTTGCTGGCCGCAGCGCCTTCCCCGTCTCTGGCAGGTCCCTGCCCTCAGCCGACTGTGCAGCCAGGAGGTACAGACTCTGGTTACAGGGGGCCCACTAGCTCTAGGGCTTCCGAGGACCAGTGGAGTACGGGGTCCACTGTGCTCACGTGCTCCCCTGACGTTCAGCCCTGTTCTTGGAGAGGTCCAAGACAGCAGCGAAGGGCACTGGTGCTGTGGTTGTGGCTGTGTGTGATGGGAAAGCTGGTTGCCAAGCAGCAGGGATTGGACAGATCGCGCTGCCTAGCAACCGCGGCAGCGTGGTCACTTGCACAGGCTTCTGTGCCTCTTCCCTTTTGGTCTGCGTTTGGCTTCTGTGGGCAGCTCCCTGCCCGGGTCGCTGTAGGACCAGGAAGACGCTGTGAGCAGGGCCTGCGTGCACAGAGCATGTTCTAATGGACCCTTCCCAGAACCTCGATGACGGAGCAGGACGTCTGCCTAGTGCTGGTCCCTTCGGCCGTGAAGTTACCGTGCATGGGCACAGGTTGACTAGGCCGAGGAGGGACCTTAGGAAAGAGCTGGATTCCTGGGTGCGGTCCTGCTGGCCTGGCCAGCTTTTCCTCTGTGTGTGGCTAGAGAATAGCCAGTTTCTGATGGGCACACATGCCCACTCACCCCAGCAAAAGGGGCACGTGGAGCAGAGCCCGGAAACCTGTCATGGGGGTGCCTGCTGCCCGCCTTTTCCTGGCTGACCATCAGGGTGCCACTCTTGCGTGAGGTCACCTGCTCACCGCGGGTTCTGAAGAGGTGGGCGGTGGAGACCTCCCGGGTGAGAGAGAGGCCTTTGCTCTTCTGGGTGGTGGCTGGCACGTGGAGTACCTAAGAGAGGAGTGAATCAGAAGCCGGGAGAAGGTAGTGCACATTAGCCTGACCCTGTCCTCCTGTGAGGGCCGGTCACTGTCACTGTGCAGGCGTGACATAATAGAGGCCAAGGTGGTCCTTCCCCTGCCTGCCAGTGGTGTGGCTTCACGAGAGCCCTGACCCACCCAAGCCCCAGGGAGAATGATGGCCTACTTTTCAGAGTGGGGTGGTCTAGGGCTGACCACAATACTGGGGCTCCCCTCTGCAGACTGCTCCCTGCCCTCTGGGACACCAGCCGCACGGCTCCCCACCCCTGGCCAGCCCTCGGAGCACGGCCCATGGCTGTACTCTGGGATTTTGAGCAGAGAACGTGGGCAGTGGGCTCTACTTCCAGGCCACGTTCCTGGGGTGTGGCCTCTCTGACCTTCCTCTGACCCCCATGCCCTGGCTGAGGCCATCACAGCTGTGGGGCCCATCGTGGTCTTCCCCTGGGCTGGAGGGAGGAAGGAGCGGGCGGGGAGGAGAAGGAGACTGGGGCCAGCCAGAGTTCCCACCCTGCATGCAGGAGCTCAAGGCTAGAGAGCAGAGCAGCCCAGGCCTCCTCCTGGCCAGACGCATCCCCTGTGCACCCATGGCCACCTGTGAACCAGGCCAGCCTGCCTGGCCCCACCCTGCCCCGTGTGACCCTGGCAAAGGCCCACTTGTACCAGAGACCAAGTGGGTGTGGCCTTGGCTCTGGCCTCAGCCTCAAAGCCGCTCACTGGGCGGGCCTGGGTCCAGGCCTGGACAACTCCTGCCCTCCCTGAGCTTCTGTCGGCCTCTGCTGGGGGCCGGGGAGCCCCTGAGGGAGGAGCTCTCGCCCATGGTCTCCGCCCCTCAGCACCTGCAGCCTTGCCAGGGCGGGTTGCTCCAGGGCTGGCCTCCGCAGGCCAGGGTGGCTTTGGTCCTCAGCTCACAGCTGTCCTTTAAGGTTAGAGCACTTGGCCCATGTCGACTGACCCTTCGATTCTGGGAAACCGAGGCCTGTGCTGGCTACTTACGCCCTTCCATCCCCTCCCTCTCCTCCCTCTCAGCAAAAGCTCTCCAGGCCCAGGGCACAGGCCAGGGCTCTGCCTGCCCCATGAGCCTCACCCCAGGTGTGCGCCCACCACACCTGCTTCTCAGGGGTCTCCCTGGGCTTCTGTGTCTCTGGCTCCCTGAGAGGGAAGCTAGTTAAGATCTACTTCAAAGCTGAGGGAACCCGGCTGATCAGGGCCGGGCGGGTCTGGCCGAGGTGCTGGCTGTCGACAGGGAGTGGCACTGAAACAAGCCCCCTTGTGACTCCTGACTGCTCACCTGACCCACGATGTGTCTCCTTTACGTCACAGACCAGGACACTCCAGGCGTCTCTCCATTTTCACGTGGAGGAGTCCGTGCCTGGCTCCGAGGCTGAGCCCCCTCAGAACAGCTCCTAAGCTGCTGAGACTTGGGCCGACCACCGTGTGCCCTTGTCCCCTGGCATCCTCGGTAGACAGCGAGGCTTGGCTGTGCATTTATTCACTTGACCGAGTGTCTGTGGCGATGGACACGGTCCCTGTGATTCACCCACAGGAAACAGACGTGCTGGGAGTGGACGGGAGTCAGCAGCACGGCCTGCTTTCAAGGAGCGTGCGGTCGGTGGTGAGATGCACTGGGAGCCTGCGCGCTGTGCCGGGCTGGCGCCACTGTGCTCCTTCAGGGTGACAGGCGTCCCTGAGCTGTTCTGCCAGCCCAGTGCTTGAGAGCAGAGGACGGCGGGGCAGTGTCTGCCGAGGTGGCGGTGGTGCTTGGTGGGAGATGAAGTGAGGAGGACACTGACTTGGGGATGATGAACTGGGAGGTCCTGACGGGGCTTCGTGCTGGGGGCTGCGGTGTGTTTCTGGGAGCCTCCTGGACATTAATTCTGCGTTAATTTTGTTATCAGAGACCTAGCCAAACAAAGGGAGGTGGCTGGCTCCGGGCTGGCTTAACCTTGATGAAACAGTGATTTCACCAGGATGATGTTCCCCATCTATCTTCATCCATCAGGGCTCTGCTGAAATATGCTAATGAGGCCCGAAGACAGGAGCACCACCGTGAAACGGGGCCTTGCAGGCGCTCTCTGCGCCCCCCACAGGGCGATGCCCCTTGCCGTCCAGCTCAGTGTGGGCAGGAGGGCAGGCAGACGTGGCTCAGGACTGATGGGCCAATGTCCACTGAGTCCCTGCAGAAAGGAAGGGTGGGACGCAGAGGCACACGCGCAGGACCGGCCGGCCAGCTTGCTCTTGGCGAAGGGTCGCAGCTCCGTTCCGTGGGACCCACTTTCCGGCCGTCCACCTCAGAGCCAGGCGTATGGTGAGCTGCAGAAGGAAGCATTTTGTCTGTAGGTCCCAGCATGCGACCTCCCACTTGGTGACAAATCAAGTTGTCTGTCACCATGTCAGTTTGTGTCCCTGTGTCTGTTTCCAGTGGGTAAATGAGAGAAAGCCCGGAGCTGCAGCCTGTTGGGAAGTGAGGTATTCTGTGCATGCAAACGCGTCGTGGAGCTGGTGTGCCAGGGTGGCTTCCTATGCCCTGACCTTGGTTCTCACGCCACCCTGAAGAAGTGACGTTGGCTGGTATTCACAGAGACGGCTGAGAAGCCACCTCCGTGCCCAGATTGTAGCTGGTAGCTGCTGTGGCTGGGGTTCAGCTGTGGCAGGAACCCCTTGTGGGCTGACGCTCTGTGCAGGGGTCGCCGGACCCTCTTGGCTCGCGTATCACATCTGTGCATCAGGTCGACTTTCACTTTGGTGTGCTCTGCACAATTCTTTCCTATTAGACCATAAACTCAGGCCAGGCCAGGACCCCGCTCCTACCCTCCAGTGCTGGTAAGAGCTCCTGACCTTCGGCATTGTGCTCCTGGTGGATGCGGGGAAGCTGAGCAGCTATCTTCTGGTCTCGCACCTTAGGTGACGTCACTGGGATTCTATTTGGTTTTCCAGGTCACCCCTAAGGCACCACAGTAAAATTCTGGTTGCTTGAAGTTTACTGCTAGATCCTACTCGAGGTTCCCGCTAGTCCCCTGGTGACATCCTACGGAGACTTTATCTGGCCACACAGAGAAAAAGGAGCAGCAAGTGGATTTTCTTTTTTATTTAATAGCATCTTCAGGCCAGTCTGTGTAAGGAGTTGTACACAATCCTGTTGAGCCTAGGATACTGGACGGCTCCCGCGAGGTTGCCTTCCAACCTTCTGCCAAGATGCAGACCCCGAACTTCAAGTCGGTCTCAGTGGCAAAGCAAGCAGAAGAATTCCCCAATCTGAAAGGTGTCAGCTTTTTTCTTAATGGTGATGGAGAAGGGTAGAAAGTGGAATAAAACTGTTTAAATAAGATGCTAATTTCCCTGAAATAAACTGTGCCTGAATAAAAACGCTCCATCTTGGCCTAAAAGTCTCCTCTGCCGTTTATTACATCAGGTGGGGACCTCGAGGCTCCAGACGGTTATTCAAGACTTAATAACCAGAGGCCCGTCTGCCCAGGGTGTGTGTGGGTCAATGTGTCTTGCCAAGAGGTAGCATTGGCCGTGGGGTCGGTTGGCCTGCCGTCTGCCGGTCTGTCTGTCAGCTTTTCCTCCCGTTTCTCGTCTTGGAGCTCACATACAGCAGATCTTCTTAATAAAGCCGTTTTTCAAATCTGACTTTGGACTAGGGACTGCTTTTTCTCCAAATGCAACAGCTGTTAAACATGGTGCATTGGGCACGTGTGTATCTCTTTGTTTAGTTTTGGGTTTTCAGTCTGTGCAGAGACAGCAAGAGTGGGAGGACTCTATCGATTTCTTTCTACCCGAGAGGCAGCCACTGGGTGTGGGAATGAGTCTTCCGGCCTCTCAGGGCTCAGGCTCGCCCTTGAGAATGAAGCCTATTGTCCCCAAGCAGGCAGTGCAGGGTCCCCTCCTTCTGGTGAGAGAGAGCTGTGGAGCCCAAGGTGTCAGCCAGCAGAGGTCAGACCTGTGGCCCGTCTGTCCCCGCTGGGTGGGGAAGGCATTTCTGTGCCTCCTCTCTGGGCCTGCTGTCACCGTGGCTGTCCCCAGTGCTCTGGGAGCATTAACTCCCTGCAGGGAAAAAAGTTCACAAAAGAAATGAATTATGCATACGGAATTCATTTCCTTCACCAACAGGGAATCCAACAAACTCCATGGTGTTTGATCTTAAGGCCGAGGGGAGGGGCTGGGGCTAAGGAGTGCAGTGGGGGCCATCAAAAAGAAGCCGGAGAGGAGGGGTGGGGGACAGACGATGGCAGGACTTGGAAAGGATCAGGAAGCAACGTCCGTGGCCTTTGGAATATTTTGTGGCCGATTAACCTTGCCAGCACGCGTGTGCACACACGCACCTCGCTCAGATCACATGCGAACTTGTCCCCAGGGAAACTGGAAGGTGGTGAGGTCCTCTGGGGAGAGGGACAGCAGCACAGGGCCCTGAGCCTCCCGCAGGGAAGTTGTGGCTGCTTCCTGACGGACGCCTGTGCAGGTGCTGGAGGCAGAGGAGCTGTGCGGGGAGCACCCTGCCTTCAGACAGAAGGTTGGGTGCAGGCCCCAGGACCCGGGCGGGCCCACCTTGGTGAGTGGCTTGCCCGCAGCCTCAGCGTCCTCTGTCAGTGGGCGCCATGACCACTGCCTAGTGCAGACGTTACCAGGCTCGAGCAGAAAAGCTTTGATGAGTAACACAAAATGCAAACCCACAGGTCTCTGTGCTTTCCCCATCCGTGTCTTCTGCTTGCTAGCCTTTAGGTCTTTGGACTTAGTCTTTGTAGCCAGCCAGAATGTCTTTGGAGTGGAAGCAAGAAGTTGATTCAAGAGAAGTGAGACAGTTAAAATAAACACAAAATTCTGCCATAGCACTCATCTCCGTTGTGAAAACCATTTGAAATAATCACTCTGAAGTGTTTTGCGAGTCAAGCCACAGGATCACTTGTGGTGGCTACAAACAGTGTGACCAGTAGGGACAATCTGCAGTTGATAGCACCTGCACTATGGAGTCACCCTGAAGGTTTGGGGGTTTCCTGGGTAGGCCATGACCCAGAAGCAGTGGCTTATCTCCTGCAGCACTGGGACACGTCCCTGTGCAGTGAGAGTCCCACTTGAGGCTTGAGGGGCCTGCCCAGGTCCAAGCCCATGTCTGTTTTTGTCTCCCCCTGACTTCAAGGCACGTGGACATTCACAGGGGTTCCTGGTTTGTAGCCAGCCCTTCCTCAGGGTGAAGACATGCCCTGGGGTATCTGCCCGCCACAAGCAGGCCCGCGCATGTCCTGTAGGCCCTTGTGAGGGCCACATTTGTGTGGCTGTAGGCCTCCATGTCAACTTCAACCCCACACCTGGGCTTCATGGAAATTTTTTGGCATTATGAGTAAGAATCTGCTTTTAAGAAATGTTTGAAACTCAGTGGTGCAGAGAATAGCCCAGTACCTAGCATGAATTATTTATTTGTTTATTAGGGTTTTCACGGCCCCTTCTGTCTTAAAGCCCAAGACACTATTTGGATCACTTCAAACTGATGGCATTTCACATTAAAGATAGAAAATGGGGCCAGTGGACCAGAGGACACTGGGATGGATGAGCAAAGAGGACAGGGGACCAGAAGGGAGAAGGGGTGGCTCTCCAGACCCCAGACACCCTGTAGCCCAAGGAGAGAACAGAGACTGCAGGCCTGGCCGCATGCTGTGTGGCTGTACTTTCTGAGCCTGCTCCTGAAGGGGAGGCCACCAGCTTGACCTCACAGGCCACTCCCAGTACGAGCCCTCAGCAGGCCAAGGGGCTTTCCGTTTAAGGTGAGCAGGCCTAACCCTCCTGCCAAGTCATAAAGGCAGTAAAAATGGCAATAAAAATGTTTTTTTAATGTTATGCATAAACCTTTCAATAACAAGTACATTTGGTGCAGAGTGGTTCTCAACCCTGGCTGCACATTAAAGTCACCTGGGGAACTCTTACAGAGCACCGCCACGTGTGTGCTCCGCGCTGGGACAGTGAAAGCAGCACCTCTGGGGGCTGGTGCTGAGCGTCCCTTTGCCTCACAACCCAGCTTGTCGTGTTGTCACCGGGGTGGTGGGACAAGGGACACTGCTAGGGAATGGTGGGTGCGTGAGGAGGTGGCAAGCCAGAGAGCGTCCAAAGGGGAGAGAGGGCTGTGGATATGGTGCGCCAAGTGCTCCTCTCGTGCGTGGTGGGCAGGGGCCTGGGCTCTGCTGCGGGGTCCTCAAGCTGTAGGGTGCTCTTGGGGAGTGTCACCACAGGTTGGCATAGCTCACTGCTCACGTGCTTCAGGCTGGGGACTTTAGAAGGGCAGTGTTCTGGCCCCTTCCTCCCCTCCTAGTTCCGGTGGGCAGGCTGCCACATGGTCTAGGGATGTCACGCAGGATGTTCTCCGTGGCACATAGCAGAGGTCCGCCTTTCCTGCCCATTCTGCAGAGGGGACACTGAGGCCCAGAGAGGGTGACTCTGTGGTTGGGGTCCCCATGTTGTCACCTGCTCCAAAGCCACCCGTCCTCCCACTGTCTCCACGGAGGCCTGGCCTGGTGGGGGTCGGCGCTGCGCTCCCCGGGAAGGCCTTGGACTTTCCCCTCTCAGACAGTGAGGAGAGGAAGCCACCTCTGCAGCGATGCCTCAGAGCCCGAGCAAGGCCGCGTGGGCTGACTGCGCGAGCGCTGCGGGCCGTGACGATCAGGAACTGCTCCTGAGAAATAGTGCAGGGCAGGCGCAGTGGGGCAGGGGGCCTGGCCACCGCTCTCTGGCCTCTCGCTTTCCCGCACAGGAGCCCCCTGCACTCTGGGGGCTCCTGGGTCCAGTCTCAGAGGGCCGTGCTGGGATGTGGTGTCCTAGCCAGTCCCCTCTGGATCCCTCCGTCTCTGTCTTCCTGAACAGATGGGCTGCGTCTCCTGCCCACGACAAGCTTACCCCATGTTAGTCTTACAGATGGAACATGCTCTGAAGCCCTCCTGAGGCCCTCTCCTTGGGTGATGGCACTGTTGGGGACACCTTCCCGCACTCCTGCCTCTAGGAAGGAAGGAGGTGACCGTCTATGATCCAGCAAAACTTCTGGGGGAGTCTAAAGGCTTGAAACCCCGTACTTGCTGGACAGAACTGCCTGCCCCCAGAACGACCCACACCTGTCTACACGTTCGTCCAGCAGGGGCGGTGACAGGCGGTTTTCTGGTGTCTGGGTTGGTGCCTGGGACTTAGTGTCCCTGCATGTGGTGGGCCTGGTTGTGCCCTGCTGGGCTCGAGCACTAGGCACCCCCACACTGCTGCACGTGTCCTCCCTGGTCCTCTGCCCAGTGGCAGCTCCTGTCACATGCTCAAAGTGGCTCTCCCACCCCGCCCTGGATGAGACGGACAGACCTACACCTGGGGCCTCTGCCCTGCTGGGTGTGCCGCTTGAATCTGGCCTCGATCCAGCCCCCGCACACTCTGCCTTGGGGACTCTCTTCAGTGCTCGCTCACACCAGGATGACGCCTTTCCTCTCCCTTCTTGTAATGATTTGCCAGCTTCCGGGGTTCTGTGACCACAGAAGACATTGATGTGGCTTTGGAGCATGGCTTTGGAGCATGGCTTTGCTCTCCAGAGTCCTCTCTGTACAAAGGCAGCGCAGGAGTCCAAGGTTTCTGGGAAGGTGCAGAGGAGAAGGTCGCCCTGGCCTGTGGGTCTGCGGCCATGCTAGGGGAAGGGCCGCGCTGCCAAGAGCGGCCACCTCACCTGTGCCCGGCTGCAGGGAGCGGCCCTCTCTGGAGACAGGCAGAGGCAGAGCTGTCTGTGTGGGAGAGGGGAGTCCCTCTGTCTGGCCCCCAGCCTTCTCAGCCGTGTGGGGAGAGAAGTCCCTCAGCCCCCGCGGCCACCTCTTTGTCCCCTGACAGCTGGTAACAGGGTCGGCCGCCCCTCGGTGTACACGCCCACTCCAGGTGGATGCCGCCCAGGCCTCTGTGGCTCCAGGAGGTGCGCCCGAGTGCTGGCCTCCCACCCCCAGAGGGGACAGGGAGCTGGCGCAGGGGCTGCTCCTGCACACTCTGCTCTCCTGCGCCTCCTCGTCCTCCTCCTCCATCTCCCTAGTAACAAGGAGAGAGGGAGTCGTGGCGGTTGAAGGTGCAGAGTGATGCTGCTCAGAGGAAAGAGAGAGAGAGAGAGAGAACATCGCAGGGAGCTCCGGAGGGGGCGCAGGGGACACCGCAGCACTGCGCCGGCACCCCAGGCTCCTCACACCTCCCGGCTGTGAAGGAGGCTGACGAATTTGGTTTCCGCCAACATTAAACTGATAAATGAAATTTGTATGTTAAAACAATGATGATTTAATTGTGTTTTCTTTCCTTCTTTCCATCTGCACTTCTGCCTCACCCTCCCCGTGCCGTCCCGGCTTTCGGGAGGCAGGGAAGCTGGGGAGGCTTTGCAAGCTGTCGGTTTGCATTGTGAGGACGGGGAAAGGTCTCTGTACCTGGCTCATTTTGTCCCCTTTGCTCAGGCTGTCACCGCTGACAGTCTCATGTTTATTTCATCTCGCGTGGTGGCTGTCTCGTTTCCCTACCCTCCGATGTCATTAGCGCACAGAGAGCGGGCCCTGCAGTGTTGAGCCTAATGAATTCCGCTGTGTCTGCTGCGCTCCCCACCTTGTTACCAAAGCTCAAGGTGTCAAATTAGACCCAGCCTAGAGAGAGGGAGAAAGTGCTGGAGAGAACCAGAGCCGGCAGGCGGGAGGTGCGGACGACAACAGCCCTCCGAGCCCAGAGCCGAGCAGCCGAGGTGTGGCGAGAAGGACGAGGGCAGAGGGCTGGAGAGGGCCTGCAGAGGGGACTGCGGCCCCTGGTGCCCTCGGAGGGGACACCACGGCGCCCTGCAGGACCTGACGCCTGCTCCTGGCCCCATGGGCTCGTCTCAGCCCTGGTTGTGGAGTGGGCTGCTTTCCCTCATTGCCCGGCTGATTTATTATCATGGCTTATGCAGATTGTGCACCTTGCAAAGCAGATAGTAGCTTCAGCATTGGGGCAGCCACGCACGCGTGGAGGGTGCCTGGGAGCTCCCGGCTCGGTGGCTCTGATCACCTGCAGAAATCCAGGTTTCAAAATGGCGGCAGGAGGCACTCACCACGGGCTCCAGTCATCTCAGCGGGTGCTCCCCAGACACCCTCCCCCAGTGTGTCCGGGAAGGCAGCGTCGGTCCCCCCATCTCTGACTCACAGCGAGGTGTGACTTACTTTGTGTGTAGGTCTGGCATTTTGTCTTTGGAGCACGTCGTTTGGTGAGAGCTTTGGTGGACTCTCCACTTTAGATAGGAGGTGGGGGTGGAAGCCCTGACTCTGCTCAAGATGACAGAGGCCGAAGGGGAAGGAGGGCTAGGATTCAGGTCCTGTTTCCAGAACTTGATGGTTTTTCCCTTAGGCCACTAACTTCTCTAGATTTTGTGAAGGGAGGGGAGACTGGTGAAAAAAAAAAAAGGAAACTTGCAAAATTAAAAAAAAAATAGGAAATCGATTTATACGCAGTAAAAGGGATAGATCTGAAGTCTGCCGATGGTGTGTTTTGTAAGTGTAGCTAGTGCTGCAGTCAAGATGCTAGACGTCCACCACCTAGAAGGCTTCCTTCCACCCTCTCTGCTCAGACAGCCCCTCCCAAACACAACACAGCACTCACCTTCCGCTCTGTGGATACCCCACGGTTGTCCAGCCTTGCTTTTTATAACAGTTTGATGTTGAAGACATAAATGTTGGACAAGGCAGCCAACTAGCCCTGTTTGCCCTGGACACAGTGAGTGACCAGGCTGCCAGGCAGGAGGGAGGGCTAGCTCAGGCACAGGATGCAGGGGTTTCCGGGCCTCAGCTCTCGGACCGCAGTCCACAGAGTGGCACTTGAATGGCCTGGGGCTTGTTTCCTCTTGAATCCGAGTCCGTACGTATCTCCTGCTGTTTATGACAGTAAGTATGATGATAGAACTGCATTTCCCTTCCTTCTCCGAGTTTTCTTTGTTGATTATTTGATTTTAAAAATTCCGTTCCTTCTTGGGATTAAAATAGGATTTTACTTTTGAGAAATTTACACCCTTTTCTTTCCAAATGGAAGAGTCTGCTTAAGAGTAGAAATCTCTGCCAGGTGCACTTAAGCCCCACTGCACTGGGAGGAGGGCTGTGGCCACCTTGTGGGCAGCACAGTCCGAGGAACTTCGTCCCTCTGCTAAGACTTCCTGGTGCTTAAAGTAGCAGTAAAACCCAGGTCCCTGGCTTATAATCCAGTGCGGTTGCTGAACCGTGCTTGTCGTGCCCCGGATCCCTTGGTCCACTCACAGGGAGAGAGAAGAGCCGGGTCTGGGCCTCTGTTGGAGCTGACATTGGGGCAAGACCCTGTCCTGGGTTGGGGTTGATCTAAGCTCTGCTATGTGCGTGGGTCCTCCCTAGAAGTCTTTTTCATCCAGTTCTCTGCTGATCACGCTGGAACAGGAGGCGGATGGAGAAGGGTCTGGAAAGACAGTGAAGCAGAAATGCAGGGATTTGAATTCCCGCCCCCTCCGAGCTTCCCCGGTGGGGTTCCTACTTTCTAGAGTCAAGACAGGCAGGGGACCCGTGAGAGTGCAGTATGGACAGCACACCATCTTCTACTTTCCCCGCCACCCCAACCGCTGAAAATCCTGGAGATTCAGGTGGGTAGCAATTCAGGCCTATTCAGAAGGGACGCAGTTGTGGTCTGTCAATGGGAGAACCAGGGAGTCAACGGAGTCTAAAGCATCGTGCATTCGTTTGGCATCATCACACTGGAGGCACGGAGTAAATGAAGCAGGCTGATGTGGTGGCTGTGATCCAGCCACTCGGCAAGCTGAGGCAGGCGGATCTCGGGTCTCGGGCTGGCTGGACAACTGAGCAAGATTCCTCCAAAACACACAGCTACAAAGAACTGGGGCGGAGTCAGAGGTAGAGGCTTGCCTAGTGGGCTGGAGCCCCGGGTTCAATCCGTGGGTCCGTGGGCCGCAGCCCACGTGAAGGAGCGGTTCACTGGTTCAGCATGCCTCCGGGCCAGGCTCCCACCTCCCGGAGAGCACCTTCTGCAGGGCTTCCTGCTCTGGGGGTGCTCTGGCTTGAGAGTGGCGAAGTCCTCCGTTGAGTGGACAGAGGTGGGTGAGGGTCCTGGCTGTTGAGACCACTCTGAATCTCCCAAGGACAAGCTGCTTCCGAGGGGTCCTGGTGGCACAATCAAGAGAGTGTGAAGCTTTCCCATGTTTCTGCTGACCCCACAAGCCTTCTCCCTGTGGCCACCTGGGCTCCTGTCTGAGCCAGGCACTCGGTGGCCTGGACTGTGGTCATGTGTTGTCTGTTTGCACTGGGCCTCCGGTTTGTGAGCTGTTTTACACAGTGGTGGCGCGCAGCTGCCCTGAGGCGGTGCTGCGTGGCCCTGTATTTTACATGGTTGGTTTAAATGGAACTGCTGCGGTTGTTGGAGTGTACCCTGTGTAGGACTTGACAGGGGTTTCGTGTGTCGGATGAGGCCAGGGCTGTCTTTCGGGTCAGCAGGAAGATGGAGCTGGGAGGAGTGCAGCTGCTCACCAGGACACGTAAGTCCTGGGGATCTAATGCAGACAGGGAGCCGTCAACGGCAGGTGGGGGTGAAATCAACAATTTATATCCTTAAATACTTCAGAAATGATATTTTTAAGACACTCTTTGCCTGACTAATTGACCAGGAATTAGACTGCTTAATACAGCTGGCTCACTCTTAGGATCCGTGGTCGGGCCACTTGTGGTAGACGAGTGCCGTGGTCGGGCCACTTGTGGTAGACGAGTGCCGTCACCCCTAGTTGAACACACACGCAGCTGTGCAGCTCCAGCCAGGTCATCCTGGATGGTCACAGCAGGAGCACTGGGTCCTGATGTCCTCTCAGCTGCACTTGAACGGCGGCCTGAGTCGCGGCCTTTCCCAGGCAGGTTCTAAGCAGGTGTCAGTCTGTCCCTGACCCTGTCTGCCCAGCTGCACTTGCCAGCAGAACGTGTGTTCTTGTGATGACTTTGATTCATGTTCTGCAGAGTCAGGAAGTTAATAACAGGATTCATCTCATCGGAGTTAGTCTCGATCGACTCTCTGGTCATGTCAAGACTTTTCCCTTCCCTGAAAGCGAAATTCCAAAACACGCCTCCTCACAGCATCTCAGAACCCCGAGGCTCCCGCATCCGCAGAGGACCCCAGCACAGCTATCTCCTTCACCTTAGACAAATGACCAGAAGAAAACCGTCTGGAATTTGGCCGAGACACGGCATGCCACTTGATGTCACTGGAGGATTTGCAGTGTCAATTTAGGATTGAGTGATGGACACAGAGGAAATGAAGGGAAAAACCTAATGTGAAATAGAAAGTGTAAAGGACAATAAAATGCCACAAGGTAAGGCAGCCCTGGTGGCATGCCCAGCCGTGTGTGTGGCTTGTGGAGATGAGTTCTGCCCTAGTGTCTTTATGATGTGTAAGCGATAGGTGATTGCATCATGTTGTACCAAGCTCGGGTGGTCAGAGCTGTCCTCAAGTGGTGACCCACACGTGAGTCATGGAGGGGTAACTGTGGGCAATACACATGGTAGCAAGCCTGTGTCCAAGTAGAACTCCTATGCAGGAATTTGACTAACCAGTCCAAACCAGCTGGTCATATGCTCTTTGATAAAATACAGTGCCACACAGGAGGTACTGGTGACGTTTTCCACAGGGCCTGTGCGGAGACCATCAAGAAGTAGCCTGCTCCCCAAGATGTGCTTTTGCAAAACATAGTGTCTGAGGGGCCTTGGTGTGGGTGCCCACTGTGGCCAGGGGTCGCACTTGGGAGGTGCGTCCCGAACTGGTGCCTCTTCAGGGTGGGGGCACCTGCTGTCTGTCATGTAGTTGGGAGATGTTTATCTTGATGGTAGGTAGTGACAATACGTAACCAAACCCCGTATTTCACAATGCGCTATGACTGGATTATTGAGCAGTCAGATCAGAGAGGAGCTGCTGCTTGGCAGCGTGTGGGGAACCTTCGCTGTGGCAGCAGTGGGCAGCAGCGGGTGGCAGCGAAGCCTCAGCTAGGCACACTCCCCGGTTCCTGTGACTGCCCCGGATGCCCAGGCCAGCCTGCTGGTTCTGAAATGCAGGGCACTTGCACTACCCGTCCTCTTCCGCACCATTGACCTGAGTAGCCCTGCTGGTCTTTTTCTCCCTGGGGGGTCCTGCTCAGACAGAAAGCACCCCCCAGGAGCCTCGGCTTTGAGGTGTGGTCAGGGAAGACGCATGCTCCCTGCTGCCGAGTCGGCCTGCTGGCTCAGTGCCTCTGCTGGCTCACGGGCCCTGCGTGGCCTGACCCTCCGCCGTGGTGTGGCCCACACCCTGCCAGCCCTGGGGGAAGGCGACGTGATGGGTGGGGAGTTTCACAGGCTCCTGATGCCCCTTCACCGTGGCTCCCCATTCGTGTCCCAGTGGTGGCTTGGGGGCAGCCTTCTGCTGAAACACCTGGAGAAGCACCTCCTGGTCACTTGGAGTCCCCGCCAACACTGGTTTGTGTGTCCCACAGTCAGGCAGGTTCCACGAAAAACGGGGAGTAGGAGCCATGGTGGCAGGTGATGTGGGTGGGGAGACCCCTGGTTGGGCCTTCTGCTCCCCACTCCTTAGTGGTTAGTCACAAAGAACAAGCAAGGGAGAGGGAAGAAGTCCCCTGGCCACCCTTGTTGATCCTGCTGGTTTGTGAGTGCCTGTCCCTGGCAGCAGTGGCCGGCCGTGGTCACAGGAGTTCCTGGCGATGTCAGTTCCTGTCTGTCTAAGAGTGATGGCAGTGAGTACCCACAATCACTAGAGGCGAAACACTAGGCCGACGACACCTGCCCACGCCGTGGAAAGAGATCCGCATCCCCGGGGCCACAGGGTGAGAGTGGCGCGCAGCGTGGTGCCCTGGAGGTGACATTCGTCTTCAGCTTCCAACCCAGTTTGTGCTCTGGTTCTGCAGGTGGCCACGTGGAAGGTCCAGCCTTACGGCCTTGGACAGGCTCTCTCCCTCTCTGGGCCTCCAGCTGTGCACTGTACGGGGTTTTCAGCGGGTATTCATTGGGCAGGTTCACGCAGGACAACAGGAGTGAGGGACACGTGAACTGTGGGATAGCACTTGGTGCAGGGAGCGCTGGGGCAGTGTCGATCCCTTTACCAGTCCTTTGCCTTGCGAGGGACAGTGTGCTATGGACACAGAGGAGTTTCTTCCCTTAGAGAAACGGGAATTAGGTTTGCTGCTTTGAGCTCCAGAAATCCCATCCTGGGAACGTGCCCAGGTTTAAAGATGTACCGTGATTCACACCAGCTCAATGGGAGGGCAAAGTCCCCCACTCACATCTGCCTTACAACGCCCCAGGAGGGCAGGTCCAGAGTGTCCCCGGACCTCTCCTGAGCCATCAGCATGGAACACGTTTCCCTGCACCTCTGTCTGCAGCCGCCCTCCTTTTCTCCAGGGCCTGGTTCTTGGAGAGCTGGGACCACAGTGTCTAAGGTTCTCTTGTGTCACCTTGAAGAGTACCAAACATGCCGTCTACTCAGAAGGCATCTACTGAACAAAGCGGGGTCCTGGAGAGAATGAGGGGGACGGATGTGTGGTTTGAGCCAAGGAAGCAGGAGATGAGCCTGGGCAGAGCACTGGCCTGCGCGGGTTCCCTCGCTGTGGGGAGCTCCGGCAGCTGCAGCGCCCGGCTCCCCTGTGGACCTCACTCCTCCCTGGCAGTACCTAGTATTTGCCTTGAATTTTGGAGGGGTTGAGCAGAAAGACAGAGCCTCCCGATGCTCCGGAGGTGGCGTGGTGAGCCTCCGAGGGCCAGTGCCGGTGCCTGTCCCAGGCAGACTTCCCGTGGCCACCGGGCAGTGTTCTCCACGGCAGTGCTCTGTTCTGAGGGTGATTCCCCGGGCTTCCTGTTGACCTTGGGCAGCCCTGCCTGCTGTCCAGCAAATTCCTTCCCTGGGTAGGTGAGCCAGAGTCCATCCCCCTGTTTGCAACCAGCCCCTGGCTGGCAGAAGAGCTCAGGGGAGAATGCCTGCCGCCTGGACCCTGCTTCCCTAAGGGAAGTGAGGAGGGGACAGGGGACTCTCATGGGGGCAGATGGTGATAAGGACAGGGTTTTCTGGGTGACTAAATAGTCTGTTGTAAAGCATGGTTGGAGAAAGCTGCAGAAAGATTGCGCCTGGCATTGAAATACAAGGGGTGCTGTGCCAACCTGAAATACTGGTTCCGGCTTGGAGTGAAGCCCTTTGGGGCCTGTGCCTGCCTGGGACATGCTGGGGCCTGGTGCTTGGGGGAACTTAGGCTGGGTTTGAAGAGCAGCTGCCAGGAGGCCGAGGAGTCTCCACTGCAGCTCACAGGGCAGAGCACACACAACACCTGCATGGAGGTCGGCTGAAGGGCAAGGCTCCGTGCGATGGCCTCTGGGGTGGAGTGCAGGCTCTGGGCCATGAGGGGAATTCCTTGCTGCTCCTCGTTGCCTTCTGCTAGAGAAGTGAGTCGCAGCAGCACCAGCACAGTAGGAGCAGGCTCTGTCCAGAGGTGGCCCTGGCGGCTGTGCTGACACCTGCTTCCTTGCTTGGCTAGCACCTTACTCTTGACACTGAGCTCAGAAAGCCAGCAGGGGGTCTTGGGGGTGACACTGGGGTCTGTGCCTACAGATGCACAGCGCTTTGACTGCCGATCCTACTCATGCTTTTGCTGGGACCTATGGACCCCTTCCTGCAAGCCTCTTCTCACACTCCCTTGCCTACCTCACCCACGGAGCCAGGCACCCGGGTTGATATCTGCTCTGTTCTCATGTTGGGAGGCTCCCAGACGACTGCACGTCACAACCGCAACGCCGTTGGAGGTGTCACGGAGCTGCACACCTTCCTGACTCAAGGCAGGCTGGCTGGCGCCAAGAGGAAACTCCTCTGTATCCACTACTCTTCTCTCTGCGTTGCGTCTTCTCTCTGGGGTCCCTTTGCTTCTCGGCATCATAGAGATCAGAAAGAAAAAGGGTGCCTGTGTGTCACGCATCTGTGAGTGAAGCCCGCAGAGGCCCTCTCCCCAGGTGTCTGCAGGGCCTCCCGTCCTGTGTCACCAGCGGGAAGAGAGCTGAGCCTGTGTCCCTTGGTGTGGTCCAGGGGCTACTAGCACGTTCACCGCAAGCCGGTTTCCTCGACTGGCCTTTGGGATACTTGGTGTTGGACAGTGTATGCGTAAGCATCATCGCGTTGTTGACAGTGGAGAAAAAGTAGTGCCCGCTTCTACGTCGTGTTATATTGTCAGGCAGTGGTGGTTATTGGTCACAGATCACAAAGGAAAAACCGAAGACCTAAACGCATCATGGACAGCCTCTGTCATCTCAGAATTTTCTCCTCAGATACTCTCCAATGCTACCACATCATTTCCTCCCAGACTTTAAGAAAGAACCTTTTTAAAAAACTACTCCTTTGTCTGCTTTGAGACTTTCAGCCTGACCAGCCTTCAGTACCTCTGGGAAGACAGGTTTAGGCAGCTTATTGAGGCCTGCAGTGTCCCCGAGGCCTGCAGTATCCCCAAGGCCTGCAGTGGCCAGGGCTCCCTCTGCACTGCTCAGGTTCCATATCTGCCCTGAGCCACCAGGGTCAGCTGACGGGAGGCATCCCTCCTGATGGCTCAGGGCCAGAGGCCACAGCAGCTCCCACCAGGCAGGCCTGGGCCCACTCAGCCCATGGACTCTCGTGGAATGTAGATGTGTGGCCTCAGCACCATTGGGTTGGGGCTCTCGCGGGGCCTGGTGGCAGGGGTTCACACACACATCCTCCAGTCTGGACTTTGCCTGCTTGGCCATTACGGTCCCTCTTCCTCCTGTGCCAGTCTGCGTGTGCAGTGGAGGCTGACCATTCCGAGTCCTCCCCGACACCAACATGAATGTGAGGTGGTTTTTTTTGGTAATGTTGGTTAATGTATAGAATTTGATCAGAAATATAGCTTTCCTCCTCTTGAACAGGAAACATCTTCTCCTCTAGCCTCTGGTTATTACTGGGAGGGTTACTGCCCAGAGCTGCAGCTGTAAATTCAGAAGGGCACGGATGCTGACATTCGCTCAGCGTGTGCAGATGCGTCCTGCCCAGTCTCGCAGGGTTCAGAGGGCTCCTGTGGGCAGAGGAGCGGCTTTGGCAACACCTTCCCATCTCCTCCGTTTCTTCAGTGAGGCTTTTATCCTGGGATGTGGACGTGGACAGGAGGTATCTTAATGGGGACCATTCCCCATTGAGAACAGGGTGGCCCAGTGCACCACTGTGCTCCTGTTCATGAAACACAGAACCCATTCAGCACCTGTCTGGCCTGTTGCCGGTCCGATGTGGGCCCTGAACATCAAGATGCCTATCTCCACCATGCTGTGTTCTTTAAAAGTATAGCTGTATCAAAGATACTTGCGCTTAATGAGATGATTGCACCTGTCTGTCATCACAATTAAAACATTTATGAGATCATCAAACACCTTTTTGAGTGCTCCTCAATGTACTGCTCTTGGTGTGATATCCTATCCATCATAGCACTCTGCAAATAATTACATTAGCAAAGTATGGCGAGGTGTGTTGGCGCCGTAAGTGAAATATCAATTGCCAGGTGAGTTTGGGGTGAACGCTAGGCCACCCTTCACAGTGCAGCTATGACTAATCCAATGGCGCTCAAGTTAATTACTCTTCCCAGAAGCCCAGCACCGAGGAAGGGGGTCCTCTGGGCAGGCGTTGAGCACTGCTGAACAGGCCTGAGGTCCTGTCTGCGGCAAGCGGATGTTGAGAGGGCAGGAAGGCTGTGTCTGCCAGGGCTGGGCACCAGGTGTCCTGAAGAGCAGCACAGACCCACCCAGCCAAGGGAGGAGGCCAGGTGTCGGAGAGGCACAGGTGTCTCACCCACGGCAGCCTGACCGAGGCCACAGCTGTCAGAACCTTAGGCTTCCCTTGTGGTCACACACAGAGCTTTCCCTTCTCCCTGTCACCTGGCCCTAATAGGGGCAGGTGTCTCGGTGTCTTGACCTTCTGAGGTCCTTACCTTCCCTTGTAAATGAGGGAGCTTTCCAGCTGGCGCCTGTCCCTCCCGTCAGTGTCCACGCTGCCTTCAGAGCAGGTGCAGACAGCGTTAGTGCTGGTCCCCGTGCAGTAAGCTGTGCGCGGGGCCTCTGGTCTGAGCGAGTGCCGTCCGAGAGAGACAGGACTGCCCTCGCTCCACCTTCCGGAGCTTCTGGGCGCGTGCCACGGAGCTTCGTGGCAGTGTGTGGGAAAGACACCCTCCGCCGTGGGTGAGGGTGGCTGGGAGCCTCCCGTGGCGTTTGCATCCCAGTGGCTCTTGTGAACTGTCAGTTACGGGGCTCCTGTCAGTTACGGGGCTCCTGCTGATCTCTCGGGCACTCAACATTAGCAGACAACTGAGGTTCAGGAGGTTTACTTGCAGTAAAATGATCCACTCTGGCAACTTGAAGCAGAATAGAAGTCGTAGTAAAAGATACTGCGTTAAGAAGATACCTGAGTGGACCCTGGCTAGCTCACAGTGGAGGCCGGCAGCCTCTGGCACCAGCCACCTGCGGCTCCTCTCCTGGGGGCTCAGCACCTGCCCCAGCTGCTGGTGCACTTCCTGCCCCCAGGAGGCCTGTGCCTGGTCACCCTGGTGTCAGGACAGTCCCCTTGCCTGGACAGCCACTCTTTACAACCCAGGGCTTGCGAGGCTTATAAGACTGGCAGGACACGCCGAGTCTGTTCCTAGTTACATGGGGGTCCGGGGCTTCCCGACTTCTGGCTTGGCCTTGGGAATCGGCACTCATGACGTAGGGACTTGTCCACACTGACGAGGCAAAGACACGGCAGGTGTCACGGGTGGGGTGTGGCCAGGGGTCTCTCCTGGAGGAGTGCTGAGTGCCCAGACAGAGCCCGTGGAATGTGGCTCCCAGGGGTCCCTCACCTCAGAGGTGTCCCCTCTGGCCTTTATCTTGGGGCGTGTGTCCAGCCCAGTGGTGTTTCCTGTGGCACCTCGGCTCTCTCCTCAGAGCCTCAGAAGCTGGGTGGAGAGAGCAGCTCTGATCCTGTCTGCGTTCAGTGGACACACTGTGAATGCTAACAGGAGGCTTAGGCCGTTGTTGTCATTATTCTTATTTGGTGCTATTGTATGTAAATAGGCCTAAGGTCTCAAAGATTCGGTGATGTATTTAGCTGAGGCTTATGTTGTTATAATGTACCAGTGTGTTCGCTTCTCAGATCAGTCTGAGAAAGAAAAATGACATCGTGATCATTGCCCCGAGAGCCCGAGAGCCGCCCAATGCTGGAGCGGTTATCCTGCAGCTCGAGAGCTCACGGAAGTGGGGCTGCCTTGAGGCTGCTGTAGGCAGAGAGGTGTCCCTCCTCTAGTGGCACAGAGTGCAGGTGGGCCCAGGAGAGGAGTGGAGACCAGCTGGAGGTCAGACGTGGGCGTGAGAGGGTTCCTGAGACTCTGAAAGTGGAAGGATTTCAGAGAAAAAACGTCCTGGCCTCCGCCCCACCCCCAGAAGGAATGAGGAGGGTGATTATTGCATGATGATGTGATAATCGCGACCTCCCCTTTTCCTGGATGAGCAGACTAAGGCTCAGAGAGCTGAGAACAGCCTTCGGCCCGGTTCCTCCTGGGCTGAGACAGCACTGAGCTGGTGTCAGCATCCAGTGCATCCTGTCTGGGGAGGTTCCGCCCACTCCAGGCTGTTCTGCACCCCCTGCCTTCTCCACCCACGGACGCGGCCTCTGAAGGATTTCAGGCCAGTTTCTCTGTCCTCCTGAAGGCCTGCTCCTGTGGCCTTGGCCTGGCCTTACTGACGTCACGCTCTTGTGCTTCCTCTTACCTGGCAAAGAGCTAAATAAAAGGCCATGCAGAAAGCTCCTCCTGACTGAGGTCCTTGCCTTGTAGAAGTTTATAATCTGAAAAAATAGATATTGGCAGAGCCATAACTCTGATGTTGGCTGGACGACAGAGTGCAGAGAAGCAGGGACCTTTGGGTCAGGACGAGCCTGTGTTATGGTGATCAGGAGCTGCTTCAGCCTCCAGACATGTGGACAAGGACTCTGTCACAATCTGATAAGTAGTCGCAGCTAAGCATGGTAGGACGTGGGTCCTCAGCTTTGTGATATGCCCGGTTTCCTGTTGAAAAGCGGCCGTAACTGCCTGCGAGCCGGTACCCAGCTGTAGCTTTGCTCCGGTGTGGATCTGAAGAGCTGCCCGAGAGCTGGAGAGCCCAGCTGGCTGCCCGCGTCCCTGGCCCAGCGGGCTTCTCAGGGTGCCCAGAGGCCTTGGGACTCTGGCTGGCTGCAAATGCAGCTCGTATGCCTGCATTTCTGTCTCCTAGCCTGTGCCAGTGTCGGAGGCCCGAGGAGTGGAGTCCTGGAGGCCAGCAGGCTGTCCTTCTGACTGGCTCATAGACAGCCTCCCTGATTGACAGGCTGGTCTGTGAAGAGTGACCCACCTGCCTTGCCACGGGCCTTCCGGGTGGACGCCTCCCTTACGTTTTGGTCAGTCCTGTCACCACCATCATCACCCCATGGTCTCTTTCCAGAGGTTGACCCTCAGCACACGGTCCCAAGCTCCTCTTCCCAGGACTCTGAAATCCACTGCAAGGCCCGCCCGAGGGACCCGTCTTCCTGGGAGTTTTGTGTTCTAACCAAGCAGTTGGTAAGGGCCGGTGCGCTCTGAGCATCCAAGCTTTGCACCAAGCCCGACTGCATCCTCCTTGGGGAGGTGGCCTGACTGCAGCGCCACGGGGACAGGGGTGTGCCTGACCTTCCTCTCACACCAGCTTCCTCCTCCACCCGCCCACCTCACCCGACTGTGCTCACAGCATGAGGATGCCCTGGCGCCCCAGGAAGGTCCAGCTGGGCCGTCCAGGGGATCTCAAGATAGGGGTAGAGGGCAGGCACAGAGCCGCAGCCCCAGATGACATCTGAAGCCTCGCGCGGGAGAGTGTCAGCGCATCGTCAGCTCTCCCTCGCGCACCTTCCCCTGGCGCAGCCGGCTCTTGACATCTTTTTATCAGACGGGCTTGGCACTGCCAGGACTGGCTCCTCGCGCTTGTTAGAATGAAAGAATGTGCCGTTTTAATTAATGATATGTAAATATCCTTGAATGGGCCGCATTTGCATATTAAGAGAGATTTGCGGAATCTGCGGAGTAATATATTTTAATTAAGGATTAATTAAAAATAATGGGAATTTCATTTCGCCTGGCAGAATCCGTTTAGATTTTAGCACACGTCTGCTTGGGAGTCTGGTAGCAAGGCTCCTGGTTCCCATTCCCGCAGACGGAGGCCCTCGGTGCTGATCCTGTCAGCGCCCCGCCCTGGGGAGCAGCGGGAACATAAAGGGTGGCGCTCTCCTCTCCCCCCCGTGGCCCACCTCCCCTCCCTCCTGGTGGTGGTTTAGGGCTGTTTTGGTATTCTTTATGGTGAAGTAAGTAAATGGCTCTGAGACACGGAACACTAGTCGTGCTGGCAATTATGCTAATGGGTTGCTATTAGGCTATGATTCTATATGAGCAATTGGGGAGAAGAAATGCCTTACTGAGAGAGAATGATACAACAGACGTCTGTCTTATTGATATAGCTCCAGTGGTGCTTTCTGCATAATTACACTCGGCCACTTCTCGAGGTGGGGGAGAGGCCGCAGCGTTGGGGAGTCAGGCGCAGGCGGTCAGGCCGGGGCGCCCCTGGTGAGTGCACAGAGGACACGCAGGGCGGCCTCTGCAGCAGACCTGGGTGGTGCAGGTGGGAATCTGGGTCCCTTCCTCTTCCGGGAGGCCTCTGAGTCTGTGCTGCTTCTGGCTGCAGAGGTGGGGTTCTGTGGCGCGGAGTGACTCTCCCTGGCCTTCTGTCTCTGAGCTCTCCCCTGCCGCCTTTCTCGGGTTCATGTCATGAACCCTTGTATCTTAGGGCAGTCACTGTTCTCCCCCCAGCCCCAAATACATGTTCACGGCCTTCCTGTGCCCTTGGCCACCCACTGAGTTCTGTGTATTTGTCTGTTCGGGAGCTTTTCATGAAGTCTCCTACTAGTGATCGCACTGCTGTCTATTTCTCCCTTCAGTTCTGCTGAGTTTGCTTTATGTATTCAGGAACTGTGATGCTGGGTGCATATGTGTTTCCCGTCGTGTCTTTCTGATGAATTGTCTTGGACCCTCATGGTCTGGGCTTACACAAGTGCTTTCCTTTTCTCCCAATTCCAAAGGTGGTGGCAGTATGAGGATTGGGCAACCAGCTTGTAGCATTTCTCCCTGAACTTTGTGGCTACAAGATAGTCTAGTCTCTGAGCAGAGCCTCAGGAAGTGAGACTGCTTCAAGCGACCTGGAGCAGGAAGCTGACCCTCAGAGCCTCCGCACAGGAAAAGGCACTTTGATTTTTCTTCCCTTGTATTAACACACGATGGGGGGATAGCCTCGGACCTCTTTCAGAGGCCGTAGATGGCCTGACTTGCATCTTAAAGGAAATTTCCTGGATTATTTTGATGATTACTATGGGGAAAAGATGCTGGGGACCAAGGGGCCAGGAATTTTAGCAATTACGCCTCTGCACAAAATCCCTTTCCCCTGGTGCAAATGTCAGTATTTCCACATTCTCCTTGCTCTCATTAAGGAATGTGTACATAAGCTGTCTCCTCTCCACCCCACCCTGTGACTCCTGCCTTCCAAACTCAGGGAGCCCAGCTTCAGGCCGTTTCCTGCCTGGCCCAAGGCGGGTGGGGTCCCCTCTAATGGAAGATGGGCATGGGAAGCACTGGATGCTGCTGAGACCCGGGGAAGAGAGGGGCCCGGAGAACCACCAAACCACCAAGCAACTCTGAGATACAGAATCCCGAGAACAGCAGGGGGTGCCCAGGGCGCGGAGTCCTGTGTCCAGGCCTGCCTGCGCCCAGATCCGGGCAGGGGACAAAGCGAGGGCAGGAGCAGAGCAGCCTCTGTCTGCGCGTGTCTGCGCCTGTGCCTGTGCCGAGGCCGCCGCACTGTGTCTAATGCAAATGGGGGAAATGCAGTTTCTGGTAAGCGTTCCCTAATAAATAATGTCAAGCCTTCCTCCCTATCAGCCGGTGACATCCGCCTTTCTCTTCCCTCTGCACTAGCCCAAGACATTTAATGATGTGGTGCCCCGCCTGGGATGCGAGGTCCATGCTAATGTCCCCACTCACAATATGGTGGGAACGGCTTTGGAGCGGCCCGTTACTCCACACTGACGGAATCACAAAGTGAATGTCAATGTAAAGTCCGTGTACTCCAAGTACAAAGAGAGCCCTCCTGCTTGCTTGCTTGCTTTTTAAACTTGGAGAAGTTACTCGTATGTTTTGCTTTTTTCTTTTCCTTTCATTATGTATAAATTCGTCCAGGGCTAGTTTTGGTCGCTGGAGGATTTCATTAACGAAATGAAGTAAAAATAATCAATTTCAGATGTTCCCAGTGTTTGTGGTAATGGTTTCTCTAACAATTCTGATTAGCCGTGTGAGATGGAATTTTTCTTTTAAATTACTGCCGCTGACATTAACTGGGCCACTTGTGAGTGGCCCACTCGGGCCTGGCCTCCCTTTGGAGCTGAGCCTCACCTTCCCGCCCGCGCCCTCCCCCTGCCGCAGCCTCCCCTGCCTGTGGCTCCTGGAGGTTTTCCCTGCCCTGTGCTCTCCCTGCAAGTGTGGGCATTGGGGAAGCCGACTTCCTTCTCCTGCATTTGGTGGGGAGAGAAGCTGTAACCAGCCTTCTGATCTGAGGCGGGGCTGGCGTCTGGGGTCTGCTCTGGGGGCGGGGTCTGGCTGGTGGAAGCTCCCTGCCCACACCCTGCCTGGCCTCCCTTCCCACACCTCTTCCAATTTCAAAGGAGGACTGACTCAGATGAAGAGCGTCCACCGCGGACTTTCCATTATTAATTCTCCTTTTATTTATTTTTCATGCATTCTCTTGATCGGGTTGCCTGTCCTTCTCTCGTTGCCCCTCTCCCCTCCTCCTGCGGCACACCACATAGACAGCTTTCCGTCCCCTGCACAGCAAGCCGTAGACAGCGGTGTCTCTGCAGCATGGGCCTCCACGTAGGTGCCGTGGATGTGACACAGCAGGGCCTGGTGTGGGTAGAGCCCCCACCCTTCCCGGTGATCAGCTGTCATCTGCGGACACTGCTGGGGATTTGATCCCGGTAATCTCTCGACCCTGTGGAAGACACTGAGCACCCTCCAGGACCCAGCTCTGCCTCTGCTGCTGAACCTTTCACTCTCCTTTAATGAGAATCTCTCCTAATTATTTCCGTGGCTGCAGCAGAGGGACTGCAGTGTACGTAGACCTCGATGCTGGGACGTGACTATCATGCTGATCAAGGCAGGAGATCAATAATTTAGGCCCCAGCTTTAACGGTAAAGCTGGGAGCTCAAGTGTCTGCATTCAGGTGCCGCCTGGAGGTTCAGGAGCGTTAACAATTCCATGGCAGCTCCCCCCTTCCTGCCAGGGCTGCGGCTCCTCACACTCCTGACTTGGCAAGCAAGGCCTGGCCCTGTCCCTTGAGCCCTGTGCACCTGAACGTGCAGTGCCGTGCATCTCACAGCTTGCACACGTGTGTCCAATGTCTCCTGGGCTTTCTATTTTTGTTCTTATCTGGGGAGTGTCCCTAGGCACATCGTCCTTGGCTTTTGGACTACCCATATTTCGTCCTTTCAAAACCCACCTGGTAATATGCAGCCACTTCAAAAGCAAGGGTATAGTGACATTTTTTTCTTCTTGTCTTTCCCCCCTTTCTTCTCGGCCTGATATCCCCTTCTGCACCTCAGCTGCACTTGAGGGAAGGGCAGCGCCTAGCTCTGAGTTCACAGCTTACACAGATGCGGGCACATGCCGTTCGGCTCCTACATGGGGCCCTTCTGTGAGGAAATCCAGCAAACTTTCTGGGTGCCAGCGATTTCATACCATGCATGTGTACTACCCAGATAGATAGATGCTGCAAAAATGATCATGGTATATGACAGGGAAGGGGTTTTCTCAGAGATCAGTCACTGGGGTATTCATCACCTAAAGCAACACAGGGCTGAGGCAGTGGTCAGTGCTCCCCCAAGGGTCAGAGTGGGACTGAGCAGTGACCTCGGAGTCCCCCCGAAGGGAGCTGTGCCAGTACTCCTTGCCTGCAAGGTCAGGCTTCAAGGTCATGTTCTCTGCCTTTGAGAGTCCAGCTCTGTCACTGTTTCTTCTGGAAACTACTGATATTTTAAAGTTGCTTTAGGACACTCAACTTTTATGAATTTGCTTATATTTTGACATGTTAAATTCAGTAAAAAACATCCTTCCACCCTAAACGTCCCAGCTGAGAGGAACTTTAGGAGAATGTGGACAATTGCCTGGGATTCCCAGCCCTGGAGACAGAGGGGCAGGCTGGCGGGCAGGCTGTGAAGAAGCGGCCCGTCCCTGTGCAGAAACAGACAGTGACTGCTTCTCCATTCCTCACACGCAGGGCAGGTGCCGAGGCCCCGAGAGCCACGGTGCACACTCTCCCTGTGGGAAACAGGGCACAGGGACCAAGTGACTCTGGCTGAACACGATGCTGGAACGCGTACTTTCCACCGTGAGCCCGTCTCCCATCCAGCTAACGCTCTCCGTGGGCCAAGGCTGTTCTCGTGGTGGTCAGTCCTGGTCAGGGCTGTTCCTGGCATTCACCACTGTCGGGCTTGCGAATCGCACAGGAGATGGTATTGATTTTCGGTTCCTAGTGGATTCCCGTGGGCCGCAGCAATGCTGGACACACTACCTGGTGGAGGAGGAGGTGAGCACTGGACCGCGGAGCGGACACCTTGGGTGGCAGTGTGGCGCTCCTTGGTTCTCTGGCCTGGGGACACCTGCAGTGCTCTCCTTCTGTCCTCCACTTCAGGGTCACCACTGCTTTGTTATCTCGGATGCCAGCCCTGCCCTCTGGTGACTGCCACCCAGGCCCATTTTCCAGTCAGGGGCACAGCCTAGGGACTCTCATGGAAGCTCGCAGGCAAGAGACAGCTAGAAAAGGGCGTGGAATGTCCTGGAAAGTTCTGTGGCAACAAGCTGATTCTGAACCACTAAGTGCCAGTGAGGACTTGGCCCAGCTACCCAGGCAGACACCTGACCGCTGCTGCCAGGACTGCAGACCCTCCCAGTGCCGCAGCGCCAGCGGGGCAGGACCACCTCACCTGGAGGAAACGGGGCAGTGCCCCCAGTCTTTGTCCAGCTGCTCCTGGAGGCCACTGGTCCTGGCCTGACCACAGGAGACCAGGTGGTTGGCCAGGGGAAGGCCCCACAGCCCTCCGGGAAGGTGGTCGAGGTTGACGCAGCCCATGGTGCTTTCATGCTGCCTGTGGCAGTGGCCTGGCTGTAGGGTGTGGGCGTCCCGGCCGGCCAGTGCTCTCAGGTCGGTGCCGCTGTCCTCCCGTGGCCGTGTAAGGTGAGGACAGGGAGGCTGAGCGGTCAGGGCGTCTCGTGTCACACAGCTGGCAGATGGCGGAGCCAGAGCAGAGCTCCTGTCCTCAGTTCCTGGTCCAGGGCTGAACGGTGGCCTCAGCAGGTCTCTTCCCCAGGAGTTTTGTTGAAAAAGTGTAAAGCTACTTCGTCCATGAAGGTGGCAGGGGACAGGGGTTCTCCTCCAGCACCTCTGCTGCAGCCCCGGGTTGGCGAGAGCAGGAGCTTTCTTCCTCTTCCTCTTCCTCTTCTGTGGGCCTCAAGCCACGGCCTCGCTCCTGCCTGGTGGCGGGGGGCTCCTGCCTGGTGGGTGGGGGGGGGCTCCTGCCTGGTGGCGGGGGGCTCCTACCTGGTGGCGGGGGCTCCTGCCTGGTGTGGGGGGGCTCCTGCCTGGGGGTGGGGGCTCCGCCTGACAGCTCCACCCCCTTCCCCACCAGAGCAGGCTGCGCAGGTGGCACTTTGGGCCCATCTGACACAGTGTTTCTCCCTGCCCACTGTTCCGAGCACCTGGCACCTCACTGGCTTTTCCTGTCATGTCCTGCCTTGTGGCCACATGTGCCTGTTGACAACTGTTGCTCCTGTGGAGCACTAGCACTGTCATCAAGAGCCACACCAATCACAGACTTCAGGCTTCTTGGCCCTGCATCCCCCTGCACCAGCCTGGACAGACTGTCAGGCGGAGCCCCGTGGATGGGGCCTGGTTTCCACGCTGCCTCGGGTGGGTCTGTGCAGTCTGTCACACCCCACCACAGCTGCAGGTGGAGCCTGCGTCCTCGCAGGTCGCCTTGTGTGCACCTGTGTGCGGCTGGTGGGATCAGGCTCCGCGCCCCAGTCTCGAGCCTGTGATAGAGGGAAGCCGGAAGGAAGGGCCTCTGCAAGGACGGGCACGAGGCAGGAGGGGCGTTGTGATCCTCGTGCCCCCACCAGGCAGTCTGGCTGGGGATATCTCTGGGACTCCACGTGACATTTGCCAGTCCAAATGGCTGGGTTCTGCCTTGATTCCTAGTTCAGAGCCTGCCCTGAACAGGCAGCTGGAGTTGGGCTGGAACTAGGGACAGGTGGGAGCGCCCATGGGGGAGGGGGGGCAGCTCAGCCCGGAGCCCAGACGCTGCAGACGCCAAGCTCCCGCCCAGTGCTCTGCTCTAGCACCAGGCCTGAAGTGCATCCAGCAGAAGTGGATCCAGCAGAAGTGGATCCAGCAGAAGTGTTGGAAGCTTTTCTTTTTGCACAGACAGGTGGGCCTTGTCATCACGGCTACACCTGCTTGGACTCCACGTTAGGGTTCCTGGCCGGGCTTCTCCTCTCCCGGCTGACATACAGCCACTCCCGTGGTTCCCATGGTGTGGATCCTCCAGGCACAGGTGCTCTGCAGGGCTCAGCGCCTCTGTCTGCACCACTCACAGTTCAGGAGAAGGGGGAAGACGCATCTCTGCCCCAGTGGAACTTCTAGTTTCTAAAAGAAAAGGCTGAAATACATGGACCGCAGATGAAGATGTTCAATGGAGTTGACGATTATGTGTCATGGATTAAAAGTGCAATGCTATTTCAGAGACAAAAGCCGTGGTTTGGGGTTCATGCTAATTAGGGCTGACTTCAGAGAGAGGAGGTGGGGGGGGATAAGGAAGTGGGCCAGGGAGGGATACCCAGAAATGGCAGTGGAGGGGGAGACAAGGACTGATTCAGTGAATGAGTGGCACTGAGGAGAGTGGGCAGGGTCTGGGCGACGAGTGTGGAGTAGGTGCGAGACTCAGGACCACGTTGTGGAGAGAAGGCAGAGGGAGTCAGGAGGCAGTTCACATGGAATCGCCATTTAATTCTCAAAATGTGCCATTACCCGTTCCCTCGTGCGGAGGGCGTACCTGACAGTGCACCCCCACGTCTGTGTACAGGTGAGCTCCTCCGGGGCAACGTGGTCCTGCATGTGCAGCAGGACTGTGGGCTTGAAAGAGCCGGTGAGCGGAGGGTGGGGCCTAAAATTCATTTGCATAAATTCACCTGTTTGCATCGGGCAAGGGGACCCTTTATCGGAACAGAGGTATGTTATGAACCCAGCCCGGCGTCCGCGTCTTCTGCACATCCCCGGTGGCCAGCCATGCTCCATCCGCCCAGTGCTTTGTGCCTGCCACAGCCAGCATGAGAGGCTGATCCTTTGTGGCTCTGTGTCTCTATCTTCATGATGCTGGATCACCAAACATATTCAGTTAGCAATGAAAGAAAACAGTGTGGTGCTGTAGCCCTCTGTGCATGGGAGATTGCATTTTTGATGAGTGAAGAAGCTGTTGATCCTATTCATGTGTCTGGTGGCCAGGGCCCTTCTCCGTCCTGGGTCTGCGGGGTGGCTGTGGACAGTGGTGAATGTGGACATCTGTTGATCAGATGCCTGGAGTTCCAAGGCAGACCTTCCCCAGGCAGAAGCAGGAGCTCTAAGGGGCCATTTTCATTTAGATGGACCTAGACTGCAGAGAAGTCAGGGTAAGGAAATTGTCCTCACACCCTTGGGGGGTGGGGACACTGAATTCACATTCGCATGTACCTTCCTGTGTCAAGACCAGTGTTATGAGAATGGCTGGCCAACAAGTGTAACCCATCCATAGGTTCTCCTCACGCTCCGCCTCCCCAACAGCTTACACAGGGTCTCCCACACCTAATTAACCACATCAGGTGATCCGCCTCCTTGGCCCGGCTGATAGGGTGAAGGCTTGACTCAGGTGGTGAGTGACGAGGGGGATCCCTCAGGAGGGGGGCACTTTGCACTGGTGCACACTTGGGAAGGACAGAGGTCCACAGAAACCATCTGCTGCCCCGAGCCCTGCGGGGGCCACTGGGGGGCCTGGGAACCTCAGCAGGACACAGGGACAGTAGAAAGGCTCCTTAGAACACAGGCTGTGGCATGCAGGGTGAGCAGTCTCCGGCTCCTGTCCCCCATTGGCCTTCCATTTACAAACTCTCAATCTGAGATCATCATTGTCACCAGAAACAGCAAATGCAAGGTCCTTGGATCCGAGACCTGATGTTGCTTCTTAAGAAAAAGTCAAAAGCAGGCTGCGTTCATCCAGCATTGTTTGAGTGACTGAAAGACAGATCCTAAGTGACCTAGAGGTCGGTCACCCCCACGAGCAGTACTGTAGGTTTGCACCCATGTTTATGTTCTCATGTGAACCTCAGAACCACCCTGGAAAGTGGGTTTGTAGGCAAGCACCTATCTCATCTTATAGACGTGGAGTTCGAGGCTCTGGGGAGTTCAGCCATGGACAGAGGTTGCAGGTCCCCCACTTGCAGTTGGTCCAGTCTTGGTATGGAGGGTGTGGTGGGCAGTGCCAGAGGCCACCTAAGACCCTTCTGGCTGTGCAGACTGAGAGCAGAGCAGACCCATCAGCCTGCCCGAGTGGAGGGCCTCTGCCCATGTGTGGCTGGGGCTGGGCCTGCTTGGTCCAATGGGAGCAGGAGCGGCTGTGACCAGACCCAGGGTGCTTCACAAGGACCTAGAACTTCATTGCGAACAAAGTAAATGCCAGAGGACCGTCCAGCCGACGGGCCTCATCCCTGCCTGCCTCGTTCCTTTGGAAGGCAAACCGTAAGCTGGTCTTGGAATATCTGAGAGAAGAGACCTTCACGACTTGGAAACCCAGGTTCAGGAGGGACCCAACTCCTACCTGGTGGCCCTGCCATGCCCGTGCTGTCCTGGGATGGCGGATGGCGCCTAGGTATAGAGACAGGTGGAAAGACCGCAGAGCCATCTTCTGACCTCAGGGAGGCTTCGAGACTAGTATTTGACAGAACAGCCACTGGGCCCTGCGCACATCGAGCAGCCTTCTTTTTTCTCCTGATGAGACCTGCCTGGCCGTCTGTGGACGCCACGTGAGCCGTCCTGCTGCTGCGCTGCCCCAGGCCCGGGGGTCATCGCAGTTCAGCCTCGTCCTCACCTCCCTAGGCCGAGCACACCCGTTCCCATGCTCAGCCTTCATTTATAACCCCATTCACATTTACAGAGCACCTACTATGTGCGAGCCTAGCCATTTTATTTGTACATCTTCCTTATAATAAAAATTACACCCCGAGAACCAGGGAAAAGAAAGCTAGTCACGTTCTCTTAGTGGTCAGGTAATAGTGAAATTGTGTGTGTGTGTGTGTGTGATATATACACCTACGCCACATATGAACATGAACGTGTGTGTATAGAGAGGAAAAGAAAAATCAGTTGCAAAAAAAAAATAGCATTTGCTGGGCACAATGGTGTACAGCTATAATCCTAGCAGCTCAGGAGGCTGAGACAGGAGGATCACGAGTTCGAAGCCAGCCTCAGTAACTGCGAGGTAAGCAACTCAGTGAGACCCTATCTCTAAATAGAATACAAAATAGGGCTGGGGATGTGGCTCAGAGGTTGAATGCCCCCAAGTTCAATCCCTACTACTACTACTACTAATAATAATAATAATAACATTTAAAAAATAGACACAAAGTAATTTAAACTCTGTTATTAATGGTTTGATCTGTTGTCCTGGGGGATTCCAACTTACCTTTATTTTACTGGCAAAAATATTTATCTAGAAATACAGAAACTTAATAATAAAAAGAAGAATTCAGAGGGAATATTCAAGAATTCAAAAAAGCAAAATAGCACCTCTAAGGATTTTCTTGGTGTGTGCTGTAAATGCTCAATAAAAATGTGTTAATGTCTTGTATTAAAACATAATTTACACATAATAGAAACATAATTATAATTACATAACTTTCCCACAGATTTATTAAAACAGATGTGATATGCCAAGGATGTTGCAGACCTGATGGGAAGAAGTGGAGTAGAATTCCCTTTAATGTACTATCGTTAGTTCAGACAGGCCCCCTGGTTATTCTGAATTGGTAGGAGAACAGGCACCTAAGTTGGATTTTGGATTCACCACTTTTCTTTGCTGTTATTTAGAAATAAGTATGTGGTTTTCTGTTGTTTTTTTGTTTGTTTTTGAGATGGGATCTTGCTGTGCTACCCAAGCAGGCCGGGGCTCAACCGATCCTCCTGCCTGCACACCCTGCCTGGCTAAGTGTGACTTCTGTACAGCTTTTCCTGACCTCCAGGGAGAGACCTACCACCCATCCATCTATCCACCCATTGCTTGAATAAATGCTTACTGCACATCTACGAGGGGCTGGACGCTGTTCTTGGTGCTTCGAATACATCAATGCACACAGCAAAATAGAAAGTTCTAACTTCAAGGAACTTGCATTTTAGGAATCGTGACTCCTACTCATTCATCCGTTGCTCTTCTTGTCAACTCTAAGTGCGCCATGAACTAGACCTTCAGCCTAATCACATGACGTCATCACAGGCCCTAAGGATGACTAGTCCCAGGTCTGCCCCGTCTTCCTGCTGTGCGAGTCGCACTTCCTTCCTCCTGCTGCTGAAGGATGGCCAGGCCAGCGTGCTCCAGGACATGGTCCAGTCCACACCCCAGTCCCCATGGGTGAGCCGTCGCTGGACCCCTGAACTGGAGTCCGAGCCTCCTCCCTGGCTTGCCTCCCGCCTTCCCGCCCCACGAGGGCACCGTGGCCAGCAGAGCTGCGCTGGCAGCTGCAGGCCGGTCCTCGTTGTCCTGTCTGCCCACCTGCTCCGAACCCAGCTGACTTGCGATGGGCAGAGCAGCTCACCGAGCGCCTTGAGGAAGAAAGTGGGGAGCGGAAGGCTCCAGGGCGTGGCCTGCCCGCCGTCGTCACACTGTGGCTGACAACGCAGCTGCTGCGGTGGTCACAGCCCACGTTGGAGCAACCCGCCTTCACCGGCAGCCTGAGCCGTTTCCTAGGGGTGGGCAGCTCTGTGCCTTGACTGGTCACCTGTCAGGCTGCCCTGTGGCAGGAGTCCTGCTCCAAGCTCACAGAGAAGGGACCTCCAGGAATGTGCCAGGTAGAGAGTGTCCCAAGGAGACAGAGCCCCTTCCCGCAGGCACCTCACCCCACCTTCCGCCTCACCTGCACTCCTCGGGCAGCTAGGGTCCATGCCCTTGTCCTCCCCGTGTCGTCGATGCTAGGACCGAGGCTCGCGCAGGTGGAGGGTTCCACGGGGACTGTGTGGACGGTGTCAGACAGCGAGGGAGGCGGTGGACCGCGTGGGGGGGTGGCCTGGGCTTCAGATCCAGGTCACCAGAGGGGAGTCTAGTCTTTCTGCTGTTTCACCTCATCAGGCCACCAGGAGCCAGGGCCCCACCTGCCCACACGCATGGGTGTGCCCTCACCAGGGTGGACCGTCCCTGCTGGGCTGCTGGAGGCCGCTGAGCCCGGGCCAGGAGCCCTGCAGGGAGGCCAGGCTTCATTTCCCATAGGTGCTCGCGCTGCTGCTGCTGCTGCGGACACCCCTTCCTTTCAGCTTCGAGGGGGTGTTGGCTCTCTGACTTCTGGTCATCCTTCAGGTTCCTGTGCTCGAGCAGGAAGTCACCTAGGGCCATGTCCCGAGTCACCCTGGGCCTTGCACTCACAGCTTGTGCTTTGCAGAGAAGTCTGGGAAGATCTCGCCTGTCTTTGGCAGACAGCATTATCACCACATGATCATCATGGCTCGCGCTGTTTGATACTTAGACCTTGCAGGAATAAAAGAAGGCTTTACTCTTTGATACCTTATGCTGTATGAATTCTGAAAAATTGAGAAGGGAAATCCATGTGTTACTGCCTTTCCTGAGTTTTGACACGTAGGTTTAAAAAAATGCATTGAGAATTTTGGTGTCAGAATGGACAGACACTGAAGGTGAGGACCCCGCGTGGTCAGGGCGGACCAGGACACTTCTCTGACCTCAGACCTCCTTTCTTCTTGGGAAACCCGTCTTTAGGTATTCCTCCAGGTTTGCTCGATCCATAGGCCTGAGGGACCCATGTGTACGTGGACATGAAGATGTTGTGGGTGTTGCATCCCAAGGACAGTCGGTGTGGAAAGGGAATCATTACCCTAGGCTTCAGGAATCACTTCTAGGCGAGACTCAAGCTCCCAGGACAGTCCTCCTGCCCCCTTGCATGGGCACCTTGCCAGATGGTGACACTTGGTCCCCTGCAGTCGCACTTGCAGTGTGGGCTCCTCTTGGCCGCTGCTCACACCCAGGAGGTGGTGAGCACCTAGACCACATTGGCCTTTCCCAGTTGAGCTGCTCAGGCCTGTGTCGGAGCTTCAGTGAGAAGCGCAGGGAGTCCACCTTGGACGCAGTGATTCATGTGATCCTCACCCCACCCTAGCAATGGATTTAAATTGCTAAGCCAGTTGCTGCTTGAGAAGCAGTCTCAGAGAGGTTGAGGACTTCCTCAGGGACGGAGGGCCGTCTGTGATAGGACCCTATCCTGAGTGCAGAGCTGAGCTCTGTCTGTTAGGAGAGGCCCAAATAACGCCAGAGGCTCATCAGTGTATCCACACTTGGCTGCAGGCTCTCCTCCAAGGCTCCCTGCTGTCATGGCTGCTCCTGGGAGAGGAGAATGGATTTTCCTGGTCTCTCTGCACTATTGTTGCTTTTATTCTTAGTTCTGTTTTCATGAAAAACAGACTTTAGCCCACAAGAAGAGCACAGCAGGGGCTTATCGCCTGTTCCAGATAGGAGGGGCTCATCTCACCTAGGAACTGGGGACACCTTCATGCTTCCTGAGGAAGGGATGCAGAGCCAGCCTCCTGGGGGGGGGGCGCCTGAGGTCACCTCCCCATCCTGTCCAAGCCAGGCGTTGTCCTCCCCTCCTTCCTTTACAGCCAGGAACAGAGTGGGTCTGCTTCCCTGCAAACGAACAGGGCGTCTGGAAATAAGGGGAGACCAAATGTTCCCTGAAAACCTGCTCCACGAGCAACAGGTCAGGGCGTTCTCAGCTACTGGGGCAGGTGTGACCCCGTTTTCAGGAGTCCTGCGGTTGGCGAGAGGAAGTCCGCCTCCCACTGCAGGGACGGTGGCCCTTCTGACCTCAGGCCATGCTCCCCCAGCCTCCTGTTGGGGACGGCCAGAAACCCTCTCCCAGGCAAGCCTGCATAGTGCAGCCCCTCAGGGGGGACTGAGCTCAGGTCCTGCCTCAGACCCCTGCCACCCAGCTCCCCCGTGTTGCTGGTGCCTCCAGGACCCCATCTCCTCACCTGTAAAGAGGAGGCCACCTACAGGTCAGGGAACTGGTGAGGCTGGCAGGAGGATACCTGCAAACCCCTAAACGGGTGAGGTGCTCACTAACTGGCGCTCCTGTTATGACGGTGATGACCATGATACTTTTTTTGGATCAAAGTGTCAGGTCACCTGGAACCCGTGTGTGCTATCTAACACCTGCAGGCTTTTGGACCTGTCTCTGAACATTCAGTAATTTTCCAGTGTGTGGGTTCATTTTCTGTTGCCATAACAGAACACCTGAGAAGAGACCATTTATAAAGAAAAGGAGATTTTTTATCTCATGTTACTGAAGGCTTGGATGTCCATGATTGGGCAGCTGAATCTGGAGGTGGCTTTCATACCACGGTGTGATGTGGGGGGTAGTGGAAAAGCAAGGGGTGCAGCATGCAGAAGGGAGGGCATGCGTGTGCCAGAGGAAGGGGTGCCGAACTCCTGGGAGGGCTAGCCCATGCTCATGAGAGGCATCGTCTATGCATGAAGGCCCACCTGGTGTCCGACACCCCAGGCCCACCCCCACACTGTGGCAGTGAAGGTCCCAGCACATGCCCTTCTGGGAGACACTCAGCACAGTAGCAGAGGTTCTGCTGGCAGAGGTCGGAGCTTCCCAGACTTCTCTGTCCCTGTCGTCTGTACCTGGTGTGGCTTCCTGGGAGTGTCTGGCTGGTGGCACTTGGGCAGGGTGAGGACAGGCAAGTGCAGCAGTGGGGCCCCAAGAACAGCTGGACTATGGGACTTCCTGGGCTGCCACAGGAAGAAGCCTGGGTCAAGGCGACAGAGGGCAGAAAGCAAGGGCAGGGCTGCCCGGCAGCTGCTCAGGCCCTGCTACCTCCCTAGAGCTGGGGGTGACCTCCTGGGGTGCACAGAGGTGAGCCAGTGGAGAAATAGGGGTGCCGCTGAACTTCCTGGTCTCTTAGGCACAGCCAGGTCCATCCTCGGCTCTAACAAATGAGCCACGTGTAGCCTTCCCTAACTCTGGGTGCAAAAGTGATATTTGAAGTACTTCTCAAGAACCAGATGGGCACCAGTCAGAGTAGTTCTCAAGACCACTGTCTGCATGCGAGGTGCTAATGCCCCAGCTGCTGGGTCCAGGGGAGCACAGAGGAGAGGGTGGAGCAGGGAGGGCTGCACCTGGAGGTGGAGAGGTGGGCAGAGGCACAGCTGTTTGTCAGCTGGTGCACAAGATGTCAGCCTCCGAGCCCGTGGTCGGCTTGTGTGGGTAAGTGCTGCACGGTGCCTGCTGGTGTGACGACAGGCGTTCTCAGGCGTTCACATCCGAATGAAGCCCGAGTCGTCCCAGGGTCTCGTGCATGTTCTGTCTCACTGACAACTTGAGGTGAGCACTGTGCAGCAACCCTCACCTGTAGCAGCTTCCACAACCTAGTTCTGCGATCTTGAGAAACCTCTATGGGGAGACAGTGGACTTAGCGCTCACTTAGAAAAGAAGCGCCTTTAGTAAGCACCAAGAGGGTCTTCTTTTTATCAACTTCACATTTTTGGGTCTCACAAGTCCCCACTGCTCTGCTCTGGGGACCTGTTTGAATTCTTGCATGCTGATGTCCCCTGGGCTCTTCCCATGGCCCCTGTGGTGCTCTCTAGGGACTGATCTTTGTTGGCAAGGCCTTGGAGGACAGCTGCCCTCCCAGCTCACCACCCCTCCTCCTAATGCTGTGCCTCTGCTGTCTGTCCACCCCAGTGTCCTCAACCTTACTTAAGCTGTATCCTTGAAGCACTCAACAGCTTGTTAGACGACTGTTCAGGTAGTCCTTTGCACTGGTGTGTAAAGGTTGTGCTAGTCAGCTCCTGGAAGCAGATTTTCTGGTGTGTTTGTGTATATGGAGACGATAAGGGCTTAGAAGAGAGGTTAGCACATTGCTAAAAAGTCCCAGCTGAGGCTGAGGTGCCACAGAGGGTGGAGCTGGCTCTGCAGAGCTCCCCGCCTCCTCTCACAGGACCCCAGCCCAGATCCCCTGCAGGACAGACTTCCACCTACTCTCTCATGAGCAGCAGGGACCTGGGAACTGCCACCAGAGGGGGACTCCAGCTGCACCAGACCACAGCCTCTCTCAGATCTGCTTCAAGATCTGACCATGCCGCCTGCAGAGCCATCCTACAGGATGCAGGACCGCCTGTTCTCCTCTTCTCCCCCTAGGCGCCCTTCCTAGGAGACTCCGTTTTGCTCTTCTTCATTGCGTGGTTGGAATCCTCCAGTCTTCTGGACTTGGGTCTGTACCCTGGGGTGCAAGAGGGAGTCCCCTGAAGAGGCCCTTCCTGCCACCCTCTGTGGGCCGCAGTCCCCCTCCTCTGCTCTCCTCCTGGCTGGAGGGTGGGCCGCCTCCTCTTGCTGGCCCCCTGTAGAGCCCACGACCTTCCTCGGGGGCTCCTGATATTGAGCTGGGAATGAGTAATTGGGGCTCGCCAAAGTGTTTAAACACCAGAATTGAAATTAATGTCCCCTCGTTGCTGGGTGCGCCGACAATACATTACAGCAAACACCTTCCTAAAGTGAAATGAATGTTTGTTTATCCTCATGAAATATACATCACACGTGTTGGGAGAAGCTCTATGAGGGAAGGGGCTGGGCTCCTGCTGACTCCAGCCTGTAGCTGACCGAGCCGAGGGTCTCCTTCTTCCCATTTTCCCTCTTTCTTTCTTTTCTTCTTCCCTCCCCCACCCCCACCTTTTTTTTTCTTTTTTCTTTTTTTTAGAATAACCTGTCCACAGCTGTGTATCTAGGACATTAATATGGGTTTAATGAAAACTCCAGTTGATCTGTCCAAAGATATTGATGAGCAGTGCCCAGCCGTATTAATCATCTCCTTGAGGGAGGAAATGAAGGGAATGGGTGAGCAGGTTTCTGTCAGATGCCAATCCAGATGCAGAGACGTGGAAAAACCCTCCTCAACCCTCCATAGCTGCTTCTGGGATGTGGGCTGGGCCAAGAGGGACAGGGAAGGGCCAGGACAGGGCCGGGGATCCGGCGCCCCCCCAAGTTGCGTCTTTAAGCGTCTGCCAGTGAATCCGCTATTGCGGATTGGGGCGCGGTGGCCGGCGACCGGCTGACCCGCTGACCGGATCCCTGCGCTGACTTGCACCACGGGGACGTGTGCGGCTGGAGTCTCTCCGTGCGCCCCTGCGCCGCCCCCCACGCGCCCTCCCCTCCGCGCCTGCCGAAGTGCAGTTCCTCTCCCTGGTGATGCCGTTCTCTCCCTAAGTGCCAAATGTTTCTTGATAGGAACAAGCTACATTTCTTTATGGCTTATGGCAAACTGCCTTGATTACTTCTACTGCTGTACCCATTATGTGAATTAAATATGTATTCAGTTGCATGCTGCTCGCGATGTTATTGCGGGGTGACATATGGTACTGACTCAATTAGAATGAAGCTCGCATTAGATAACCCTTCTGATTACACGCATCCTGACCGGCTCCTCGGCCGCCCTCTGCGCGCTCGCTCTCTGGTGTCTGCAGGCCGCAGGTTTTCATTATGGTTTATCATCTCCCTCCTCGGATGGGGGCTGGGCTTGGAGAGGCGGGGCTGTGGGAAGGAAGCCGGATCCCAGGGAGGACTGACGAGCGCCAGGGGTGTGGTGGGCAGGGAACCCAGGTCGTCTGCTTGCGCTTGGAATGGGCCTTTGACATTTATTTTTTGAAGGTGGTCGTCGGTCCTGCTATGAAAGAGGCCGGAAAGGTCTCTCTCGAGTTGGGAAGTGACTGCAGAGTGTGTGATCAGAGACCGGCATTTGGAAAAGGACACTTTGCTGTTTTATTTGGTTTAATTGGAGAGCTGATCCCGTGGTAGCAGCAGTGCGTCTTGCTTTTGTGGCACTCCTGGGTCTGACGTGTGCTAGGCCACTTGAATCTCATCAGTAGCCACAAGCCGCAGGCCCCATGTTATGGATGAAGCGTGGAGACACACACGGCCACCCGACACAGCAGTTCAGGTCACAGCGCCCTCAGTGCCCAGGTGGGAGGGATGCTGCCACTGCAGGGTCTCCGAAGGGCACCTCAGGGATGTGCCGCCAAGCGACCCGGGATGGATCTCGAAGCCAGAGGAGCTTGCGGAGTCTCACGTCCTGACCGGCATCAGCCAGACCAGGGAACAGCGCACCGAGCACTCCCTGGAGGGACTGGGACTCCTTGCCAGAGTCCCCCTGTTCCAGGTGTCCTCACCTCCCGCCCAGCGCCTTCCTGCTCTACCATCCCGCTGGCCAGGCAAGAGCCTAGAGACCCACTCTGTGTGTTCCCCTGGCCTCCCCTCCCCAGCGACCCTGCAGGGAGCTTGGCTCTCCTCCAGGGCTGGGCGAGGCCTGCCAGACCCAGGAGCCTGACGGGCAGCTGCACCGCTCTCCAGCGGACCCTTGCCAGTGAGCAGCTCACGGTGGTGTGTTTGCTCATCTCCCATCCAAACTGTGTGCACCACAGGCCCTGCGGGGACACCAAGGTGCACACAGCTGCTGGCCACAGGCTCATGCTGGACAGAGGTGACGGCGGGAAGGCCAGGGTGCAGGTGCTTGAGGGCAGCGGACGCCCAAGAGTGCCGTAGGTGCGTCTGTCTGGGTGCGCTTCACAAGCTGCGAGCCCTGCAGGCCCTGACAACTGCTGGCTCAATGGGCCAGTGGGTGCAGGAAGTGGGCCCTGTGGCCTGTGGGTCTGGGCAGGTGCCTGGGGGAGCCACCTACAGATAGCAGTGCCCTGCCTCTCCTCCTTCCCCCTGCGGTTGGTGATAACGCACTTAGAGGCCCCTTTCAAGAAACACAGGAAAGATAAACAAGCAGTGAACACAAGTGGTCATCTTGGAGGCCAGGTGTGAGTGGGAACAGGTGAATGGGGCAGGGTGGGGCCGAGTGTGGTGTAGATGTGGGTGGTCCTGTGAGTGTGGTGCCTGTTGGAAACAGTGCCAAAATAAAAACGGCTTTCAGGAACTTGAGCTACCTGCTCTTCACAGCAACCCTTCCAGGGGGGCATTTTTGTCAGATTTTTGTCAGGTTCTAATTGCACTTGAAAAATCAAGGCTTAAGGGCTGAGGGCACCTGCCTAGGGACATGGACTTAATGCCAAACCCAGCGGGTTCTCTGCCACTGCCCAGGCCTCTGTGAGCTCGGCCCACCTGCGCTGCTCCCCAGGGAGGGCCTGTGGGAGGGACCGTGTGGTGAGTGTCCCGGAGGCCTGTGCAGGAGAGGTGTGGGGCACTTGTCGTGCCAAGTTTGAGCTGCTGGCGCCAGCAGGACGGAACTGGAGAGGTGCTGGCTCCCTCTTGGCTCTGCTGCCGTGCTTACCTCTGGGAGGACAGGAGGCGGGAAGCAGATGGCGTTCGCCTGATCCTGGGGTGGCCCAGTGCCTGCTGAGTGGTGGGGAGCAGTGCTGGTGCTGCAGCACCTGCAAGAGCCCCGAGGCGGGTCTGGCCGGAGACGCCAGAGCTGGGGGTCTTGTGGACGCAGGACAGCCCGGCAGTGCTTCATGGCCCAGGGCGACAGGTTTATGGCCTGCCTCAGGGAGGGGCCTGACTCCTGCCCTTCCCTGCTGCACCACTGCCCCTGAGCCTCCACCTGAGCTGCCTGGCTTGGCAGAGCAGGGCCAGAGCAGAGGTGGGCCGTAAAACTGGGCTGTCCTGGCCCGCGCTGGCATCTCTGCCCTCTGCTGCACACCCTGTCCCTGTGCCGCTGCTGGGACCTGCTCGGCAGGCAGGACGTGCTTGCCTTCGCGCCTCTCCGAGCCCTCGGGGGCGGCTCCGGGTCAGAGCTGCCGTCCTGGATCTCGGTGTGGGGCCCCGATGGGCTGTGAAGTGTCGCAGTGATCGAGGATTGCAAGTTATCTAAAAACGTGAACCAACCCAAATTATCACCATAAAATGTCCCTTTCACTCACTGGAAGTCCGTGTGCCTTCCTGAGTGGAAGAGAAGGAGTGGCAGGCGTTCCCCGAGCCCTGGGCCTCTGGGCCTCCTTGCTGCGTCCTAATCCCATCCCCATTGGGGACCACGGGCGAAGTCTGCAGCGTGAGCTCTGAACGCTGACGCGTGGCCACTGAGCCATGGTCCAGCCCTGCCCACCTCGCCCGGCCTGGGCTGTCGCCGTCCCCTAAGGCTGTGATATCGACACGGAGCCCCTGCCGTCCCTGAACCTGCTTTCTCAGATACTGGAAGCTTCTCTCTTCCCTGGAAGCTCCTGCTGCCGTGCCCGTGGGAAACGCCTGCTCCTTCCACTGGTGGGGGCCTTCGCCTGGCACCCTGGCGAGTCTTGGCTCTTCTTTCCCTGCGTCCACTCTCCTGTGGCCCTCACTGCACCCACGTGGCCTGTGTCCACTCTCCTGTGGCCCTCACTGCACCCACATGGACTGTGTCCACTCTCCTGTGGCCCTCACTGTGCCCACGTGGCCTGTGCCACTCTGCTGTGGCCGTCACTGTGCCTCAGGTGACCTGTGTTTACTGTCTTGTGGCTCTCACTGCACCTCACGTGGCCTGTGATGTCCACTCTTCTGTGGCCCTCATTATACCTCACATGGCCTGTATCCACTCTCCTTACTATGCCTCACGTGGCCCGTGTCCACTCTCCTATGGCCCTGACTACGCCTCAGTGACTTGTGTCCACTCTCCTGTGGCCCTCACTGTGCCTCATGTGACCTGTGTTCATTCTCCTGTGGCCCTCACTGCACCTCATGTGGCCTGTGTCCACTCTCCTGTGGTCCTCACTGCACCCACGTGGCCTGTTTCACTCTCCTGTGGCCCTCACTACACCTCATGGGGCCTGTGTCCACTCTCCTGTGGCCTTCACTACTCCCACGTGGCCTGTGTCCACTCTCCTGTGGCCTTCACTACTCCCACGTGGCCTGTTTCACTCTCCTGTGGCCTTCACTACTCCCACGTGGCCTGTTTCCACTCTCCTGTGGCCCTCACTGCACCTCATGTGGCCTGTGTCCACTCTCCTGTGGCCTTCACTGCACCCACGTGGCCTGTTTCCACTCTCCTGTGGCCCTCACTGCACCTCATGTGGCCTGTGTCCACTCTCCTGTGGCCCTCACTGAGCCTCACGTGGCCTGTTGTTTTCAGCATAGTCATTTCGGCACGGGGTGAAGGCACTTTGAGGCACTCCCAGTCTTTTAGGACAGGCCTGGACATAGGTGGTGCCCGTGATGGCCATGTTCTCCAGAGACAGGAACTGAGTACCGTGTAACCGGAGGGGCTAGCAGAATTCTGACAGCCCATGGGAGGTCCAGGAGCTGGCTCCGGAGCAGCCACAATAGGAACATGGCCCTCAACACATCACACAAACACATGCCACTCAGCTCCTTTGTGCAGGGTCTGCTTGTGGGACTGTCCTGTGAGATGGTGGCTTAGGTCAAGTTGGGAGATGTATACTGGGAAGTTGGGATCAGCCTCCCGTAGGAAAAGTGAGGCCCGTCCGGCTGCCGTTCCCGGTCCAGTGCTGATTGTCTAGCAGGTGTTCAGGCTTGCGGTGAGCAGAGACCACAGTCATGGAGGGCAGGTGACGTGGGCTGCGTAGGCTCCCAGGGCTTTGGTCTGGTACGTGGGGGTGACAAGAGTGGAGGCTGAGGAGGGATCCAGTCAGGAGACAGAGGACTGGGTGGGGCAGGAGGATGGTGCCTTGGGAGTGAACAGGATCTGACATTTTGAGAGGCTTTTAAAGGGAGATTCACGGGGCTGGGTGGCTGTCCGGATATGGAGGCCAAAGGGAAGGACCAAGTGGACAGCAGGATCGTTGAAGTCCTTGGAGTCCTTCAAATGTTGGAGACACTCTCACAGAGAAATCCAGCAATGGCTGGTTCCCAGGGGCTGAGGGCGTGGTCACGGATGCCACATGGTCGGATTGGCAGGGCTCTCCGGGTGGTGCGGAAGAGGTGCCACCTGTGTGGGTCAAACCAGACCCAATATCGTCTTCTCGCGTGTCCTTCTGTGGGTTCTCTGACCCGATTGCCTGGGAGGATAGTTTGGTGTTAACGGAACAAGGAAAGGCAGGATTGGGACAGCCGTGGACTGTGCTCTCAGATGGACAGGGACCTTTCAGCTCAGTGGTCACTGAAATGACTTTGCTGTCCTCGTTGACTTTGATCCTCAGCTGGGGAGGGAACCCAGGCCTCTGCTCGCAGGGCCTGCACGCCACCAGTCCCGCCGGCTGTACCCAGCCCTCGCTGCCGGCCTGGCCTCTGTGGCTCACCTCCCTCCAGAGCCGGCTGCTAGAGCTTGCTGTGCCTTCAGCCAATTCCTAGCTGAGCTCACTAGTTCTCAGACCGTCCTCTGGCAGGAGACCAGAGTTTATTGAGTAACAGTGGACCAGAAAGAAATGGACAGTGGGAGTGGACTTGGGTTTCTGGGTCAGAGTGACCTGAACTTGTTTTGTGTGCTGTGTTCTTTGTGATGCTGGGCAGGGCACCTAATTTTTCCCATGTCTGTTTCCTTGGTACTGAGAGGGGACCGTGTCACCTTAGAATTTTGTGCTGGATTGTAATGATAATGGCTGTGTTAGGTGAGCAGTCGTGTTCCAGCTGTAGTACTTCAGACCCATCATCTCCTTTAATGCTGCCTGCAGAACCCGAGAGGTCCGGGCCGCCGTTTCCCCAGCCTGTTCAGAAGTATCACAGTGCAGCCCCCAACATGCTGACCGGTAAATACGTGGAACAACTTGCCCCACGTTGCCCAGCCACAGGCCGCAGAGCGGATTGAACCTGGGTTGAGGCTACAGAAGCTGGGCCCTTCCTAGGGGGAGCCCTGGAGCCCTGGAGCCCTGGAGTTCACCAGGCCACGCGCCCCACCCGGGTTCTGGGTCCTTACAGCAGAACGCCTGGCGTGTAGGCTGGCACTTTGATCCTTTCCAGGCTCTTCACCGTCAGTGATGACCATCTGCTCGCGTGCCCCTCTCTCTTCGCCGTTCTAAACCTTGAACACAAGGACTGAGCCCACGCGCCTTTTCCCTCCAATACCTTCTCTATACATTACAGATCTCTGCTGATTTGCTGGAAAGAAATTACATGGAAATCACATTAATAGGGGACAACTTTAGCCAGGTGGTGCCATGAGGTCACCTTCACCTTTCTGTCACCAAAATAGAAAAATCAAGGTGTCAAGAAGTATGTCATTACATTATATTAATTATGATAATTTAAAATAATGAAATGACTTCTCTTCTCCTATCCAAAAAAATAGCGGTCACAAGAGCAGAAGTGCCCCTTCCCTGGACGGCTAGATGGCTGTGGTGGTGCAGTATTAGGGAACAGCTCCTCCTTGCCTTCAGGCACCAGACCTGCTGTGTCCCTCTGGAACTCTTCTGACTGGCCCGTGGGGCGGAACGGGTGCCTCTCTGTAGCTTTGTGGAAGGGCCTCAGGTGTGCAGGCATCCAGTTCTTCCCTTGTGTAGTCGGAAACCCGCATGAGTCAGGCTCCCTGGTCCCTGTTGTCCTGCAATGTGGGTCCTCAGCACGTCCCTTGCTCTGTCCCCCGGGTGGACAGAACTCCACAGCTCTGGGCAGAGGTTGAGCCCATGGGGGCCCCGTGGAAGGCCTGCAGATTCAGACGGACGCTCTGGGGCCCAGAGCTGAGTCAGACCACCGTCGCGTTGGTAAGAACGCGACAAGGCACAGAGCATTCCTACTTAGAAGCTTTGCACAGGGCGCCTCTCATCCTGCCCTCTGAGAAGCTGCCTTGTGCTGGGATAGGAGGAAGTGCAGGGTGGCCTCTGCCGTGTTCAGGGAGAGGCCTTCCGCTGTTCACTGGACCCCTGGGCCCCTACTCCTTCTGTATCCCCAATTTGTCTCTGCAGCTGCGCCCACCCTGGGAGCTCAGTGTCCACCTGCCGCCGTCCGCTGAGGCTGCCGAGAGTCAGCACATTAATCTAGGGTCTCCAACCCAAACAGGCCCACGTCCTCACACCTGGGGGCTGACTCATCAGCATACCCCACAGCCGCCCCTCACGCCCCTTCCCTCCTGTCTCACTGTGTGATCATTTGATTTCCTGGCCTGTGCCGGAGCATACACATGGCAGTCACCACCATCTGCAGAGCACTTGCCAACGGAGACACCGTCCTAAGTGCACGGAGGTATCTGCCCCTAAATGCAAGTGACCCTTGCATTTGACAGATGAGGACACAGCCCGAGGCTCAGAAACAGGGTCCTGTGGCCAACAGATGGCCAGGCTTGGCTTCCACAGTGTGAATCATAGCCCATGTTCCCTGTAGCACCACACTATCTCAGAACCTCAGAAGGCAGCAGAGTCTTGAAGAAGAAACCAGGGAACTGGAGAAGCCCACGCCCAGGTCCACACAGAACAGGCGTGGCGGTCCGGCACAGCGTGGCCTGGGTGAGGGTGGCACAGGTGTGCATAGCGGCCTGGGTGAGGTGGCAGTGTTATGATAAGTGACCTGAGTCATGAAGAAGAGGCCAGATGATGTCCAGGGCTATGTCTGTCCTGGGTAGACATTTCTAGAAGAAGGAAGATGGAAAAATAACAGGTATTCAAAAGATTCCCATCTGAAACGATGGCAATGGAGGCAGCCTTGAGAGAGCCTGGTACCGGAGGCAGGGGCTAGGGTGATCCGTTCCCCCTAGGGAGCCCTTCCCTCCTCCTCCTGGCTCCCAGGGTCTCTTCCCTGCAGCCTCCCCCTGAACAAGGGCTGTGGCCAGGGGCTGCCCACTGCTCCTGGCACCCTGCTGCAGCAGAGCTGGCACTTGTGTGCCCCCCCCCCCGATAAGTGAGCACCACTCCCACTCGGTGCTCCTGGCAGTGGGCGGAGGGAGTGCTGGGCCTGTGTCAGTCCCTGTGAAGACACATGGGCACCAGGAGGTGGTGGCCGGGGCCCAGGAGAGGGGCAGCGGTGCTCCCTCTGCAGGGGAGCCACGGCCGGACGGCCCCTCCAGGCCGGCTGGGAGTCTGCAGAGAGGGAAGGAGAATGCTCTGCTCTGCTCCCACGGCCCCTCATCCCCTTTATGTTTTTCTCTCTTTGTAGAATAATATAAAATGAAAAAGCCCAGCAGAAAGGGAGCGTGAAGCTGTCGTCCGTGGCGTTGATGTTATTTATTTTCCTCAGTTGCTGCTCTGGAAGCCTGGAGTTGACAGAGCGGTTTTGTAGAATAGAAACATTATAGACTGTTACTGTCAGAGTGTTAAATGTGATGGATAGAGAAATAGAGGCGAAGGAGGGGACTTAATACTGAGAGCCAGGGTGCTCATGGGAAAATAAACCATCCGCACATAAGAAATGAATGAGGTAATGTGGCGGGAGGTAATGGGCTCTCGCGACACCGGAACAGAGACAGCTTTGCAGGGTGTGCTTAACCCTGGCCATGCCGACTTCCCTCTGTGGTCCCAGGGCTCTCGCTGGGTCCCCGGAGGGAGCCGTGCATGGCTTCTCCGCAGGGAAGCCGGTGCGCGCAGGGGAGCGGGGACAGACGTGCTCTTAATAATGCCGCGTTAGCAGCCTGTACATCAGAGCTTGGCAGCCTCTGTGGGGCACGGGACCTGTGGCCGTGGGGTTCAATGTGCCAGGAGAGTGGGTCAGGGAGCCGCAGGGAGGGCACGTCCAGGAGCACTTTAATTGCTCAGAGCAGGGGGAGACTTGTGGTCCCTTATGACCCCAAGGTGCCTGCCACCACCCTGGCTGCTTTCTGCTGGCCACAGAAGGATGACCCTGTTGCAGCAGGAGCCGTGGCCACCCTTGTCACCTGCTTGTCCAGCACAGAACTGCTGCACAGGTGATAGAGGGACGCTGCCAGGGGAAGGGCCTGTAGCAGATGGGACCGTGGAAGGGACCCAGCCAGCCAGGGTGAGAGGGTGCCAGATCCAGTGTGGCCAGGTTCCGTGAGAAGCTTGTATCCGGCCCCATGACCCACCATGGTGTCCTGGGGCTGGCCGCCCTGCCCTGATCGTGACAAGCATTTGGTAAATTATGGGGACTCAGTGGATAGGGACCCCGGATGGCCCCCTGGCTGGCAGGCCATTATTGCTGCGCAGCCTCGAGCGAGCCCCTTGGTTTCTTCATTCATGACACCAGGATAATGCCCTCGCGTAAGACTATTAGCAAGGTTCACCGTCAAGCTCATCAAAACGCAGCCGACTGTAAAACATCAGGCAGACGGCAAAGTGTTACTCTGAGTTACTCTGATCATTCTGTGGTCAGTAACCAGCCTGCAGGTGCGCACGGAGAGGTGGAGGGCAGGTGTCTCCCAGCAGCTCTCTGTGCGTTCCCACGTCGCCCTCCCTACCTGACGCCAGGGGGCCTGTCCTGGCTGAATGCTGGCATGAGGTTGGCCCTGGGTCAGAGGGAGCATGCAGCACCCATGCGGAGGCACAGGCACCAAAGCCGGTCCTCCCCTGAGGAAGGTCCACCCTTGTCCAAGCCCCATTGAGGCACAAACCCTGCCTTTGGGGCCTCCTGGTCTCTGCCTGCAGCTGCACACCACAGATGTTCCTCAGCCCAACCTCATCCTCCCAGGGCTCAGGTGCCCATGCCACCTGGCAGCAGGGCCCTGTCCTTGCTCCAGCGACAGGACAGTCCACATCCTGCACACCTGTGATTGATGTTTTGCTCTCACAGGGGCTCAGTGTTTCCACGAGAGTAGAAGGACCTTGGCTGGATGGCATCCCGAGACTTGGTCCTGACTCGGGTCAGCATGTGCCACTGGTCAGGGACAGCCCCTCGTGACCCTCTGCCCTCTTCTCCCATTTTCCTTCCTCACACATGGTTCAGCCTTCCAAAAAGTGGGGCTCCTCGTCTCCCCAGACATGCGCTGTGCTCCCACTCTGCAATGCTTCTCTCTCCTCGTCCTGTTTGCAGTCCCTGGCCACCCCTTCAAGCTTGCTTCTCACTGTCCCCAACAATGATGGAGTTCCAGTGGGCCCCAGGTCTAGACGTGAAATTCGTCCATGTTTCTTGTGCCCCTCATACACGTAGGTGTAGGCGATGGCGCACACTATTTTACTGATGTGTTCATGGAGCCAAGGTTCACGGTGTGGAATTTTCCACTATTGGCATCATGGAGCATTTTGGGTGTCCAGACGGAGGCGCTCCGCCAGTGGCAGTGGTGATGGTGACTGAGGAGCCGCGGAGGCAGGGGCACTAGGTCAGTGCCAGAAGCTCACTCCTCTGCCCTTTTTGTTCTAGGTAGAGTTGTGCAGTGGATAGGGTCTGTGGGCTGGAATAGCCCACTGGGCTGAGGCCCCCTCCTTTAGTGGGGTTGTCTGCTCTGCACCCTGCTTGGGGTCTTCCTGTACTGTGTATCAACTGTACTGTGACAGACGACTCAAACCTGAGGCCGTCTGGTCTACAGCGGAAACCTGCTGAAGATCAAGTCATTGTGAACCCTGGCCGCACAGACCAGGTGCCCAAGAGGGGCTTCTCATCTCCAGCTAGGGTCCGGGTTTCCAGTAAGCGCTGCACTGGGAACCACTGAGGAGCAGGTGAGTGCCCTTTGTGATGGGGGTGCGACACTTCTGTTCTGGAGGCTGGTGAGGAAGGGCACGCTGTGCTCCTTGTCCCTCCTGCCACCACAAGCTGCGAGGGGACTTCTTTACATCTGCCATTGTAGCCTAGAGTGAATGTTTGGGCCAGGAGACTGTGTGGTGCACGGCCTTGCACTAGTGTAGACAGGCATGGTGAGGACCTCCGAGTTCACGGGTGTGAGCCCAAACTCGGGCCTTCTTCAGCCCCTGGGGTCAATGCAGTGGCCCATGGCTGGCGCCTCCCCTGGGTGGAGCTGCTGTGCCTGCAGACAGCGGGCACCCTCACCCATTGGCAGCACAGCAGCTCTCCTTGGGGGACTCGTCTTGACCTGAGTTGTGTTTACAAGTGTGTCACGTGGCTGTGGATGTCTTGTGCATGTGCTGGATGTGTGTGCCTGTGTTCTGGGACTCTCCTGTTCTGTGGGAGAGGTGTTGGCAAGTCAGTGTGCAGAGACATTAGCTAATTGTGCCAAGTCCATCGATAGCCAACCATGAAACGTCTCCTGACTTCAGAAGTCCTGGTGTTTCCAAGCGTCCACTCACTCCTGTCTTTTGTCTGCTATGCTTAGAGGAGGAAGGCAGAGAGCCCTTTTGGCTTTGCAAGAGAGGAGACTATTTGGTGTGGCTGGCTGGTGGGTCGGGGTTGCTGGGGAGGCCACGTATCTGTTGTTGAGCTGTGTGCAGGGGCTGGAGGAGGAAGGGCCTCACCAACACGTATGCACACGCACACGCATACACGTTCAAATGGATCTGTGCTTGTTCTCATGAGCCTAAACTCGTCTCGGCCAAGGAGGCCGGGCGGCTGTGAGTCCAAGTACGAGTAACAGCTGGGGTGACTGCCCTGCTGGCTGTGTCATGGGCCCCTGGCTGGAGACAGCCCTCAGCCTGGGCTAAGGCTGAGGCCCAAAGGTGCTGTGAGAGGTGGGGAAGGGCACACTGGCCCCTCCTGCCCTCTCCCCCACCCCATCTGCACACCAGTGCCACCCAGAAGGACCCAGCCACCGTGCTCTCCGGGCTCGGCCCCTGAGCAGCTTGCTGCAGATCCCTTTTTACTGGCATTTCCTCCAATTTACCAGCCTTGAATCGCGTTTGAATCAGTGAAAGAAAGAGCGGGAAGAGAAGGGAGGAGCCCTCCCTTGGAGAAGCAGCTCACAACTGGCTTTATTTGGTAAAACGCTGCAATAGATGCTTGTCAGAAATAATTTATTCCTGTTAGCTGTAATCTGAAGGAAAACAGATACAAGTCCTATAGTTAAAAAAAAAAGTAAAGTCGACTTGCTTTCGCTGACAGTACAAAGGTGTCATATACAAGAAGGATTGACACAGACCAAGGGGTCTTGTGGGAAATATGATAATAACTATAAAGAAGACAGATTATTCCCCAGTCGCCAACATTCAAACCTTTTTACAGTCAGTTCAAACATATAAAACTTTATTGCTCTAGCAGAAAGGGGAACAATTTCTGGTTGCACAGCTTTCCCAGGGCTGGGTTTATACTGTCTGTGTTATTGCTCTATAGTGGCATTTTAAAGTTTATTGAACAAGACTTTTACAATTGAAGGAAGTATATAAAACTGTAAATTTATTAGATTTTTCAGGATAAGTGCCCTTTCTAGTTGTGCTCAAGAATTCGGAGCTTGAAACTGCTAGTTACAAGACTTATTAATATTAAAGACTGAGAGTGTGCACATTTTATACTGTAACAGATCTCAAAAATAACATTATTGCATTACCGCACGTCACAGCTCCGATGCTGTGGACTCGGGTGGATGCACCCGTATGGGACTCTATGTTCCAGATGGTAAAAAGTTAGCTTCTGTGGAATCTTGTTGGATTTGATGTTAGCTGTCGGCCAGGGTCTCTGCTCACTAAAGGGCGTCTCGGGTGAATGTCCCCTCAGCCCCTTGGTGTTCTGCTAGTGCCTCTTTGCCTGCAGGTATGATGCAAGCCAGGTGGTGGGCTCTAAGGGGTTTTATGGTGAAGTCATATGAAGCAGCTGTCCTTACCATAAGCAGGATGCTCCTGGAGGGAGATCTCCCCCCAATGTCTCACTTCTTGTGTCTTAAAGTTGTGACCATGACTCGAGCATTGCGTCTTGGTGGTGATGATCTGAGTCTGGCTTCTAAGCCTGGGCACATTCACCTCCAGGGTCAGGTGGCTCTGAGTTGCAGGGTGTCCTGTGCACTGTCTCCCTGGCTCCTTCCCAGGAGGCCATCCTTGTCCCTTTCCCAATGTGACAGCCAGAAGTGTCTTCAGACCTTGCCTCCTGTCCCCTGGGGGCAAAATCGTCCCTAGTTAGGAGTCACTCACCTACATAATATTACAGTGTGTCCAGAAAAAATATTTTGTACTGGAAGTAACTCATATGGGTTGTGTTGGTAATTTTAAAAAGTTATTGTTACCAAACACAATGAATTGCAAGATTATTTACTTTCAGAAATATCTGACTGTGGATTTCTTTTAAAAAAATGTGTTCCCAAGGGATGTAACAAAACTCAACCTTCACAGATTTACCTACGAGGACCACCTTGCTGTGTAGCTGGAGAGGCCCTGTGATTTGCAAGAGTCTGAGGCGTGTGTTTATAGGCAAATGCACAAGTGAGACTGCATTTCACATTCTCTTTATATTATCTTATGATTAACCACTGATATGCTTTGCCTTTTGATTTTGATATGCATATGCAGAAACACATGTATATGTATATCTTATGCGCCTAACAGTGAAGGGTTTCAGGAGCACAGAGGCAATTTTGATTATAATTTTCTCATGTGACAGGTTTAATTTTGAGATACCATCAACTTGTCTTTAATTTTCAATTTGTATTCTAGGATTCTGCACCCTCTTCAGAAGGTCTCGGTGGCGGGTAGATTAGAACATCCAAGGGTGCTCCTGGAGCACCTGTCCACCTATACCTCCCAGACACTGGGTGAGCGCCTGGTGTATCTTGGAACGTTGGTCTGGGACTCAGTGCTGATGTCCTTGTGGCCACAGCATTTGCTGTAATGATGAGGTGGCGGGTTTCCGGGGGACTGGATCATACTAGGCGCTTGCTTTCTGATCGCCTGAGTTTTGGAGCCTACCCTTGGGTCTTCCCTTCTTTCTTTAAATCCCAGATGCCTAGTTCCTCCCAAGGGGCATCGTGAGCAGGCCTTCCCTCTTGTATCTGCAGAGCTGCAGTCCCGTCCCCATGGCTCAAGTCACATGACTGCTTTCTTCGTGTCTCCCTGTCTCTGTGGTCACCAGGCCCCAGCTGTGCACGAGCTGTGGCTCCTCAGCTTTATCTACCAAGTGACTTTCCGGTGAGCTGGGCATGTGTAACGTGACGGGACAGCAGATGACTGGACTCTGCTAGGGCTCTGCCTAGGACACCATGACCTGTTAGTGAGCCATGAGGTACACTGTGTCACCCCTTTTGTCACATTTGGCTCCCCTAAGTCATAACATGCCTTGCTTGAGCTTTTGACCTGCTGATCGGCATGCCCAGTGTGGTCCCCTCTCTGACAGCTCTGTCCCTGGACTGGGGGCGTCATGCTCATTCAGAGTATGTGTTCAGAGGTGTCTTGGCCAGGGCCGTTGGGGAGCTTGCGCGGTGGGTGAACTGCCTTGCCCACCAGGCCCCTCCCCCGGGCTTTGAGAGCTTCAGATGCACCACCCTGGGAATGTGCCCCCTGAGACTTCGGGAGGTTCAAACCTGAGCCGTGTTCATGCCATCCCATCTGCTATGGAGGAGAATCTTCCTGACGTCTCCTTCACCTTGTGGATTCCTAGGTCCACTTCTAGTGGCCATGGAGGAGACCTCAAACAAAAGAGACGGCCTTAAGAAAGGAGAAGGTTCTCCGGTCCCAGCTGAATCCTGGGAGACTCGCCCTGAGCTGGTGAAGTGTCTGAGCCGGTTGTCCACCTGCACCGCGGGCTGAGGGAGGAGCAGGAGCACAGGAAGCAGCGCACGTCAGGGCAGCAGGCAGCCTGGATCTTTCCTGAGACTTGGTTATTCTGGCCACAGCCCTGCTGACACTGGGGTTGGAATGCCGATTACAGGAGGGAGCGTCCCTGTCAGAAGCCCAGGCTTACATCTTCCCAGGCTTTAGTGGGCCTCTCCACAGTCCTGTTGCTGTATTCGGCAGTGTTCCAAAGGGTCCCGGAAGGGGAGTGGAGGAAGCCGGGGCCAGGGTGGGCACCTGGAGTGATGGGGAGATGCCCACCCTGTCTCCCACGAGCCCAAGTGCTGGAGCCACCGGATTTGCTTAGGATTTGCCCCAGCCTCCTGGAGAGAGCACGAGAAAGACCCCAACAGAAATGAATTTATGCCTAAGAGCATGTCTTGGGAATGCAGAGGGGTTTCAGAGTCTCCAAACCAGGACTTCCCTTTAGGGAAAGAGGGAAAGAAAAGAAAAAGGTGAGGAGGAGGGTCTGTGGCTCCCAGAGGGGCGCTGTGTTCTGTGGAAGGTGCTTTGTGGGACAGACAGGCTGCTGGGCATCAGGTTGTCTAACACCCACCTTTAGAAGTGCAGAAGGACCATGGCCCAGCCACACCTTCCATGGGAGCCTTCAGTCAAGGCCTGCATGGCCTCTGGGCCCACAGCTGACCTCGCCACAGACGTCCCTGCCTTGCAGGAGCTCCACGTGCTGGCGTTCTGCAGCCAGCGGCGCCTGTCCATGTGCCCACATTGGGGTCCCTTTGTTTCAGCCAGCCGCGTATCATCCAGGCGAGTTAGAGAGCCTCAGCCCGACACAGGCCGCGGAAGCTGAGGCCAGGCCACGAAATGGCCGGTGGAGTCCCAGCAACATGAGGACTGTCAGGGTAGGGCTGTCCCCTCTCTTCTAGAGCCATGGGCTGGCCCATGTGGATGCGGTAGGGGCTCATTCCTAAGTTTTTTGGTGGCCGTGGGTGCAAAAGCTGGGCTCAGAGCAGCAAACACACAGTCTTCACAGGAGTTTGCTGCCCGGGGCCCCGAGCCCTTGACCCTGAGGCTGAGGGCCAGGCGAGGTGCAGCGGGGAGAGTGCCCGGGGCTTCAAGTGCAGCTTCCCTGCAAAGCATGCAGGGCCTCAAACTCCGGGGCAGGTTTTTGCTGTGCATCCTTTCATTTCAGCCACCCCTTATTGAGTGCTTGTTGTATACCAGGTCTGGCGCTGGGTGCTGTGCATAGGCTTGAGGAAGGTCATCCTTCAGTGCTCATGTGTTGGGGTCTGAGAAGGCTGCGTGCAGCACTCAAGGGGCTGCCGGCCCAGTGTCAGCAGCACCCAGAGGCAGGCAGGCGCCGCTCACCCAGTGCCTTCGGTCACTTGTGTCACCATCTCTGCCTGAAGGCTCCACCTCTCCCTGTGTTTGGCACAGAAGTCGGGGCTCATCGGGGAGGGGCTGTGGATAAGATGGGAAGCAGCCCCTCGGGGAAATGGGCCCAGGGCTGGATCAGGAAGCCCCGCAGTCTTGCTGGCCTGCAGTTGTGGAAGAACAAAGCTGGGCTCAATGAGACAGAAAGAATAAGGAAACAAAAATAGAAAAAGCGGGAGCCCCCTCAGGTTGAATTAACTACTGCGGGCTCGCTCCGAGGGGGATTCTCAGGTTTCCAGGATATTTTCAGATTCAGAAGGCAATTAGGGAAAGACCCATATGATCTTGAAACACAACCTTGAAAGTGTCAGAGGCTGAGTGCCGACCACCAACCAGGGAATGCAGACCACCCACCACAGGGCCCCACGGGGTCCCCTGGCCCCTCCCTGGACTGTCCAGTGCAGACCACCCAGTGCAGAGCCTGGGGCCCCTGGCCCTTCCCTTGATGATGCTGCAGAACAACCTAAGCTGCAGTTTGTTGGGGGAGTGTCAGAGCAAGGCAGGTGTCGAAAGGCCACGAAAAGAAGAATCACAATGAACATGTGCCTGGGGCTGGCATCAGCGGGCAGCAGAGCCTCCCGTCCCCCCTCTTGGACTTGACTGCTGCAGGAGCACGGCCCTGGACACTGACCACTGAGACACCACAGTCCCCTCCAGCCAGGGTGCTCTGTCGGCCCAGGAGGGACAGCATGGAGATGGAGCAGGTGTCCAGCTGGTCAGGGACTCCAGAGCCCATGCGGGCTGTGGCCTGGATGTGTGCCCTGGGTCCCAGGAGCCCCTGCGGTGGCAGAGGAGCCATGGTAGACCCGCTTTGACATGGTCCACGTGCCCTGGGGCAGACGCTGCTTGCCCTACAAACCTGGGTGGCCCTCTGCACATCAGGAAGCCATGCCCAGAAGAGAACAGCGGCCCCCCAGGGGTGGCCTTCTCTCTGTGTCACTCTTCTTCCTTTTTTCTCCTGTTGTCCCTTGTCCTCCTTGGTGGAAAGCCACCAGAAGTTGAGTCTAAACCGAGGAGTCCCCAGGCTGAGTCCTGTGTGCATGGCAGTGGACGTGGCGGGGTTCCTGGGACATCAGGGAGAAGATCCTTGCAGGTTTAAGGAGGAACGGGTGGGGTAGAGAAGAAGGTCAGGACAGAAGACCGAGTCAGAGATGCTTCATCATTCGAGACATGGCGAGTGTGGGTGTTGAGCTCAAGGCTGAAGGGCAGTGCCGGGTGCAAGCTGGGGCACCGTGCCATCTTCCTGAGAGGCCCCGTCCCTCCCTGTCCCCATCCAGCCGCCGAGGTGTGAGCCCTGGCAGCCTGCTTGCTGTGCCCTCTTGCGGGGCCCACAGCTCTGGCCCTGCTGCTTGCACACGTGTGAGCCCGGCCAAGTGCTCACCATCACGGCTGGCTCGTCTGGTCCCCTCCTCTGCCCTTCACGCCAGTCAGGCGGCTTCCTGTCAAGAGGCATGGAGAGGCCATGGGCAGTGCTGTCAGGGTGCAGATTCTCCACACTCGGGCTTCTCCTCTCGAGCTTGGTCTTGTGTGGATGTGGGTGAGCCTGAAGGGAGGGGCCAGACCCCCGTTGGTGAATGCCCAGTGGCTGGAGCACGGCTGTGGGGTGTGACCACAGTGGGTGAGAGGACAGGTGGCTGGACATGAGCTGGGCAGACAGGGCTGTGAAGGTTCCCCTTGCTGACTCCTTTCTCCCTAAGAGAATCAGAAACCCCATCGGCCTTTTAGGGAGAGGTCCTGCCTGGTGACAGGGAACGTGGAATAGGGTCCAGTTCGTTATGCACCCGGAGAACCAACACAGCCCGCGCTGGAAACCAGGAAGAAGGGATCTAAAAAAAAAACAAAACACAGCACCACTGCCGTGGTCGGCGGCCCTGCCTGCTGTCTGCAGGCTGCTGCTACCCACTCGTCACAATTAAAATGAAGTGTCCGTCAGCGGCTATCTTCTCTGTGTGGCCCATATGTTTCTGAGCTGATACTGTCCGGATTATTCTGTTCGGGAAAACGATAACGGCTGTTTATAACCTTGGCAAAGGCTGAGGCCTAATCAGGCTGGAGCACATTTTCACCGACTGGCTGATAACAGGCTGTTAGCAGCCTTATCGCTGGGGAGAGAGAGGCCAAAATAAGCAGATCTCTGAGCACAGGAGCCCAATCGAGTGCTGCACACTCCGGCCCGGCTTTATTTTTAGATTCCCTTTTGCCGGTTGATATCAGAAGGCTCCGAGGAAGGAGGTGGGGCGGATGGTAATGTGTGCCCGATGGGGTCGGAGCGAGGTGGGGGACGTTAGTCAACAGGAGAGGCAGAGGGTCAGCCCCGCTGCTGCTCCGGGCTCCCTTCAAATGAGGGAAACAGGAGCAGGTCCTGGGAGACAAAGGAAGGGAGGCGGCCGCGCTGGGCCTGGTGTGTGGCCGCCCGCCTGCCTGCGCGCCTCAGCACCTCCCCGTGGAGCCTCCAGCCTGGCAGCCAGAGGCGCCCGCGCTGAGACAGGCGCCCAGCCCTCTCCTGGGTGGGAGTGCGTGGTGGTGACTTCCCTGCCCCACACATCCTCACTGCACAGGTTACAGGAGAGGACAGTGAGAAGCTGTGGCCTGAGCACAGAGGCCCTCGGTCCTGGCCCCAGGGCTCCCAGCAAGTCCTTGGTCATGGAGGAGACCCTCCCCAGGGACGGGGTGGTGAATTCTCTGTCTGCCTCTCCTCCAAGCCAAGGAAAGGCCCTTTGAGAGCCAAAGCTGGAGCTGGCTTTTGCTTACACATTGAAACAAAAAGTAGGAGGTCCCAGTGCACAGTGGCTGCTGCCTTGGTCACACCGAGGGGGAGGCCGCAGGGACGGCCTGCAGTCAGTAGCCAGCAGCCTGTGGTGGAGGTGGTGCTGGGTGGAGCCAGGCCTCCAGAGCCCGGCAAGCTCTCCACCCCCGCCCTGAGCAGGGAAGTCTCATGTTTCCTTTGCGCATTCTGCACAAACCTTCACATGGGGAATGCTGTTAGGCCTTGGACTCCCTGTCCTGTCTCTACTCCTCTTCTCCCCCTTCCCTCCACTCTCCACCTCTGGGCAGCTGCTTGATGGAGAAGTCACTTTGTCCCTCTGGAACTCCAGAGTGGAGTCAGGTGGTGGGGAAGAGGGGCAAGGGCCCAGGGCTGGAGGAGGGGGCACTTTGAGGGGCACACAGAAGGCCGCGGGAGCATTACCATTATCATGCTAATATATCTACAAGGCTCCCTTTATCCATTAATCTCTGAAGAGCAGGGTCCCTACCCTGTCACACGGCCCCAAATGACAACCACCTGTGCCTCCAGGACAAAACAGAGTCTTTAGGACCAAATGGTGCCCTGATGCAGGAAGGGGAAATTCAAACACGCAGGAAAGGATTCAAGTCCAGGCCTTCGGCAGTGCAGACCTTTATGTCTGACTTCCCAGCTCACACCTGTGCCATGGCCAGCTGCCGGGCATTAGGGTGCACCACACCCAAGTCTAGGAAACCTCTCCAAGGAAACTCAAAATGCAGGGAGATTATTAAATGTCTGTTTTTTAAAATCCGAACTGAGGTTTTCTACATTAATTTCTATTTTTCCTTTTGGAAGTTAGTGCTGATGAACTAAATATAAGTGACTTGGGTTAACACTTTCGATTCACTGACGAATTCAATGGAGGAGTCTCTTGTGCTATCCTCCCACAGTTGGAGGGCTGTGGAAATCTAGCCCTGGAGGGGGCTTGCGTCTGCCTGGGCCACGGCCGACTTGGCTACTAGACCTTTGATTATGAGTTCCTTCCATGCAGGCTGGCCCTTTTGTCACATCATGTGAAAAGGGTCCTTGGGTGTCCGCCCAGGGAGCGAGGTAGCACTTGCCAACACCTGCTACCCTGTGCCTCAGAGGCTGAGTGGCGGCTGACGGGGGCAGGAGTGGGCAGCACTGTTCCTTGGCTCTGTTGTGAAGATGGCAGGAACGGAGGTCAGAACGCCGCACCAGGGCAGCACTCACATGTAGGTCTGAGTGTCCTCCCAGGAGAAATGGCCAGTGGAGCAGCTTCCACCTCCAGGTAGGACGCTAGCTCTCTAACCACCCTTTCCCATGCAAACCCATTCCGTCCAGAGATGCAGTCTTTGGTTCTAACCAGCAAAGCTCGCTGGTCACAAGTGTTCGAATCATGCCGTCTTAGGGCTGGAAGGACCCACTCTGCAGCACACCTCCTCATTTTGCACGAGAGAGTGGGTCCTCCAGAGAGGAACTGACTGGTCCAGGGAGGCTGAGCCAGGGCTTCACTAACATCTCCACCTCTCACTCGGAGATTTTGCATCTTTGGGTGACTTAGGTTTAGTCATAGGAGGATGCATTTAAAGTAAACCCCTGACTGGCCACGCCACTGCTCACCCCTCCGTGAGAAGAGGCTTGTGGCCTCCACGCGGTTTCTGAGTTCCTCAGAGCCAGGGCTTCTGTCGTCTCAGGGTTCCCAGGCTCCCCACGTGTGGAGCTGCGCACCGTGCTGGCCGTGGGGTCCTTGAATGAATGACTGACGTGGCTGCCGGTTGACTCCTTCCCTGAAGGACCCCTCTGGGTGTGTGCATTTGTGGCATGCGGTTCCTCAGTCTCTTCCAAGAGGGGCTTCGCTCTGCAGAGCCCCTTAGCACCCAGGGAGTGGTGTCCACTTCCTTCACAGTTGGTTGCTCCTGAGGGCCTGGGAGGACCGGTGATCCTGTGGGTTGGTTGACTCTGAGATTCTCAGTCACAGCAATCATAGTCTTCTTAGCTGCCCAAGACCCTCCTGAGGGCATTGCTATAGAAAAACACCTTGTCATTTGTCCTGGAGAGAAAGGGACTCGCAGGGACGTTATGTAAGATGTCTCCTGTGGTACTGCAGGGCCTGGAGCAGTATTTGGATCAGAGGAGTTTTTGTGAAGTGGATCATACTTGAATTTTTGCTAAATGAATGAATAGCCATGATATGTCCACTTATGCTCAACTGGTCCCTGCTTCCAAGTATAGAACTGGACCCAGTCATTGTTCATTGCCTTGCAAAATACACAGCTTCGCATGAACAGGGTCCGAGCCTCCGAGTCGGGAATCTCCGCCAGGATAAACTCTTGCCCTCAAAGCATGAATTCTGCAAGTCCCCTAAAGGTCTGTATTTTCAGACCTGTAGCTTGCAGTGCCAGGACCACTGGTGTCCCAGGTCTCCTCTCATCTCACCCCACAAGATGGCAGCCACAAAGGCCTGAGCCCATGTGAGCTTCTCAAAGCAGACACTCAGGTCAGAATCTAAAGCAGAGAGACTATGGGGCGGGGGGCGGCGGGGGGGGGGGACGACAAAACTGCTGTTTTATTGGATCTAACTTGCTCTTCAGAGGCACGTGACTGGCATATTTGGGTCATTAAATATAAAGACATTCTGCTTATGAATTATGCCAGCAAGATGTTTTCAGATCATACAAAACGATGGTGTAGGGATGGCCAAGATGTGCCTTTCTGTGTGTCTGTGCACAAGTCACCCCTGATCTATGGTGTAGGGATGGCCAAGATGTGCCTTTCTGTGTGTCTGTGCACACGTCACCCCTGATCTATGGTGTAGGGATGGCCAGATGTGCCTTTCTGTGTGTCTGTGCACACGTCACCCCTGATCTATGTAAGGCAGGGGTACTCTGCACTGCAGGCAGCATCGTTCACCTGGGGTTACAGACCCTTTCAAAAACACTCAGTCACTTAAGACGCATGTGAGCTAAATAAATAATAAGCTCCTTGCCCCTTGAGCAGAGTCTGAAGCCTAAATATTGAAAAATTAGGCAATTTAGCTCAAGGCAGAATGTGCGGAGAAAGCATGACCCGGTGAGCCAGACCTAAGTGCCGGCAGCAAGAATTTTGATCTGTAAACATTTTAATAATGGCAGGTCGCAACGGGCCTTGAGAGAGTCTCTCGGTTAGTCTGCAAGCTTTTATTCAGCACCTGGTATGTGCCTGGTACTGAGAAAGTATTCAAAGAAAGAAAGAAAGAAAAAAGGCTAAAACATGCACAATTCCTTACTAAAATACGTTCTTTCAGTTTGGTGAGCACATTCTAGGTGCCAGACAGTTCAATATGGACCATAATTAAAACATTAGCTCCTGGAATACAGACAACATCAGTTCTGGGGGCAGAGAGCAGTGAAGTTCCGGGCTGGTGGCGGGGAATTGACAGCGAGGCAGAGGAGTTGGAGCTACAGATTGAAAAATGGGTAGGATTGGAGCCAGAGGAAGGGGGACAAGCACACACGACATTTATTTGCAAACCACTAAATAAGCAAAAGCAGAAAGGTCGGAAAGAGGGTGCCATTTTTGTAGCAGCAGCCTCTGCGTTTGTTTCCTTCTGGTAAAAATGGAAGAAATGATGTCCGTGAGTGTGTGCCCCCACCTGAGAGAGCGTGGCCAGCCTGTCAGCAGGACCCAGCCCTGGTTCTCAGGTCCCCTGAGAGCCTCTGTGTAGGAACGTGGCCTTGGGGGAGACACATTCACCTGCCTGGCCTGTGGGATGGTCAGGCCGCAGGCTGATGGACCCTGGCAAACCCAACCCTGCTGGGGAGGAGTGCATAGGTGCCCTGCGGCTCCTCCTTTCCCAGTCTGAGCTCTGTCTAGGATTGTCAGGCAGGTGTTCAAATAAATAATGCAGCTAAAAATACTTCCAGCAGCAGCTGGGACTCCCTTAGCCCTGGGATGGGGGAGCACAGCCTCCCACCACGTGGGCAGGTGTGTGCTGGCCCCAGAAAGGCAGAGTAGACACTGCAGACACAGCCCCGTGTGGACAACGGCCTCATGTCCACTGGAGACATGAATGAAGCAATCATTTCATCCACCATTGCCTGGAAACAGGTGTGGGGCTGAGGCCCGAGAGGTGTAGTCCACAGCAGGCCCATTAGCAGCGTCCACTAGGGGGAGATGGGGTTCCGGGAGTGAATGGAACCCCAGGAACTGCTGCCCATCAGGCGCTGCCCACCCCTAACGAGAAGGGCTGGTGTGACCTCAGAGACCGTCAACTGTGTGAATAATCACGGTGACGACTTTTAACGTGCTAGCTACCTATTATTAAGTGCTTCCTATGTGTCAGGTGCCAACTGGGCTGCTTCATGTAATCCTCAACAGAATGTGGGGGTGGCAAATTATATCCCTGTTTGCACAGATTCGGAAACTGAAGCTCAAAGTAAAAGGTCTTGCCCAGGGCCACACTTCTAAGTCGCAGAGCTGACAGATGCAGCCTCTGATTGCTGAGCTGCAGCTACCTCTGCAACACATGAGTTTCTTTGCAACCTGCCAGTCACATGGCATGTTTGGCCTTTTCCTGGACCCTAACCTTTTTGTACCTGTGGATAAATAAAAACAGGTTTGTGTCGTTGGTTTTGTAGAATATACAAGGTAATTCTGGAGACTCCGTGTCCCAGGAGCAAGCAACTGGCTAGGAACCATTTTTCCATCCACTCTCGCTCGGGGTTCAATCTGAGGTAGGGCCAGGAGAGATTGTGCTATCCATCCCCTTAGAGGAGGTCAGGAGCTTACGTCTGGGGTGTATCCTTGGGATGTGTCTCCCCACCCTCCATAAAGACAGTCAGGTGCCTTCCAATGATACCATGCTCAGGCCTCCGGGGAGGTGGCGTGGTGGTCCCGATGCACCGGCCTCCATTAGGGGTGCTGTCCCCGTAAGGTGAACTACAGAGCATTTAAGTCCAACAGGAATATTCGGCAACCAGAAGTACTTGGGATTTGGGTGGCGAGTGCAGTGTTTAAAACACTTCTGCGCTGTCACTGTCACCTGAGTGAGTGTTCATGTGGCTTTGACCCAGGAGCACGGGGGCAGCCAGATTCGGAGCTGCTAGGATGTGCGGCCCCTGCAATTCCTGAAACCGAGGCTGTTCATGGGGGTCGGTAGACTGGGCAATGCCTTTGACTCTTTGACCAAACAGAATTTCTGTGGAAATGGTGGGGATGTGGGAAGGGTGCCCTCTGTGGTGGGTGGGATCCAGTTTGGAAAGAGGAGTCTGTCTCTGAATTTCAGATTTCCAGATGTCGTGACCTGTAGGGGAGGTAGTGGAGGGTCTTCTGAAACAGAGCACGAGGTCTTATTTTCTCAGTCAATCTGGCCCGCGTGCTGAATCACACTTAGACCTACCGAGGAAGGGCTCGCCCTCGGGATCTGGACTGTGTGACAACCTTTGGTTGATAAGGAAAGTGTTCCAGAATTTCCCTCAGCCTGGCTCATAGCGGTGACCCCTACTGACCTGATGGACTAGCAAGCGGGTCTGCAGAGGAGGCTTGCCCAGGAATGCTGGTCCGTGAGGGAGCGTGGTCAGGGAGGTGTCCCAGGAGCAAGCAACTGGCTATGAACCATTTTTCCATCCACTCTCACTCGGGGTTCGATCCAAGGCAGGGTCAGGAGAGATTGTGGTATTCATCCCCTTAGAGGAGGTTAGGAAGCTTACATCTGAAGTCTAGAGTAAAATATAGAATGAACCATGGTCCAAATGACAATATCCAGCCTGAATCTGGACACCACTCCTGCTTGGCCTGAGTATTTGAAATCCTCAGGCTGTAAATCAGAGTGGCTTCCTTTACGGGAGGTTAGGGGTAGGCGTGTGGCATAGTGGACCACTGGGGTTCTTTTAAACCTGTGTACGTATCTTGGATCAGGATTTTTGTGTGTGGAAGCCCAGGCACGTGCATTTTGTGCAAGCTCCTCAAGTGAGTCTGTTCCAGGTCCTGCTGGGCTGAGACCGTGGGGTTGCTTTAGACGACTCCACGGCAGCTTTGTCTCCGGCCTGTCCGACACGCATTCCAGCAATCGCGCAGTATTCCTGCCATGAAATTGGTGATGTCTGGGCTCCAGAGAGCGGGTGGGGTCCGCGTGTTTCTAAAGTGTGTGCATGTGGGCGTACACTCCTCTGCACTCTGATGCACATGGTCTGCTGCCGGCCCTGCGCCTTGTGATCAGAGCAATGTGGACGTGGCAAGCCTGGGCAAACTGACCCTCCCTGTCTCACCCTCCCTGCAAACCGGGCTAACATCCTCCAGGTAGAGCCCTGGAATCCCAGGCTGACCTTTTCATCAGGCATTATGATCAAGTTGAGCGTCTCCAGTCCTACCACAAATGCCTGCCCCGTGGGAAAGTACTTCCCCACATCTCGTGACAACTGACTCTGATTCTGAGGAACTAATTTGTACTGAATGCAGAATAGCCGCTTCCCGTGGAGCCTGAAGAGTGCTGCGTCCAGCTGGGCCGTGCCCCGTTCTTCTTGCCCAGGCAGGAAGGCAGCAAGAGAGGGTGCTTTCTGCTTCAGACAGTCCTTCCCTCCTTGTTCTGCATATGTTCTATTTTTCTCCAGTCTTGTGGTTCAAAAGACCACTTGGCAGATGTCTGTGTTCACGGGAAGCCACCCTGGGTGATGCTAGGCTCCTGGATGGTGGAGACTGCTGGTCTTTGGGGGGATGTGAAGTCCCTGTGGTGCTGAATCCCTGTGTGGACATGCCAACCCTTTCAGGGGCACAGGGACATGAGTGACAGTTTATATGGCAATCAGAGTCAGCACCGTACCCCACCCCATGGCCCTGCCCATGAAGGCAGCCGAGCTCCGAGGACTCTGGTGTATCCAGGAGCCCTGGAGCCTTCTGACTTCCCTGGGAAGAAGTCACAGACAGAAGCTGTCCTTCTCAGGCTGACATCTGCTGACACAAGCAGAAGCCCCTCCAGGATGTCTTCAGCCAGTGCCCAACGGGGGGCTCACACGGAGAAATGCCGTCAGTGGCCTTGAGTGCTCCTGCCCCCAGGCCCCGCTACGTCTCATTTGGCGTGAATATGTGCGGTGTCTGGGTAGGAGCGGGCAGCGGCCTGCTGGGTGGTAGAGAAGCCCAGTGGAGCCCTCCTGTCTGGTCTTGGACCTGCAGTCAGGAGGTGCTTTCTTCCCAGGGACCCAGCATTCCGGCGGTTCCCTGCTGAGGTGTGTTCACAGCCACCGCGTCTACCGCAGCAGACGGGGGCACCCTTGGGCAGAAGGAGGGAGCCCCTCTCCAAGGGTGACGGGATCTTTAGGAGCATCCTGTTCTGCTGGCCGGAACCCGGGAGAAGACGTCAGGCAGGCGAGGGCGAGCACGGGAGCCCTGGGCTTCCTTCCAGTCCCTGGGGCGGGCAGTGGACGGCTGCCTGTGAACTTGGGAGCCAGAGGACGCGGGCTTTCCACTTGTGTCTCACAGTGACGGCAGGGCTTCGAGTCTCAGTGACTCCATCTGCAAAACTGGTGGCATGTTTTCCTGCTCTGTGCAGCCCTGGGGAGGAAGGGAGCCTAATGACTCCTCCACGGAGGGCTTCGCTGAGCTGTGGCGAGTCAGGCTCTGCTGCCTCTCTCACGCCATCTGCCCGCTCTGCAGACTTTCAGGTCTAAGTACCTGCTGGTGACCTAGTGGACGGTGCTGGACAGCTCCCTTAACTCCATCGATCTGAAATCCCACAAGGTTCAGGGTCCTTAGATTTGTGAGGCAGCTAAATGGAGTGTCTAGATTCCAGCCTTCTCCTTCTCTGATTGACGTGCCGCAAAGTTACAGGAGGAAGTGCTGTGGTTTTATTTAGTTGAAAGAGTGTATTAGCCCTCAGAAGACTCCTCCTTCCTTTCCTTTATTTTTAAGGCTAGAGCATGAATCTTTTACTGAATTGTTAACATTTAACTAGATGAACAAAACCCAGACTAAGAATCCAGAGTGTTCCTCCCGACCTCCTGGCCTCCACCCACCTGACTTAAATGACAAGAGTATTTCCGTGAGGCACGTGGTCTGGCACACGGTGCGGGTACTGCTCAGCCCCAGGGGCCCAGATCAGAAGGCCCACCATGGCCCAAGGCCCAGCGCAGCTGCAATTGCACTGGTGAGCTTAGGTTCTGGCCCAAACGTGGCAGGTACAGCCCTGTGAAGGTAGTTCCCTCGTCGTCACCATCCTTAGCAACCTGGGGACTGCAGACAGCAGGCAGCCATGCTCAGCTTTGATGGTGGAGGGCACTGCACTCCCAACTGGGCCTTCCTGTGGACAGTGCAGAGGAGAAGGGTGCCTTGTCCTGTCCTCCCTCCCCGACCTCCATCCCGCAGGGACCCATCCTCAGTTATTCCCACACTTATTCCCACTGTCCTTGCCTGGCCAAGACTCTACCCTCAGTTCTTTGAAGAAGGGTTTGACCATCACCAAGGGTATAGGTGCTCTGCCGAGTGGTGGCCCCAGGTGTTGTCCGGGAGGACGCGGCTAAACCCTATGTGGCCACCCTGTTGAGTCATACACACCTGGTGTTGTGTTCTCCGTGTTACCAGTAGGCGTGGGGCATCTGGGGAGTCGTCACTCCTCGGGGCCACATGGTTTGTAGGAATAGTGAATCTTCCAGGCTGAAGCTCTGAAATCCGTGCTGAGAGGATCTCAGGCCTCTCATTTATGAAGGAGCAGCTGGAGTAGGTGAGCTTGCACCAGTTGGGCGCACTTACAAACCAGGCCCTGACCCAGGTGGTCTTCCCATGAGACCTTGGGGTGGACGGTCACCCTAATGGCCTGGTCACATCTCTTACACACATCTCTGCCCAAACACCAGGCTGCCGCTTTTTAAACCAAGCCCAGAAGGACAGCTGAGTGCATAGGGCTTTCTCAGGCCAGCTCTCCCCAGGCTCACGCTGGGCTCTGCCCACTAAGCTGGCAGGCGCTGGGCGGTGTCCAGCCTGGTCCTGTTTAGAGCTTTGGTGGTCACCAGGGTGTTAGTGTTGTGTGAGTGGCAGGCATGTGAAAGGGGCTGGAGGCAGAGAGGGACAGCTGCATGTGCAAGCCCCCGTCAGGCCGCCTGGCCATCTGAGTCGTGTGCACGCTGGAAGGCCAGAGCACGTGGTGAGGATCATGGGCTGGCCTGGAGGACCTCCCCTCTGGCTGGGCTGTCCTGCCGCAGAGCCCGTGCGCTGCCTGTGGCTGTGGAGGGCCTTTGCTATGTGCCGGAAGCGTGGTGTTATTATTGCTCTCCCCCATTTAATGTCTGTCTCTTAGGCAGCTGGTGATGTTTTAATGAAGCTGGAATTGTATAGTCTGTAGCGGTGGATAATCATAAGCTGCCGAGTCAGAATCAAATTAATAATTCATGAAATTAAAGTGTATAATTAATTTGAACCGTGCAGATGAGAGGAAGGGCCGGAGCCCACAGCCTGGAAGGAGCTCAAGTGTGGGGAGTGTTTATTTACTGAACTCAGCGTCGATTCCCAAACAGCGCAGACCTGCACGCAGCGTGGGCAAGTCTGTGGGTCGACCTGGACGCTTACGCTCCCCCAGATCAGGGATGTGCACCCCAAATTTGGAATGAGTCTCTTAGAAGCTGGAAAGCATTTTAATCAGTTTTGATTTGCCCTTCTCCGGTGCCAGAAGAATCTTATTCAAATGGTAACTGAGATGGCCAGGCGTCATAGCAACGTGGTCCTTTGTAGCATGGGTCCTGCAGAAGTCCCTGTTAGAACTTCCGCTCCTAAGAGGGTGCTCCATCTGTCTGTCCCCGTCTGTCCTTCTCTCTCTCAACAGCCAAGATGCCTGTCTTGCTCTGGACGTGGGGATGACAGCTTCCCCTTCACACAGGTGCCCTTTGCAGTAACTACAGGAAAACATAGTTTTGGTGTCATTACAGAAACAAGTGAAGGGAAGGCTGCCCAAGCGTCCCTCAGGGGTGGCGCTGGCCAGACTCCCGACGCCCTCGGCCTTTTCCTCTCTCTGTGTCTCTGTGTATGGGTTTCTGTGGTGCCAGGGGTTGACCCCAGGCCCGGGCACTCCAGGCAAGCGCTCTGCCACACCTCACCCCTGCGGACGCAGTGTGCTGTGACAGGCAGGGTCTCGCCCGTGACCCCTTATCTGCCAGGTGGCTCACGTGAGTCTAGATGTCTGCTGGGACCCTTCACTGCTGCGTTAGGGGTGCCTGTGCAGGTGGTCCCCGTGTTCTGACCAGGACTGCAGGACGCCCTGAGAGCACAGCAGCTTCCCGCCCCACAGGGACTTGCAGGGATGATAAGAAGGAGCAGGAGTCTGCGCCCGCCCGTCCCTCCGTGTCAGGCCTTTGAGAGTTCTTGTTCTAAAGGGACAGTGACTGGGAGCCCTGATGTGAGTAACGATGCCAAGGCCCCCTTGGTCTGGGCTGGATGGAGGCTCAGCCGGCTTCCCGTGCTCAGGGCTGCAGAATGTTCATCTGTCCCTCATGTGGAGGCTTCCCCGTCTGCCTCCGCGGGCACATTTGCCAAAAGCACCTCCAGCAGGAACTTCTGTGAGATGCTTCTGTGGGATGCAGTGCCTCACGGGCGCCAGGCCTCGTGTACCCGTGTCACTGCTCCTGGGGCGGGGGTCCCTGCTGAGCTTCCCCTGGCGTGGCCTTAACTCCTGCAGGACTGTCTGCTGCCCCGCAGGTAAGGCTTCAGCCACTGGTTGGTGTCTGTCGAGGGGGCTGGTCACCCACCAACACAGCTCAGGGTCTTGTTTTGCTCTCAGCAGTCCTGAAACCATTGCATTTCTCAGGCTGATGCACCCATCAGAATCATCTGGGGCCCACCTTTAACAAGTGCTTCTCAGCAGGAAAAGACAGCAGCCCTCTGGAGTGGCTGGCTTCCTGTTTTCTTTGCACATGGGACCGAGTTCTCTCTGTGCAGTAGCTGTCCATGATTTGGGGGGCAAGAATGCTAAGACAGAAATAAGGTGACTGCCCAAGATGAGGAGCGTGATGGGCAACGTCCTGCGGTCTCTCCTCTTACTTTTCAGTTGGTGGCTGGAGCCTTTGGTGACCCCAGGATTTTGCAAATGAAATTTAGCTTCCTCAGAGCTTCTGGAATCTCCTTCTCTTGTGTTTAATTGAAAATCATCTTGTTTTTATTTTCCTATCCTGGGCGAACTACGAGTCATCTTACTGGGAAAGTATCACACTACATGATTTTCTGTACAGCCACTGTAAACTCAAAAGTTTAATCTGTGCACAAGTGATAGACCACTTGGGAGCCTGGCTGAACGTGCAGAATCTGCGGACAGCATTTACCTGTGCGAGCTTTCTCTCGACAGACAAAGGTCTGGGTCAGTCACAGTTGCCTCTTCCGGGGAACAGGATCTTTCTGATTCAAGGATGTTGATTAGAATTTGCAGGCACCGTGGCTTTTTTGTGCCCTGGGCTTACTCTAGAGAGAAGAGGAGAGCAGGGCATGGAGTCCTGCTCTGCTCACACGTCACCTACATACCTGGACAGTGACCCTCAGGCCCAGTTATTTTAGTCCTGCAAACAGTGATTAGCGTGGCGTGCCACTGCAGGGCTTAATCAGCCTAGTGGCATCCCGCCACATGGACAGCTGGAGCCCGTGGATTAAGACAGAAGCCCAGGCCACATCTGGATGTGGATGGTGAGTGGTGGCGAGCGAGGGAGCAAGGGGGTGTTGTAAGATCGTGGGCGCGGCCGCCTCCCTCTCCATGGCTCAGCACCGTTTGACACTGTTGAGTGTGACATAGAAGCCTGTGCGGGGTAAGATGGTCTTGGGGAAGGAGCACTTCCTAAGACCTGGATGACTAAAGCGTGCTTCGGTGGTGGAAGCAGCCACACTGTGAACAGCAGGACAGGAGGCCTGGAGGCTCCAGGGGCCCGTGTTGTCCGAGCTCCTCCCCAAGGAGGCAGAGTCGGGAGCTGTCTCAAGGGGCCACTCTTGGGCTACATGGCACTGGGAGAAGCCTCTGCTCTCCAGGCTTCCTCCTCCTTGTTTTGTTGTACCAGGGATTGAACCCAGAGGCACTTACCACTTTACCCTTTTCACTTTTTATTTTGAGACAGGATGTCACAAAGTTGCTCAGGGCCTTGCAAGTTGTTGAGGGTGCTCTTGAACTTGCAGTCCCCCTGCCTCAGCTTCTGGAGCTGCTGGAGTTACAGGCGTGGCCGCCTCACCAGGCTCAGGGACTCCTTTGATCATTTCTGGATCGGATGCTCCCGCAGTGCTGGATGGTGTTAGGGATTTGCTAGAGCTCAACACCAAGCTTAGGCCTGACTGGGTCACACCTCCAGGGGTAGAGATGTCGACCTTTAAGCAGCCCTGGAATGAGTTACTGCGCTCACCCCCTGGCATGTGCATGATGAACATAATCAAATGTGGTCATTAACTTGTGTAATTTATGCGTTTGTCTAATGTGTGCCCTCAGGGCCTGACTTACAGTCTTAGAAAATCCCTGGGTTCTGTGGGTCCGACTGCAAGGCTTGGAGAGGGGCTGTGCTCATGTCATTGACTGACCGCTCGCTCTGTCGTAGATGGAACCACATTTGGTTCCATTCAGAGAAGCACACTGGGCATTGCAGTGAGGCACACCTGCAAGCACTCCCACAGTGGGCCAGCGAGCGGCCAGACAACCTGCCCTTGTGGTTCTGCAGCGCGGAGCAGCGGAGCTTGGTCCTTTTGTCTCCTGTCCCCCACAGCTGTGCAATTACGCAGTCCCTCCGCTTTAGGGATTGACTCGAGTCACACTCATAGGGTGGGAAGGGGTCTTGAGTCTAGTGGAACAGAAGCCAGTGGTCCTCTCCCACACACCAGAGAGCACTCGTGGCCCCATTGCCCTGGCACGTGAGGTGGTGGCCACAGCCTCAACTGCTGCTGGACTCGGGTGCCCCCAGGTCCACAGGCTTCCCTTTGTCTGCACCAGAGGCCCTGGGCCCAGCTTCCAGGTGAGCGGTTGAGCTGCTCTGCTGACCTGAAGGACCCCTTGGGTTGGTGGCCAGTCTGCGGGGGAGCTCTTCCCTCGGGGGTGTCTCCAGTGTGACCACCTGTGTTGACCTCCTTGTTTACCGTTTGCTGAGAGCCCGAGGAAGGAAACAAATGAACAGAAAGTGGTGTTAGCTGTGAGATTGGTGTGGCTGCGGCCCTAACAGGGGACCCGGTGCAGGGCGGGCCTCCTGCAGAAGTGGACACAGTGCCCCCAGGGCTGGAGAGGTCTGCACTCTCCTCCTGTTTCCTATGCAAACCAGCAATTTACTTGTTTTACAAAAGGGTAGAAGTAATTTACAATTTTCAGAAGTTGTTTATTATCGTCATAACATTTCACCACAGGCAGCAGATAGCCCATTATTCAGAATTATAATGTATTTTGATTTGGACAGGGCAGAATAATGAAATTGGAGGAAGTACGGAAATACGGCGTTAATGCTAACTAAACATACTTCACTCAGCAGAAGGGGGACACTCTCTCAGCCAAATAATTGCTTATTTTTCCAAAGATGTGTACCTTTTGCTCAGGCCTCTGTCCCAGCGTCACCGAGTGACTTTTAACTGCAGGATGCTTCTCCGTCCCGAATGTCCCCCAACCAACACAACGTACCTGACAGGCTACATGGACAGTCGTTCTCCCTCAAAGCCGCATCTCTGCCTGGGTGCAAACCGCAAGGCCAGTCAGCAGGAACTGGAGAGGCCAGGCGCGTCGGCTGGCTGTGACCTCCAGGAAACCGCCCGGTCGGGTCGGTTGTCCAGGGCTACTGCGGCAGGCTCCTGGGCCCTGTGCTAGGCGCGGACGGCCACTGGTCAGCACATCTCTCGGCGATGTACATTTTCAGGTAACATACAGGAGTGTCTGCTAGCTAGTAGCAGTTTACAAAAAGCAGAAACAGAAGTATGTAGTGAATTCTTCCAGTGAGTAAGACTTAACCCAAGATGACCTGATGGAAGGACTCCCCCCAGTGACAGATGACCTGCTGGTGGCCGGCTCAAGGCAGGCCTTGACCTCCTGGCCCTCCTCTTGCCACTCCCCACGTGCTTGGGCCGTGCCCTCCTTGGTTTTTCTTCCTTTTTCTCCTCATCTTTGTCATTAAAAACCTCCACTCAGAACTGGTCTCTGAGGGCCTCAACAGGCTGGGCCTATTTCTAGGACTCACCAGGTATCACGCGCTTGTGTCACGAGGAGTTCAAAGGTGCTGTGTGTGTTCACACGTGTGTGCACATAGGGTTTGAGAGCAACACAAGGCACTTGGCACTTGCTGGGTGGCCCGACCATTCCCAGCCCCTCTCAGGAAATTGAACCTTTTACGAGGGGTGGGTGAGGTCTGTGTGGTGGGCGTGGTCTTGTGGTGGGCGTGGTCTGTGCGGTCCCCGCCCTCTCACCCTCAGAGTTCCACAGCCCTCGATGTGCAACGGCTCCTGCAGCCACACAGCCCCTCTGCAGTGTGTTTGGCAGCCGAGGCCGGCCCTCGGGCCCACTGTGCCTTCCCTAGCCTGCCGCACAAGTGCATAAGGCAAGGACAGATAATAGGAATAATAGCAATTGTTACTGTAATTACATAAGCAAATGTTATCAATGCTTCTTGCGCATCAGACACCGTGCAAACACTTCATGTTCATTGCTTCATTTAATCCTTCCAATAATGGGATGTGCAATACCACCATTACCCCACATCAAATATTTAGAAGCAGTCTTAGCTTCTAGACCTGCCCCGTGTATGCTGCCAGGGATGGCAGAGCCATTGACTCTAGGGTAACGTCTGGAGGGCCTCAGGACATCTGGAGGCCACCCCGGGGTTGGGAGGTTAGGAGCGTCAGGCGGGTGGAGTTGGCACATGTCCCTGGTGGCTTCCCGTCCGGTCAGCTTCACTCTTCCTGGAGTCACAGCCACTGGCTGTTGGACCAGCATGGATGGCAACCTCAGGAAAGAGAGGCCGTGGGCTGGCACTGCTCAGTGGCCTGAAGCCCATGCTGCACCACCCAGGACCTGGTGATGCCTGCTGTGCCCAAAGGCCAGTTAAGTGGCCGCTTGACCTCCCGATAATGCCTCGGAGTGGAGACGTGGGTCTTGGGTTCAAGACGCGTGGCCTAAGGACTGTCTGTGAGGGGGACCCGCCTGACCTGTGTCTGCTCCTCATCTGACGAAGGTGAAATAGCGCCAGGTCACTTTCTCATCCCGGTCTTCTGACCCAGTCAGCTGTAAGATGCAGAGGGGAGAGAGTGCCCCCTCACCTGTCTCCCTGGGCCCTCCCGTGGCTCTGGCTAGGTTCAGCACCCCGCCTTTCCCAGTGAGAGATGCTGCTGAGGCGGTTACTGGGGCTCCTCCTGTTCTCTTCTCTTTAGGCCTCACAGCTGCGCTGGGAAGTGACCAACAGGCAGGCCAGACTCCAGATGCACAAGCCGCCAAAAGTACTGCTTTCTCCGAGCTTGATCAGGACCACAGCAGAGGTGACTCGAGGCTGGGGGTTCTGCGGGCTGTGGCCCTGGGCTGCAGAAGCAGCTAGAGTAGACATGCTCTCCTCCTTTGAGGCCTGCCAACACCTGTCTGTGGCTGGTAGCATTCGGGATGGCTTTTGTTTTCATCACTGTATTCGACGGCATGTTTAAATTCTCCGTAATGCACATGCATTTTTTTGTCTTATGTGCATAGATGGGCAGCACTCAGCAGAACGAGGTCAGGGAAACGGAGATTGCGTGTGTCTTTGCCAGTGTTTTTTTTTTTTTGTGTGTGTGTGTGTGTGTGTGCACGCACACTTGTGCCTGACACGTGGCCTGAGGACCGTCTGTGAGGGGACCCCTCGACCTGTGTCTGCAGTCTTGCCCTTCCTCACCTCTGCCTCCCTCCCCCGGCAGGCTTGTCAGGGCCCATGTCATCTCCCCTTCTCATCAGGGAGAAGAAACACACCGCTTGGCTCCTCTGATTCCAGCCTGTCACTTGATGAGGTCCCTGCTATTTACATTTTTGTTAGGAAGAGAGGAAACACATCAGTAGGACCCAGGCTAGCAGCCGTCCTGCTGGGTGCAGGGGCTCCCTGCTCGGGATGCGGGGACTGCCCAGCTGGTATCTGAGCAGGGACCAAGAGGTCCATGCTGTGAGTGCGTGGAAAGGGTTACTGGGAGCTACAAACAAAAACAACATGCAAATGAGGCCGCCAGCAACAGGTAGACTTAATCAGATGCTGTCAGATGAATTCAGCGTCTCCCATTGTCGCCTCTCCTTGCCTCGCGTTCGGAAGCCCTCATCTGCTCCAGATGTGGTTTAATTTACTGCGACTTGGCTAATTACTGTAATTAAGGATTAATTACTGTTAATTACTTTCACATAAACTCAACGCCAGTCAAAGAGCGGAGCCTTATGAAGCCTGCCACAGAAGTGAGGAGGCTCTGCGGCCTGCGTGAGAGCTCAGGTCTCAGCGTCCCTGGGCCCCCCTCTTGGAAGCGACCGACCTCCCAGCACCACCAGTAGGCAGGGAGGCCAGTGGTGCGCCAAGGGTCAGTGCTCAGGCCCTCTCTGTGTGCCCACCGGCAGGCCCGTCCCCACTCAGGGGCAACCAGAAGGACAGGGCCAAGTTGGGCCAACAACCCGTGTAGAGATGAGCAAGGCCCCAGCCCTGCCCAGAGAGCAGGGCCAGGCTTGTCCTCTCTCCATCATTACCTAGCTGGCGTGGAGCTGGTCGGAAGCCAAGAGTCCATGTTGGCGGGGAGCACGGGAGATGTTGGCCACAGGCACGGGCAGCAGAGATCAGGCATAGGGAGCCAGCACTGGGCCCCCCCCGCCCCCCGCCTTCTCTTCTGCAGCCTGGTCTCCCGTAAGCAAGGAGCCGGTAAAGGCACGCGGAGGCCACAGTGCCAGGCTTGCAGGCAGGAGGGCGCCCTGCTCTCCGCTGCCTGGGCTCCCAGCTCTGCCAATCAGGGCTTCCTCTCTCCCAGAGGGGCCAGTTACGTTAGCCTAGTGGCTGCTGAAAACCTTCCCCTCTGCTCAGTGCTGGGTGCAGCCTCCTCCGGGCACCTTCACCTCTGCACTGAGAAGGGCACAGATCCCTTTGGTCCTGAACGCACCTCCCCTACCTTGCCTTGGAATGTCTCTGTGCCCTTTCTCCCTTCCTTCTTTCCTCCTCAGTGGGCCGCCCTGTCTTTGGTGCAGGTGACGCTGCCCTGCCTCTGGCACTAGCCCCCTCTCTCCAGTCTTTGCTTATCTGTCATCATCCTGAGGCACCCTTCTCTGCAGCCCAGGGACACTGCTCCAGCCGTGGCGCCTGCAGGATGTGCAGAGCCTTCCCCAGCCCCAGTGTGCTCGGCTCCTCCCATGCTCCAGGTCCTCAGTGGAGGAGTCGGCCTGCCCCACTCAGTCTCGCTCTGCCGCCCCCTCCCCTGGTGCTCACGGGTGCCCACGGTGATGTGTGTCCTACCCTCCTGGCCTTGCCAGGTGTCCTTATCTGTATTTGACACACTTCTGCATGACCCCTCCAAAGCTCTGCTCCCTCGGCCTGTGTCACCCTGGATGTCTCATGGGCATCTCTTCCACTGGGTCCTGAGACAGTGGTGTTTCCATGGCGACTTGGCCTCACAGACACCGCCTGTTCATCTCCCTCTACACTCAGGGTGTTTAAGACACACCCAAGAGACTGAGTGCTCTTGATGTCAGATGATGGTCCCACGTTGCCGTCATATTCCACAGGGTGCAGGGCTGCCCTCCACACAGCAGTGCCTCTGCTTGCTGCCCACAGGCCTGAGATCCACAGGAAGGTGTACGCGGCATCTCTAGGAAGTAGGTTTCTCTGCTGTGAGCCAGGCATGTCTCTGAGGCATTTGAGAAAATCCTGGGATCAAACTGTTTCAAAGTAAGGTCCAAATGAGGTCTTTTTTGATGGTTACATTTCAAAGCGTACAGAGCGATCCCAGTGGCCTACTCTGCACTCTGCTGCTGCTCCCTGTGTAGAAAAGGTAGCCTGTGTGCACCTCAGTAAGGTTGCCCTCAGACTGACTAGATGAAACCACTCAAGTATAAAGGAACCTTAATTTGGGACTAAAGGAACATTGAAATCAACTTTTAATATATCCAGTTAAAAATTCAATAAATTAACAAAATTAAGCAACCTTATATCTGAGTTAATTCTAAATGAGATTTTAAGTTTTATTAAATAGTTTTAAGCCTTCCTCTTGTTGACCAGCTGAAGGACATTAACCTCTATACAATCGAAGTGTGTTTCCATTTTTGATAGATGTCTGTGTGTCTGTTTCTGCTGAGGCTGCAGCAATGTTCTTTGGGTATTTTTCTGTGGTTGGCTAATTCAGATGGACCGTTGGGCTGCAGCTCCACCTGCCTGCCTTTACCCTTTTTTATCCGCTGCGCTGGGTAGGCCTGGGTGTATTTCGTATGTGTGCTTGTGTCTGCTGTGTTGTTTGCTGAAGAAATTGATAGATAGAAAATTGTTTGATAGAAATTAACATTACACCATAATCAGATCCTACCACTCCCTGCTTGGAACCACCTGCCTGATGTGTTGTGCTGGAATGCTGTTGTGAGGAGCATTACTGCAAGTTCAGGTTCCCAGTCTGGGTGGGAAGGAAGTGTCCCTTGCACACAGTGAGCCCAGCTCAACTAGATTGGTTACCTCATCTGCATGTTTAAAATACAGAAGAGATAAAAACTGCCATGCTGAATCACTTACTGTATCCTGTTATTTCTTGTCTGAATCATTAATTCACAATTTGAATTTCTTCTTTGAAGTGGTTTTTCGCTTTGTAAGCTGTTGCCATCCAATAACGTGTTGGCTGGCCTTCACCAAACACTGACCAAGTTAGGGACTGACTGGGTGTTTTTATCCCAGAATGTGACATGGACGTACATGGTGCACTTAACACTTATTGAATGCCTGCTGTATGCTGTGCACAGTGCTAGGCCCTGAGGTCGACAAGTATTTATCCTCTATGGTGAGGAATCACAGAATGGGGGCGTGGACGAGATGCCGTTACCTGGTAACAAGCATGGCTTCACAGAGTGAGCACTTTTCTCTTTGTGGTCACATTTCCTAAAGTGCCTGAACAACAGGTAGAAGGAGAGAAAGGGGGAAACACGAATCTTCTACAAGGTACGTGACCTAGGGAGGGAATGTTCACATAGCACCTTTCTTCTAATGAAGTCGGTTCCTTCAGGACTAACTCTGCAGTGAAGGGCATGTAGAACAAAGAGAACACCATGGCTTATTACTTTACAATCTGGATAGCAAGAGCTGTGGATAGGAAGTGAAAAGAGGGACACAGAACATGCCAAATGCTTACATAATTCATTAATGCTATTGCGAAAATACTCATCTCCTGCTAAAATTCAATGTAAATGCATAATTTGTTTGATTGCATATATCATGGAATTGCTACATTACATATTGCATATGCTATATGTGCACCACAATTTTAATTCATCTATATTTCTATTATAATATAATATATTCCATATTCTCATCACTGCCATTTGAAAAATACCACTTTTGTAAAATAAAGTATTTAGATATAAGTTTTCATTCAACATGGGGAAGCACAAAAACTTACTAACTGCCTAAAAATAAATATGCCTGGCTATGCATAGTCTGTGTATGAAATTAAGCTGTGGATAGATTATAAGAGCCTCATAAATTTACTGGGAATATCATAGATGTGCATGTGCTAAATGTCAGGTGTGGTAGCACACAACTATGATCCTACCAACTGCTGCAGTCTGGCTGGGCACAAAATAACCGAGCCGCCATGGCTCTCAACAACCAACCTGGAAGCCTGAGGCAGGAGGATCTCAATTTCCAGGTCAACTTGGGCAACTTAGTAAACTCTGTCTCAAAATAAAAAGGCTGGGGTGTAGCTCAGTGGTCGAGCACCCCTGGGATCCAGCCCCATTGCCCAAAAATAAATAAATGAGAAGATCTGCACGTGCCTGTGTGGGTGTACAGGACCCTGGGTGTGCAGAACCGTGAGTGTGCAGGACTGTGGGTGTGCAGGACCATGGGGTTGCAGGACCGTGGGGGTGCAGGGCTTGGGGTTGCAGGACCCTGGGAGTGCAGGACCTTGGGTGTGCAGGACCTTGGGTGTGCAGGACCTTGGGTATGTAGGACCCCTGGTGGTGCAGGACTTGGGGGTGCAGGACCCTGGGGGTGCAGAACCGTGAGTGTGCAGGACTGTGGGTGTGCAGGACCATGGGGTTGCAGGACCGTGGGGGTGCAGGGCTTGGTGTTGCAGGACCCTGGGGGTGCAGAACCATGGGGGTGCAGGACCGTGGGCATGCAGGACCTGGGGGTGCAGGACCTGGGGGTGCAGAACTGTGAGTGTGCATGACCCTGGGGGTGAAGAACCGTGGGGGTGCAGGACCTGGGGGTGCAGGACTCTGGGGGTGCAGGACCGTGGGGGTGCAGAACCGTAAGTGTGCAGGACCCTGGGGGTGCAGGACCGTGGGGTTGCAGGACCGTGGGGGTGCAGGGCCTGGGGTTGCACGCAGGGGCCTTGCTGGTGATAGCAGGAACAAGCAGGCGGAGGGACAGGTGGAGGAAGGAGCACCAGTGGGTGAGCTGTGTTGTCCCATCCAGGTCGTAGCTGCCGGCATTGTTTTCCTGCATTTGAGGATGCAACATACTCATTTAGCTTTCAGAACGAATGGCTTTAATAAGGGCAGAGCAGAGAGGTGAGTGACACTGATGGCTGTAGAGGCCCATCAAGGCCGCCCCTAAGGCCATTGCGCCCGTGCCCAGGACCACAGGACCATGAACTCCACAATCAGGACAAGTTTCAGCATGCGGGGTGCCCTTTGATGGCAGGAAGAGCCACTGGGGGCAAGGGAAGGTGTTCATCAGCAGTAAGTGGATGCCGGCCAAGGCCTTCGGGAGGTATTATCTGTGGTGAGGGACAAGGGGCTGGACGGCCGAGGCTGGACGTGACTCCAGCCTCCACAGGCCTGGCGAGGGTCCGGCACAGCGCACTGGGCCCTGAGGGCTGTCTGAGCAGTCAGCGACCTCCGTCCCCAGCAGGAACAGGGCTCTGAGCACCCTGCAGGAGGAGACCTCAGACTCAGGAAGGAGGCCCTTCTGGCTGCACAGAGCTGCACAGAGCTGCCCCAGGCCTCCAGTGCCCCACCCACCCCTTCCCACCCTGCCTCTCCTCCCCCAGCACCCTGCCTGACTGCTTCATTGCAATCTGCCTCAAGGCCGGAATCGCCCTGCTTAAGCCTCAAATCATTATAATTACCATTATTAGAAATAGCTGCGGGGGAGGCCTCGGAGGCCAGTGAGGGGGAGCGGGGTGCTGGCCAGCGAGCTCCTTTGAGCTCAGGGACCACAGGCACGTGGCCCCACAAAGATGCGACGGCTGTCAGCTCCGCTGGCCCCACCTGTCAAGCGGGGGATGCGGCGGGGCTCATTTCTTTAATTGACATCTTCCTCTCTCGTGCCACGCTTGCTCATCTCAACCCCATTCCTCCTTTCATCTTCCTTCATTTCTGTGAGGAAGATCCATTCCTCTGCAGCTCAAAGAAAGCAGAGGGGGAGCCGCACAAGGAACCGGGGCACATAAAACACAGATCGGGACCAAGGCACACACCAGGAGATGAGGAAAGACGGTGTTGGCCAGAGAGGGGGTGGACGGACCGGCAGGCGGAGGGGCAAGGTGCAGGAGGAAGGAGGAAGGAGGAAGCAGGGTGGGAGGAGGAGGAGGGAGAGGGGCCTGCACAGGAGCAGGGGTGGACAAGCAGCGAGGCCGTGCTGCCCGTGCCTGGCCCACTCCTGCTCCTCTTCAATGCAGCCTGCTGGCTCGTTCTGTGGAAGGACATTGAGCTGGATCATGGAAGAGCCCAGGATGGGCATCCCATGGGTGCCTTTTAAGTTCACAGTGGGGACTGCAGAGGACTGTGGAGGTGTCCTGGGCACCGTGGGTGGTGTCACCATCAGCAGAGGCCCCTGGAGAAAGGTCTGTGTCCAAGTGGCTCCTACCCCCCACCAGCCTCTGCCTGCGGGACTTCTCAGACTGCTGCCCACCCTGTGCCTCTTCACTCCTGAGGCAAAGCCCCCTGAGAAAGCTCCTCGCCTGAGCCTTGGGCTCCACACTTAGAACCACCATTATTTGGAGCTTATTTGGAGCTAGAGCGACTACTCACACATGACCTTAGGAGAATTTAAAGATGGGCTGATCAATCTCCTGAATAATGCAATAAATCAGGACGAAATTCAGAAAATATCCCAGAGTTTTTTAGTAAAGTTATTTATTGTTGTTTTTGAAGTTTTTATTTTGTGTCACCCTGAGATGTCATTTTCAGAAACTAGTTGGTGCGTTTCATGTGTGGTTGGAGGGATGGACAAACACTTCCTCCTCCCCAGCTGTTCCCCTTTGTATTTGGGGGCTGGAGTGTCCCCCCAAGGCTGTGCTGAAGGCATGGTTCCCTGCTGTGCACTGAGAGGAGGTGGGGTTTCTAGGAGGGGTTGGGGAGGGCCGAGTCCTGAGTATGCCTTCCAGGGGATTCTGGGGTACCAGTCTCCTTCCCTCTCCAGCTGCCCAGGAGCAGCTGGGCTCCTCCAAATGCCCCCACCACAATGTGCTGCCTGCCACTGACCCCAGAGCAGGGCCAGCTGACCATGGACTGGATCCCGCAGACCTGTGAGCCTCCACCCTTTTCTCCTTATCAGCAGCTTCCCAAGGTACTCACAGGAGCAGGGGGCTGACCAACAGAAAATGTGCTGTGTAGTTTGACATGTTTTGGCAAGTATGGATTTCCTCCTCCCCAGCAAACCACCCCAATCAAGGCAGTGAGTCTGTAAATGTCCCTCAAGTCCCATTGGTAGGTCCCCACCATCCCTGCACCCGGCAGGCACCCACCAGCTTCCTGTCGCTGTGGACTAGCTCTGCGAAAGGTGCTTTCTGTAAATGCCATGACAGGCTGCAGTCCTCTGTGTCAGGCTCCTTATAGGTGGTTCTGCACACAGACACACCTGCACACACCTGCACACACCGGGGCTTTTTATACATGACCCAGAATAACGTTCTGAGATGTTTCCCCTGGTTGTTTGACTTGATAATTTGTGCTGTTTTGTTGCCAAATAATCTCTCATTGTGGGAACCGAGCACTACTTGTTTATGCTCCACAGACTGCCAGACAGCTCGGGATCCATCTGTGAATGCTTGTGCACCCGCCTCTGTGGGACACGTGTTCTCACCTCTCTTCGAGGTGCGCCCAGGCCCGGCATTTCAGACGCGCACGGTAGTCACGTGTTTCCTTTCATCAGGAACTGCCCGACCACCTTCCCAGTGGCTGCGCCTCTCGCTCGCCTTGGGCATCTTCCATTCGCACACAGGATACGCTGGCAAAGCCGTTTGTGTGGCTGTGAATGCTGGGTCCGTGCCCACGTGGAGAGGGTGAATCACTCAGTGGCATTAGAGGAATACCGTCCTGAAGATTCCCAGAGCCGAAGCAGCATGGGCCTAGCTGAATTGTGCCGTTATTTCAGGAAACATCCACAGTTCCGCTGCCAGTGCGTTACTCGTCCCTACTCCTCTGACAGCCCGAGTGGGTCTCATCCGCTCCAAGAAGCCGCCCCTGTAGGGCGCCGCTGGTTTCCCTTCCCGCTGCTGTTCTTACCCAGCCCTACGGCACTGCCGCCCAGGGCCAGCTCGCCGCACCCACGCAGCTGTGTGGACCTGGGGATTGGGCGCGTCCTGGCCGCAGCGCTTGTGAGGGGGCTCCGTGTGTTTGTGTGCGTCTCCTTCACATCAGCACTCATTCACCTTAGGTCTGAGAGAAAATCAGATCATACGGAACTCTCTGACTAACATTTCACATTTTAATCCTACCCCCCCCAAATTAAAATAAGCAACTAAAACTAGAACATGCACGACGGCAACTGGCCTCATCAGTTTAGAAGCGAGCAAGGCAGGTTACACGGCGAAGATTTTACAGAAGACAAAATTTATCTCAATATGGGGACGGGAAAAGGGACCAGTGAGGACCAGGGTGGAGGTGCTGTTGACAACCGCTGGCTGTGGGCAAGGGTCAGCAGAGCAGGCTGCTCGGGCCACGCCGTGGTCCAGGTCCTGGCTGCAGCCATCTTGATTGGGATCTGCGACCATGGCAACAAGACCTGCTGAATGCCATACACTGTGTATGTGCCGAACCATATGATGAGAAAATGCGTCTTAAATTATAGTACGCAAAGGCTAAAAATATAGAAAGATTCCGTTCTGCCTGTGAGGGTGCCGCATTCTGGTGGCCGTCGACTTTACCCCCCATTGTCAGCACAGTATTGCAATGAGGTCACCACGTCAGAGAAGGAACCGGGGATGCAGAAAGGAGAAAGCAGGACCACGTTTATTTGGGGGGAGTCCAGTGCCCAGGCCCCCTGAGGAGGACTTGTGAAACATGTGGTTAGTGTCTTTACTGGCTACCTGCTGTGTGCCAGGGATTGAGTTTGGTGTTCATAAGGCAACAATGAATTCATTAATTAATTCATAAAATATCCAAGTGTGTCTATTATGTATCAGGCATGAATAAGACATCATCTTTGCTCTTGGAACTCACGATTAATGTGGAAGACAAATGTATGATAATCAGCTCTTCTTAGAGTAATAATGTAATAACATACATAGTTGCAAAATTCTCTGGGAAGACGGCCCAGAAAGAACTTATTCTGCCTGTGGACATTGGTATTGACCAGCTGTTCACTAGACATAGGGTAGAGATTTGGAAGCTGCCGCGGGAGGAATACTATTAAAGGCCCAGGCGTGTGTGTGTGTGTGTGTGTGTGTGTGTGCATGTTGGTGTTAGGAACGCTCCTTTCCTCTGCTCCACCTCAAGGCAGGAGTCCTGGTTTTGCCTCACTAAAGCATAGATCATGAGGCACACTCCCAAAGCATCAGTGGAGAAATTGGCCCTGGAGTCCCTGTGGCCACTTGGCTCTGTAGTGTGACATGAGGGCGTCATGGGTGGGGCATGAGGAAGGCATCTCTGGGCTCAGGGGCCTGGGGCAGTAGGTGTTAAAACTCTGAGTGGTAATGCCGAAGGCGTCGGGGCAGGTGAATGAGCCAGTATTCTTGACTCTTCTGAGGTTTGTAAAGTTGCAACCTGCAGTTTCTGAGAACAAGCCTGACCCCACGGCAGCCAGCGAGCCAAGTGTGTGTCCCTGTTGGCTGTGTGGTGGGACAGCAGCCAGACTTGGCTTCCTGCATTCTGGCTGCCCTGCTGCAGTTAGTAGGGAGAGTGTCTCAGTAGGGCCCTGGCCACTGTAGACGGCGGCGTGACCCAGGAGGACAGAGTTGGCATGCAGGCACGTGTGTGTGCGAGCGTCATGAATCACAGAGCCTCCCATAAAGTACTAGGTCGAAAATCACCTACGACTGCAGCAGAAACTGTCACCATCCATTTCCAGAGGGACTTGTGAACCCAAAGCCAATGGCCAGTGGTCAGGTGGGCTCATGGCAGACTTTCCTCCCACCATGTTTAGGAGAACTATGTCCCACCTGGCTCAGTACAGATTCACGGGCCAGAAGACAGCCTGAGAGCTGGGGTCTCCCGAGTGTGAAGGAGACTCCCAGGGGTTGTCGGGAGCCGGGTCCTTTCCTCCTCACCGTACGCGAGCCCTGGAGAGGCTCCGACGAGAGGAAGCCACAGACACAGTGGTCTACTGGGGTAAGGCGAGAAAGACCTCCAGGGCTTCTACCACGGGCGTCTTCACGACTCACGGGCTGCAGAGCCCATACTGCCTGGAGTAGGAAGAGTCCCACCCTGGGTTTCCAGGGTGCAGAGACCCATTTAGACAGGCAGACAGGTAGATGACACATTGAGGACACTATCTAGGTTACAGCTCAGGTGTCTGCTTAAGGAAGCGGTTATATAAAAACAGCCTATTTTTAACTAACCTTGTCCTAACCTCCGACTTTTAAAATACAAAATCAGAGACTTGCAGCTTGACCCCAAAAAATACCACATGGAGATCAATCTAACTCAACTTGATTCAGCTTTTATTTAGCTGTCTCAGAATGGGCGTTAGCTGTCCCGACCCATTGCGGCTTGGAAAGCCGAGGCCCGGCTGCTGAGGGAGGGACGGCCTGCGGGCGACAGGGACGGAGGTGCAGTGGTGGTGAGTGACTTCGTAACAGCAGAGAGGCCCCGACCAGGGAGTGGCTCCCGCAGCAGGACGCCTCCCCAGTGGCCGTCAAGCAGCAGCACAGGCAGTGGGCACGCAGCCCCCGGGCCAGGCCCAGCGAGGGAGCCCAGCCAGCCTGGGGCGGCACCCAGGCGCTCTGTGGCAGCCGCCCTCCCACTCAGCCAGCGGCCAGGCAGGCAGGGGCCACAGGGCAGGATGAGAGCCGTCACGCTGGCAGGCTGCATTTCCCTCTGCACTCAGTCTCAGCATCGGGGGCGCCTGCTGGTGCTCCTGCCCCTTTCCCGTCTCCCCCTCAGCAGGGACCCTGCGCTCCTGGCACGGCCGTCTTTTCACTCCAGCCCTTGCCTTGCTCTTCCACCACGCGAAGTGGCCCGACCTGAACATTTGCGCAGACCCGAACACCACGCCCTCGGAATCCTTAGGTCGTGAGAGCCTGGGTCGGCTTTGGGGGACCTTCCGCGTGTTTCCAGGGAAACCCAGGCTCCAACACTGCAGCCCTTGGGACCATCCTGTCTCTAAAAACATCAAAGGGAAAGAAGACTCGCAGCTGGGGGGACACACAGCTCGGGGAAGAGAGCGCCAGGAAGAGGCAGTGGACGGACCTGAAGCGTCAGGGAGCCGTGAGGCCGTCCTCAGGAGCCCTGGGTAAGCAGCATGGCCGCCAGATGTCAGCTGTCATGTGGGGGAAGGAAGGGCGCACTTCTCCCCTGAGCTGGCTCCTCCCAGAGCCTTGGTGAGACTCCCACGGCGCACCCCAGACCCACGGCCATCCAGCACCTGCGCATGACCACCTGGCTGCAGTGGAGGCTGAGAGGTGGAGTCACTTCCCAGCACACTCTGGGAGCAGAGCAGGCCTCTGTTTCTAAGGAGGAGAGGACAAAGGGTGTTGGCTAGATTAGCAGAGATGGGTGGGATCCGATGGGTGCGTTGGATTAATCTTGAATCGCTTCATTCCCCATGTGTCTGCTGCAGCAGAAAGTCCACCAGGAGACAGGGTCATGGCAGGAGGAACCGGGCAGGAGCCCAGGAGCCCAGCAGGCCAGGACCAGGTGTTCGGTGCGGGGAAGTTGGAGTCAGAAGTCCAACCCCGCGTGTCTGACGTGGCTGCAGTTGGGTTTCCTGGGTTTACTTCTGGCCTCCCTTGTCTCTTTGGAAGACTCTCTCTTCTGTTTCACGTTCCTTACGGCCTTGAGTTGGGTTCAGAGGTAAGACCCATGGTGACTTCTCAGTTCCCAGCCACGACATTGTGTCTAAGGGTCATTGAACAGAGGTGCTCCCATGTGAGACAAGGACATGGTGGTTACTGCAGCCTTCTGCAGAACTTGCTTGGCCCCGAGGGGCAGGGGCAGCGTCTTGCCTACGGGAGACATCCTGATCTGCTGGCTCCCTCTGCCTCCCAAGTGGCCACAGCAGCAGATAGGTCTTCCCCACCTTCCGTAGGCCCTGTGTGCTCAGGCAGGCCCTGGCCCCTGCTCTTAGGAGCTGTCAGTCAGAGGAAGTGGATGGATAGGAGAGCTGAGGACGTTTCACTCAGCAGCACAGCAAGAGTTTTACACAGGCCCCAAATCTTGGCGCTCTCTGGGCTAGGATCTTACCTAAGACAGGAGCACAGGGACAGAGAAAGGAGAGGCCTCCTGGCTGAGGGATTGTCACCTGCCTGACTTGGCGCCACGTAAGAGACTTAGAAGGTGATATTTTTATACACTGCCTTAAACTTGGAAGGCAACACTTTTATTCTTATTTTAAGGACAGGGAAACTGAGACCGAGAGATGCAGAACCTTGTTCAAGGTCACCTAGTGAGTGGACGGAAGAGCTGATGGTCAAGTCCATATTTCCCACGACGCCACATTGCCTCGCCAAAGAGAAATATCAGAGCAGGGGATTTAAAGTCTACAGTGAAAAACAGAAGGAGCGCATGGGCCACAGATTGAGCAATGGCCTGGAAATTAGAATTACTGAATTCTGTCTCTTCCCGACGCTGCCCTGGGACCTGCTTTATCATCGGAGGCTGGTGTTAAAAGCACTTGGTAAAGGATGAGCCCTGTACAAATGACATTTCATCTTAGTAATGACAGTCGTAGCCACATCTACATTTCCGCCCTTATGAAATCAGACTGAGACTGTTGTTTCTTCAACATGCTGTAAGGATTGCTATTTGGGGGCTGGGAGTGTGCTCAGGGGTAGGGTGCTTACCTAGCAATGGGTGAGGTCCCAGGTTCACCCCCCAGCACTGCAACAGAATGATAATAAGAATGCTAAAAGTGCCTTCCAAGTATCACTACCGGTCAACATGGTCACCTCGTAGAGTGATTTGGGGTCTGTGATTGAGCTGCATCGTGTGAATTTGGAGAACCCAAAGAAGGTGGTAACACCAGTACCACAGGCCACCACCTCTACTGGTGGCTGACACTACTCCGAGTGAACTTGAGTAGGAGGTTGCCGGGTGCTGGCCCAGAGCTCCTTCTGATAGTCCAGCTTGAAGTTCTGTTTTCTTACCAGTAAAAACTGCAAATGCCTTTTTCCAGGTGTACAGCATGCACATTACTGAGAGTGCAATGTGGGTGACTCTTGTACATAGGGAAACGTAGCACCTATACTGTGTGAGTCGTGTGTGTCTGTGTGTGCGTATTTCAGAGCATGGAAGGGTAGGGCGGAACCTTCTGAGGAAGGCTGAGTTGGGTCATACTTGTATTTATATTCTGGGCCTTTTATCAGGCAATGACTATATCTTGTGGTCTCCTGGATGGGCCTGAGGGTCAGTCATCAGTGACCTTAAGCAGGTCACTCTACCTCTCTGGATCTTGAGTGGCTGTGGGCATACTGGAAATAAAAGTATTTGCCAGTTTCCACATAAAAAGTGGGCAAAGCCATGTCTTGCTCTTTCTTCTTGGGCCCGGAATTAGACAGTTGTAGGGTAATTAATAATCCTCTGAGAGGAGGAATTTGCTAGATGTGGTATGCTTCCGTACCCTGGAATGTGACCTGAGCCACAGTGATCACGAGGCAGTGACTGCCTGCCTGCTCCTGGGGGATCCTGTCATGCCTCAGGGCTCACTGGGGCAGAGCGCGCAAGAATTCTGTCTAAGGTGGAGGTTAAGTGCTGAAAAAGATTTACAAATCAAAACAGCAACATTTCATACTCCACCTCTAACGTCTACACAGAGGATGAGTGTTAACTGATGCAGTCCAAGCCCTCCATGGGAAGAGGCTGACCGCTCCGCCTCCAGAAAGACGGGCGGCAGCCACTGGGATAGACACACAGGGCCCATCCTCCGTCCTCTGTTCTCTCTCTCTTTTTTTTGGGGGGGGTGAAGGGGATAGTACTGGGGATTGGACTCAGGGACACTCAACCACTGAGCCACATCCCCAGCCCTATTTTGTATTTTGTTTAGAGACAGGGTCTCACTGAGTTGCTTAGTGCCTTGATGTTGCTGAACCTGGCTTTGAACTCTCCATCCTCCTGTCTCAGCCTCCTGAGCCTCTGGGATTACAGGTGTGCGTCACCACACCCGGCGTCTCTGTTCTCTTTATTAATCTGTTGTTTTTCAAGCAAAATAAAGGTACTGCTGATTGTACAAATGGACTAGCAGGATTTGATGTGGGCTAAAGCCTAAAACATCAAATATTTTATTCAAAATGCAAGAAATAGATCATATTACTGCATAAAAAGTAAGATAATTATACAAGACAGTGTGTGCACGTGTTGTGTGCCTAGGGTCAGTGTGAGGGCCGACCTCTTCTGGTCCGTGTTTCCCAGCAGTTTCTAGAAGCAGTCATGTGGACGGGGGACAGGCCAGAGGATGATTAGTAAAAATGAGAAAAATGAGTAAAAATGAGAACTCTGTATCTGGCCTCCTCAGAAAGAGCAGTGCAGGTTCTCGCTGCCTTGTGGCCCAAGGTCAGTTTCAGTCCTCAGAACCGGCTGCGGCAGCCTCTGTGATGGCTGCCATGCGAGGTCAGTGGTGGTCATGAAGAGGGTCCACCGAGCAGAGCAGCTGCTTTCCAGATCACTCACCCGTTGCAGGAGGCTCTGATTCTCAGAATCCCCATCACCCGCCTCGGATCTCGGGGCAGAGAACCTCACACCAGGGTTCCGCTGAATTCACAGGAGGTTGCCTGGGAGCTCGGATCAGAACAGGAGCAGACGGCCTTGCCTTCCGCCCCCACTCCTCATGAGATGAGCAAAGGGCCCCACGTCACACCAGGCCCTGAGGAAGGGCTTGGAGATATCTGCCCAGCCACATGGGGGCGCCACCGGGGGTGCGTGGGCTGGGGCCTGGTGGAGGTGGAGAGGAGCGGAGTGGCCCTGCTCTACTTCAGGGTGGGTCAGACGTGAGGAGGAGGCCGAAGGAGCAGCTCCTGTTCTGCAGGGGTCTGATGTTAGAGGGTCCTGGCTGTGGTGGGGACCCCACAGGCCACCAGAGCCCAACCCCCCCCAGGGAGGCCTCCCCTCTCCTCCTGACCATCGAGACAGCACTAAGCTACCTCTTGGGCAGTGGTAACTTGGGAAAGCTTGGGAAGGAGAGGAAAGAGCCCGAGTGTGCCCCCCAGGGCAGCGCGTGCCTGCCTGAGTGTCCCCTCTGGCTGGCGCCCGTGGCAGCTCCTACCCTTGTTAGACAGCTGAGGCTGCGGCACACGCTGTACCTCACGAGACCGTCGGGGCACCTTTCTTGATGCTAGATGCTTTTCAATAGTTACTCTTAACAATCGCTTAATACTCCTCAAAGTTTTAAGTGTCATTACCCTAAAAATAGTTGAGAGTGTGATGAATAGCCTTTATTAATGTCCTCAGTCCTGGGCAGACAAAGGGAGAAAATGACATCTATTTTTTTTCTCCTTCAAATTTCACTGAAGCCTCTCGGCCTGCAGGCGGCAGGGATGTGAGGTTAACACTCACGTGTTTGCATTCGTCGTGGGGGATTCTGGTAGCTCCACCTTCCAGTGGTGAACCTGCTCGACCAACAGGGCTTGGGCCCTCTGCACAGCAGTATTGTGCTGGGGACAGTAGCTGGGGACTGCGTGACATGGTGGGCAGCGCACACATGTGGCTTAGCACACGGAGCAGTGGCAGTGCCGCGGCCCAGCCTGACTGGCGGTTACTGACGGATGGGGTCTGTCCAGTGTGAGAGGAGATCTGCATGCAGCCACCGGGTCCAGGCCTTTTACACAGAAAAGGGAGGATCCAAACCAAACTGCATAGGACAAGAAAGGTACATTCGCTTTTTAAAAAGGTCTTTCATCTCTTTAAAGATACTCAAAATGTGGTGGCGTTTATAATGGAGCCAGGGCAGTATGTGGCCTCTCTGGAGTCTTGTTCAACATGCACGTGGGTGTTCCCGCCTCCTGCATGCTCACGCCTGACCATGTGGTGGCCTTCCTTGGTAAATGCTTGTGTGTGGCTGTGTGTGCGAGGTGTGTGATGACACACTCTCTAGGCCCCATCAGCGAGGGTAGAAATGCAGGCAGACTATCAGTCGTGGCTATGGTGTGGCTATTCTGACAGCTGCTTCATCTCCACTCTACCTGAGTCTACAATAAGAAACTAGTCTCTTAGCAACTAAAATGTATTCTCAATCCGGGGCATTAAGAAATAAGAAGGCCCACGGTAGGAAAACACACGTGCGCAGCGGCGTCTGGGCAGCTCCTGCCGAGGGGGCACGGGCGGCCAGGGAGCAGCAGGCGGCCCCTGCCATCCAGCCACCCCTGGCCAGTGCCCCTGGAGAGGAAGCCCTGCCTCAGAGCTCTGGCAGCCCAAGCGGAGAGCGGAGAGTGAGCAGGAGTCCTAGGAAAGATCTTCACTGAGCCTTTACATCGTCTTTAAAAAAATCCACTCCTTGTCTTCTCTCCCAGGCCAGCAGGTCCACAGTGGGATGCTCCAAGGGCAGGGGAGGAGGCCCAGCCTCCTGTAGGTGGAGCCATGGGGCAAAGGAGTGCCCCCTCCTCAGGTCCACAGCATCCTGTCTCTGTGACATCCAGAAGTCCCCCAAGTCACGTTCTCAAAAGGTGGCTGGTGAGCCGACAGCCGCTCTGAGACCAGCGGATCAGAGGGGCCCAGCATCTGCTTCCCACTGGGTCTCTGAGGGTTGTGCCCTGCTGATTTCCAAGGGCCCTGGGATCCCAGAAGTGAGGACCCAGCTGTCCCCCGTGGAGCTAGACAGTGGGAAGATTTGCAAGCCCACTCTTCTTACTGTTTTTGTTTCAAACGTATTATTTTTCCTAAAAATATGTTGTGCATGTAAACATGTCGTGGGTGTTCTTTTTAATGAATTACTAAACATTGAAACTTTTCTTATTCATTTCTAATATACTAAATATCAATAGATACAGCCTATATAAACAACGCTCTTTCAATTTTCAGATTTTAGGAGTATACAAGGGTCCCATGACTGAAATGTTTGAGAACCAGTGCTTCTAACTCCGCCTGTCTACACCCCGTGTGAGTCCTGAGATGTGGTGGTGTTTCTGCACTACAGCTTCAGAGTGGCTCCCGGAACACGAGTGGGTCTGAGGGAGGAGTGGAGCTGGTGTGTCACTGCAGGGTTCCGTGCTGGGGTGCTGCGGTTTCTGGCACGCAGAGGCGCCACTCTTGCAAGGCGGGGCGTCTCTGCCACAGCGCTCCGCTGGGGCCTGTCAGTGCATCTCCGGGAGCCGTGGCCTCTGGTGGGTCGTGCCTCCTCAGCAAAGCCTGGCAGCCCATCTCCACTCCACGTCAAGACGGAGAAGCAAGACGTAGGGGAGACTGCCACGGGGAAGGAGGGGCTGTTAATTAAGCTCTATTAAATATTAATTGGAATATAAATTCAAGCTCACCAACTCTTGGCAGTTATATAATCTAATTAAGTGGTAGGCCCTATTGTCCCCCACTGTCACCCCGTGTCTGAGGGAATAAAGTGACCTTCTGCTCGTAAACACCACCAGGGCTTTATGAATCCGAGGCATTTGCCAATAAAGAGGACGGGGAAGCCGGCCGTACTAGTCAGTGTACAGAACGCAGAGGGGCTGACTGAGGGGCCGTTTCCCTGGGGGAGAGCGGGAGGCCGTCCTCCAGGGTCTGCCAGGGTCGCGGGACAGACGCGGCCCTGCACACCAGTCCACACTTGTGCGGGTTTTCTGCTTAGAGAGAGGAAGATTGGATCACTGGGACAGTTTGGATTTCAGAAACTCCCCTTAAGGGGAGAAAGTGTGTGTGTGTGTGTGCTGTGCATGGAAGTTCCAAAGCACCCAATAGGAAAGGCTGGAAGATGAGCGTGATTTCTTACTGGCAAACCTGAGAGGGTCCAGGTTTTCTGCTGATGGTTCTGGTGAGGGGACAGGAGCAGCCTCCTGGGGCCTGAAGTCCACCGGGCAAACGGCCTCCGCCCCCGTGTCCTCCTGCTCTCCAAAGTCCTGCCCTGCGTGTATAACGGACCACAGCAAGCCCACCTTACGCACAAGTAGAAGGAACCAATCAAAATAGACAAATAGATGAGTGAGTGGGGGGGGGGTGAACTGGGAAAGAGCCGGTTCCCTGCAGCATGATCTTGTTGGGATGAGCCGACTACTATGTGCAGCTATAATGCTCGAATAAAAATGCTCTAATAAAAAAGGAGGAAACTTTTAAAAAGGAACCTACCAAGAACTTGAGAGCAGATCAAAGTCTATAGTAAACATCTATTTTAATAGTGTACATTGGGGAAATTGATGATTTGAGGTTATGTACAGAGGCTGTGTGGAATCACATCCTACTTCTTTAAAATAAAGTGCACATTGAGAGTGACAATCAACAAGTTCTCCAGGGAAGGCACACACCGGCGGCCTTTGTCTCTGGGCTGTTTCACAGTCAGCTGGACCGTGCACCTGTGGTCTGAGGCGCTCTCCGTGGGGCATGAGGTGGAAAGTGTCGCCCAGTTGGAAGCCTGGAGGTGCTGGCCACGCCGCCCTGGTCCGGCTCCTACGCATGCGTGCTTCTCCTCCTCCTGGATGCTCTGCCGCTGCCCCCCACCCCAGGCCCTGAGCTGGGAAGCGCTGCCTTTCCTCACGGTGTGATTTCTGCGCCTCTCCCTGACTAGCTCTGGTGCTTGGCCCCCAGGGGTGAGAGATGCTGGTTGGGGTTTAGCAAAGGAGATTTTGGCATTTAAACGTGAATTTTGCAAGACCCTGCAGCTGGTCCAGAGGCCCTAGGGACACGGCTCTTGTGGGCTTTGACCTCCTGGGGTCTTGGAGGGCGGGCGTGGTTTCCCGGGGGCACCTGGGCCGCTGGCTGGCTGGCGGGGGAGTGCCCTGGAGTCGTGGCATGGATGGCCCCATGTGTTAGCAATTTCACTGGGGTCTCCTTGATTTCCTTTCCAATCTGGGCCTTGCAGGCTTCTAAAGGGATGTGGGTAAAGGCCCCCAAGGTTGGGATCATTGTGCAGTTTAAGCAGCTGCTCACCCTCTGACGGTGGCCAGAGCCATCTTGAAAGGCCCAAGACCACTGTTGAGTGCAGCTGACACAAGTCCCACTCTTGGCCTTCCGTCAGTCTGTATCAGATGAGAAAGGCAAGTTCCGTGGCCGTGGGAGGCTGAGGTGCGGAACGGTGGACCCCAGCAGGGGTGGGGTGTGCAGGCAGGAGCTGGCCGCGGTTCCGTCCCCGGTGTCTACACGCCCTGCTGGCTTGCAGGAAGGAACGCAGGGACAAGCAGCCCGGGCACCTCTCAAGAGCTTGGCACGGGCTCCCCTGCTCACTCTGGAGTGTTTCTTTCTTGTGCCCGCGCTGGGTCTCGGGTCTGTGCTGCTGACGTTTTAGAACATGAGAAAGAGCCGCAGTCGGAGCCAAGTATCTGCCAGAGTGTGTCGGGAGAACTTTTATCATTCCTGTCAGATACATCACAACTCGCTTGTCTCACCATACATCTTCCTAAACGTGACAGAATATTCAGCTGTTATTAATTGAATACTCTCTAATTTAACTGCTTAGCAGGAGAAAGAGTGACTGGTTTGTTTCAACATGTAAAGCTGGCACCAGCCCGAAAGTGGGCTTCAGTGTGGCTGCGTGGCTTCCTGAAGAGCCATTGTGCAGGGAGCCGTGGGCCCTGCTCTCCAGCAGGGGACGGGCGCCATCGGAGGGTGTGCGAGGGACCCATGGGTGACAGGGAGGCTGTGGGCCTGGGCTGCGTCACCATTCCGCCATCGGCTGGGGGGCCGGTCCTGCTCCCTCCAAGCTTCAGCTCACCTCGGGCCTCGTGGCAGGGACCTTTCTTCTAATCTAAAAGCTTAAAAGAATGAGCTTGATGTCCAGCCTTCATCTTTCCAGTCCATAAAACGCTGGGCGCTGCACTTGTGTGGGGGGATCTGATGCTGAAGCCACCACCTGGAGGAGGGGTGACCCGGGCTCAGCTTGAGGAGCCCAGGGAGAGCTGAGCCTGAACATGGATCTCTCCCTGGACTTTGGGAGAACAAGAGCCAGCCGCCCGTCAGCCTGGGCAGCTTCCCCCAGAAAGCAATGGCGGATTCCAGTTCACGGACAAACCCTGGTGTGAACCAGACGCCCTGCTACCCGCGTGTGCATGTTAGATGTTTCAGTAGACGCACTTCCGTTGTCTTTTAAAAGAAGACGTGGAAACGTCTCAGTTCCAGAACACCTCTAGGCTCCCACACCACGTGGACTTTTTTCCTAACAAAATGAATTCAAGACACGAAGACACACAGAAGCCGCTGGGGTTGGACGTGATGCCTCCACATGTAGTGGAGTGGACAGTGGGCAGTCCCTGTTCTGCCACCAAGGCCCACAGCGTGGAGGGGCTTCCCAGGCCAAGGAGAGGCAGAGCCACCTGCAGGCCCCTGAATCGCCCATCATGGGACTATTAGCTGGCGTGTTCTGGAAAACGTTATTACCCCCAGGGCGCCATGTAACACCCTGGCTCCGCGGCCGCCAGCCAGCTTCTCTGGGCTGCACAGCGAGAGCTCCCCGGCAGGCTGCCAGGGGCTTGAGAAGGCTCTGGGGCCCAAGGTAGCCTCCCGGTGCCCGTCAGCGTTCATTGTAAAACCCAGTTCGGGGGAAGCCCACTCCCCTGCTTTCCCTCTGCACTGAGCGAGCTGGCTGGCACGGGGGACACAGTGCTGGCACACGGCCCCTCACTGTAGGGCTGGCTTTGCTTCAGGATGGCATGGAGAAGGGGATTATTTGCACTGTGGCTTTGATGCAAGCCATCATTGTCATATTACATGAATAGCACGGCACAGGGAGGCTGGGCACAAAGACCAGCCCCTCCTTTCCTCACACTGACCTGTGTAGCCCACGTCCCGTCACAAAAGGGTTCCTGATCCTTTCCCCCTCATAGTCTTGGGGAAAATAGTGGCCTGCTTAGAAGCATTGATTTTTTTGAAAAAGCACACTTTATTTCAAGCTTTGCAAAACATCAAATATGGGAAGCGTTTTTTTTCCAAGAGAGAGTACACAATAAATGCTGTGTGCGTATGCTCACGATTGTATTTACAATTATTCTTTCCTGCAATTTTAAAAAATGCAGGTGGCTCCAAGACCTGCAGGTACTCTGGCAGTGCAGGGAAGCATCCTATACAGTTTGGGAATTCCAGGTAGAAGCACACACAGTGAAAATACCAGAAAAGCTATGCACTAAAAGAAAACTGATCTGAGAATTCCTGGTACCTTTCCGAGCTCAGCAGGATCAGGGTTTGCAAGAAGACTGGGGAGGGCAGTGCACTGAGCCCAGACCGTGGGTGTCTGGGCAGAGAGGAGGGTGCAGGCCTTCAGGGTTGTACCACACTGGCATGCAGAAGGAGAGGTGGAGGCCAGGTCAGAGAACTGCTAGCGTAATGCCAAGTGAAAATCACGCGGTTTACTATATAGGATTCAAACAAGTGTCAATCCATTGAAGAAGTCACCAGGCTTAGCTCTGTGAGGCCCTGGGAGTGTGGGAGAGGGCATGGACGAGGAAGCAGAAGTGGTATTGAGCCATATTTTTAAAACTAATCTGGATTTTGTCAAGAGAAATTGCAGCAGATACTTGTAGGGCCCCTGGTTTTGCATCAAGAACCGAGGATATTCCTATGGACACATCGGGAGACAGGGCCACCTCCCTGGAGCCTGGGTTTTTGTAGGGGAGTCATGGAATGTGTTGGGGTGCAAGCACAGAGCTTGATGGGGATGGATGGAGTCAGTGGGTGACCATGACTCTGAAGGTCAAGTTCAGGGAGTACAGATAGGAGGTCAGGAAATGCCGTGACTTAAGACAATTCAGGTGGCCCCAGGAATTAAGCCTGTGGCATTTGAGCCCGACGGAGTCATGTTCCTTCACTGAACATCTGGATTTTTGATCATTGTCTGAAGTTTGAGCAAATAAGGACGACAAAGGCGTTGATTAACAGAATTTAGTAGCCACTACAGAGTGAGGTCTTCACTTTCCAAGATGGAAGGGCTTGATGGTGCCTCGTCCACCCTCTGAATCGAGAACGTGGCCCATTTAGCATGGAGCCCTCGAGGTCAGCTGTTGCACCTGCAGTCAATGGAGTATTGACAAGGAGTGAGAAAGCGGTTCTGAAAGACCTTCCGGGCTCCCTCAAGCCTGCTTTTCAGCCTCTAAATCATGCTGATACCATCTCGCAGCCCGGTGTTTCCATCAAGGCCCCCGCACCAGACTGGGCTGACCCAGTGAAACTCACCGAGGTCTGCCAGTGCCCCCCGCCCAACCCCCGAGGCCCCAGGGTGCACCCGGGTGGTCACATGAGCCTTGGCATCTGGTGAGACCCAGTGAGCTCTCCTGTGTTGTTTGGTGTTTTCCACTTTAAAATTGTATTTTGTGGCTTTTGGTGTGGTTAGACTTCTGGGTGGACTGAGCCGTGACGAGCTGACTTTCCTCTGGCAGCGCGCCTCCCCACCGCCACAGATGCCTGCGAGCACCTCGCCCAGCAGCACGTGCCTGGTCACAGGGGTGGGGGGGTCTAGTGGCAGTTTTCCCTCTTGGACCCTCCACCCTCTCTCCCCAAGCCTGTGTCAGGGCTCCCTTGCCCAAGCACAGCTCTGAGTAGAATTTGTGCTCACGGAGCGCTGCTGGCCACTTGTACCACGGGGACAGGGCCTCAGACAGCGGAGTTCTAGTTCATGGCTGCTTCCCTGTGTCAGTGCCCGGGGCCAGGGCCTGTGCCAACGCAGCCCCTCCGTGAGCCACGTGGAGGGAAGTGACCTCAGGGGCTGCAGGGAGACTGAAGAGCAGACTGCGGGTGTGCCTGGCACATCTGCAGGATGGCACAAGAGCCCTCCAGAGGGCGGGCGAGGGAGATGCCCCATGCCCTGCTGGCAGCCTGCCCCATGCCCTGCTGGCAGCCTGCCTCTGCTCACCCCAGGCCGGGGTACAGCTCGCCCCTCTTCCTCAGGCACCAGCCAGAGCACACGAGTGTGCAAAGCACCACGCAGAATCAGAGGTGGCCTCCCCGTGCCAGTCCCCTGCTTCTCTCACGGTCCCTTACCACCAACAGCAGGAAGCCCTGAGTGCCACTGAGCACACAGACAGCCGCTTCCCCTGAACACTGCACAGTCACTGCCAGAGGAGGGTGCCCGGCCCAGGAGGCCTTGAGGAACTGCGAGGACAGGTGTGGTTCAGACGGTGGAGAGCAGGCCTCGGCCGAGGAGCAGGCGCGTCTGCTGAGAGGGGCTCTCAGGGGCCGGCTGGGACCTGCGGTGACCCTGTGGGTTCCTCAGACCCTGTTCCGATGCCAGGCTTCAGGGGTTTTGAGCAGCCTCACCACGCTGCAGCGCCCTGTGGGTGCTTTCGTTAATGTCCTCTGTAGCATGGGTAAAAGCCGAAACGGCCAGGTCTGCTCTCAAGCAGCTTCAATCCCGCTGCACAGGAGGGTGGCGGGTGGTGTAGACACCGGCACAGACAGCAAGTCGTAACACCGCCTAGCTGGATTGAGTTCCAGAACGCCATGAGGGTGGGAGAGAGACTGGCGCCAAGCTCTGCCTCGCTTGTGGCATCCACGTGGATTTCTGGGGCAGGTCCCTCCTGAGCTGATGTCCCCGTCCCACGCACAGGAAGTCCTGGCAGGGTACCAACAGGGGACGCAGAGCCCCAGGTGGCTGGCTCAGGAGCATTCTCTGCTGGCTCCCATTTATGATTTTTTTTTTCTTTGTAAAGAAAGAAACATAAGGAAAACATTTGCTTTGACACCGAATCCACCCCCACATGTAACAGTAATTGCAGGGCCTGAAGGGAAAAAAGTATCACTCCAATTTGGGGCCAACCCGCCTTGACAACAGCGCGTTGAGCCCTCTGAAGAGATGACGCCAGGCTGCAGCAGGGCCGCCCTGGCACAGGTGCACAATCAGAGGGCACCGAGAACTGGGGCCCGGAGCGGGGTCCTGGGCAGAGGCACGAGGGCTCCCAGGGAAGTGGTGCATCCAGGCTTGGCCCATGGTGCGGCCTGTCCTCCACCCTCTCTCCCCAAGGAGACACCTTAGGGATCTGGCCAGGCGCTAGTTAGGCGCCCGCTTCACAGGACAGATAGGACCACCGAACCTCCACCAGAGCCACCAGACCCCCTAACTGCGACCGCCACCGAAGCAGAGCAGACGCAGGAGGCCCGGCAGGCCCAGGGCACCGCCTCCCTCACACGCCTTCTCTCAGGCTCAGCCTCCACGTGTCTGCAGAAGTTCAAATACTGAGTCAAGTTTATTGTTTCTATCTCGTTTATTTTAAGTATAGTTTTACACTTTATTATGTGCAGTGACATCTTAAATGGAGCCTGTCACTCCATCTCGCCTGCTGCCAGGGCTGCAGCCACTTACCCTGTCACCCACTGGAGCAGCCCTGACTGGGGCTCACAGAACCAGCAGCGCCGGCTCCACCCTCCCAAGCCAGCACCCTGTTCCCGGAGCAGGGCGCCAACAGGCCCTCCCCCAGGGAGCGTCCCCATGCCGACGGGGGCGGGTGCCACCCCTCTGGGTCCTCATTTCCTTTCTTGCTCTCCATGCTCTCTCCTCTGAGGTGGTAAATAAACGAGAAGGCGTTTTCCCCGCTCTTCCCACGTGTGAGTTTCTGCTCCCTCCCCTTCCTAATAGTGTTTTGTTCACTTAGCTCACGCCCTTGCAGCAACGATGGAAAGACAAAACCTCACCAGAAACTTTCTTTCCGTGTTCCCCTCCCAGGTGACCAGCGGCCGGCCCTGCCGCCGTGGCGAGGTGGCCCAGAGTGCTCTGAATATTTCATTCCCCGGCTGCCGCAGCAAGACCTGCAGATGGTGCTTGCCGCCTCCTTCTGGACCCGGTTCAATTATACATGAAAGTGGGGAGCTGAGATTTGTCTTTTTGTCTCTGCTTAGTTGGAATAACACAATAAAGCGTGATGGGCAGGAATTTCCCAGGCTGCTTTGCTCTCAGCTCGGACATCCCCAGCCAGCTCTCCCCAGAACCCTGCGCCACTGACATTCAAGCCAAGGGTGGCCTTACATTTTGGAGATTTTCTTTCTGATTTTCTTATCTGCACTAAGCCTTTCTGAAAGTGTCAACAAGCAGCCCGCTCCCCAGCCCCTCGCCGCCCTCTTCCTGATTCCATTTCTTGTGCACTCCTTGGCCGTGAATACAGGTTTGCTCCAGAAGCTGGGGTCAAACCCTTCCCTCTTCTGTGCCCCTAAAAGTCCTGCCCCATCACGTCCTGCTGCACAGGGCCATGTTGGTGACCCGGGAATAGGACTTTTCCTCACAGGCGGCGTGCATCCACAGCCTGCTGAACCAGAGTATAAAAATAGAACACACGTGTATAGTAAATTATGCAAACTTGTGAACTTCATCTCGCATGCACATATTATTAGACACCGGTAGTATTTTAAGTGTGTGGGGGTATGTGCTTGCATGCCAAAGGGCTGCTGGGTTTGGTGTGTTTTTGAAAATCCCAAAATTGAACTTTTATTGGGGCATAATTGTTATGAAATTTTGGAAAACAATGGAGCACACTGTTTACCTCAGGCTATTTGGAGGGACTAATGTGAAACATTTCCCCTTCAACCCCAAGCCCGTAAGCACTGGGTTCTGGATTAATGCAGGGTTGTGGAGACCGTGATAGGATGGCTAGTTCCGTACCCATTATTCATCTCAAAGAGTGGGCAAAGCAGCCCGTTTCCCTTCCTTCACTGATGGATAGACATTCCAGCAGATCAGGGGGTGCTCCGTGAGGACTTCCTCTCCCTTTGTTCCCACCTAAACCTCATGTGGGGCATCCCCCCTGCAGGCCTGATTCTGTTTCCACCTTGTTTTGATCTGTCTTTGCGAAGTTCAGCAGAGTTGTAATTCATACCATGTCCTCACCACCTATACTGCTGTGTGTTAGTCATTAAGATGAAGTCAACGTGGCCTCCAGAGAAATCACCAGCTTTAGAGAAACCCCAGGAATCGGGTGAGAGCTGCAGCCCCAGGCCAGCCCGGCCAGCAGATCTCGGGCCTCTTTTCTCATGTTCTGTCACGGTCTTCCACGTAGCATTCCACTGCTCTTTCTACTTAGTTAAACAGGACCCAGGGTAACTCAGAGATAACCATGAAAATGAACCCAAACCGAGAGTTTCAGAGAGTGTGGGCTGGGGCGTGGCTCCGTGGTGGAGCCCTTGCCTGGCGTGCAGGAGGCCCAGCACTGCAAATAAAAAGAGAGATAAAATGGGCAGCGGGCTTCGTTTTCACATTGGTGTGTGATAACTACCCGTTGGGGCGATGCAATTGGAGATGCAGTTCTCACCCCAGTAGAGGGACTCTCCCTGGACAGTCCACCTTCATTTCTGGCTTAGCTTCTGTTGTCCAAAGGGCATTAGGTGAGTGAGGGGTAAAAATTTGGAACCTAAGTGGAGTCAGAGATGCTGCTGTTCTATATTTTTCAGGAAGTTAAAATGACATCTTTGTAGCAAATTTTCTAGGAACCAACAGTAGAAATGCTTGATCACCTGTGGTCACTCTCTTCAACTAATTACCCGGGACTCATTTTCTGCTGATATAAAATCTTGCCAGAGTAATGAAATTGGAGTTCCTATTTTCAGCTATTTTTAATTTGTCGATCACTGACCTACTTTTATCGGGGAATTTGGAATAAACTGAAACACGATAGCAACATTACGAGCATTGCTACAACAACTTTACACGCACAAGGTACTTCTCAAACACATCATCTTGATGTTGACCTTCACAGGAACTCTGAAGGGAAAGGAATTTGGTTTTTCTTAGTTTACAGATGGGCACAGCACCTTGGAGAGCTTGAGTGACTTAACCAGTGACAGCTCCTCCGATCCAGCGTGGACATGTTAGGGTTTTACTCAGTGCTGAGCAGCACAAACCACCTCCCTGCTCCCAAGAAGCAGAAGGAAGAGAAGCTATTTAGAGCTGCCTTAACATGGGCTCCTTCCTGGGCTCCACTTCCCACCCACGCAGCGTGATCCAAGGTGGCTCTCGGGGACCAGACGTTCCTTTTCCCATCCAGGCACCAGAGCACAGAGGGGCAAAGAGCAAGTGTACGCCTCTCCTTTCAACCCGACTTCTGCCACTCTGCTCAGACCCCTGCTTGCCTCCCTGTGCCACGCTGACCTGACCACACCGAGTTAAAGGCGAGCCTTGGACGTGCAGCTGGCCGACAGGCCCAGTGTCCGTTAGAAACAGGCAAGCTTCACAGTGTCCCTGTGGGTGAGCAGCCTGGGTAGTGATGTCGAAACCTCGGTGTGAGATTGCACAGGGAGCCAGGCTAAGCACGCGGTGCCAGCACTGTGAGCATGTGCTGCACTGAGCAGCGGGCGAGAGCCGGTGGTGCGCTTCCCAGAGCAGCCACCACCAGGAGGCTCTGCCGCAGGAGGGACCTTCAAGCTTGGGTGCAAATTCTTAAAGATTAATTTGTGTGCTCCCAGCGGAACATTTTAAGCGTGTGGCTGCTAAATTCACATGCCCCCTGATGTCACTTCTTACTTAAATCATAATAGCTGATAAGATCTTGAAAACTTGTAGGATCAGCTTCTTTGCTCTTTGTTGTCAGTGGTCAGGGAACGTGAATGCCCCTATGACCGCAGTAGGGAGTGTTTTGTATTACCACCTCTATTTCTGTTCCTCAGCACTGGGGCATGTATTCGTCCTTGTCGATACCCTCTAAGTCCTTGTCCATGAGCAGGGCAGGTGGGTATGCTTCTGTCTACTGCCGCAGGCCCACTGGCTGAGGGCGTCACAGGGCACACACCGCCCAGAGGTACTGATGGCTGGCAGCTATCTTGTATTTATTTGTACTTTTTTAAACAAAAGATGGAGGTAGAGTGCTTGTCAGTCCACAGCAGGGGCATCTGTGTGTGTTTCTGTGTCTGTCTAGATATTTTATGTATTACTTTGGCCTCTTGATGTGATTTCTCTGAGGTCACAAATCCATTCAGAACACTTGACAGTGCAGCCGGCTCCCACGCCTTTGTTGCAGGAATGTGGGGATGACCACATCACTCATAAGTGAGCCCTGCAGGTCTCACTGGGACGTCAGGAGAACTTTGTGGGGTCGCCTGGACCACCACATGTTTTATTTAGGCCACAGATGTTTGGTCTCCTAATTTAGTCATCTTTCTTGGTTACATTTTTGCTGAATTTCTTTCTTTTGCTTATCTTGCCTTCCTGGTTTCATAGGAATCTGCCTGACTGGCCCTAGTCCACCTTCATGGGAAACACTATTATTGGTGGCAACTTTGACCCCAGATCTATTCGTGATACAATTTGGAGTCTGTAGTGAAGTGTCATGAGATAGGAAAACCTTTCCAAAATCCTTTGTGCAGATTTTAGGTCCGTGCATTTATCTACCACTGTGGAAACCCCATCTGGGTTTATTGTAGCAACACTGGCGACAGGCGTTAAAGACCTTGTTCTCATCGTGGGCTTTTGTTTTGTTTTCGTAACTCAAGCTGCCATTAAATTCTGTCCTGAGTTGGTCTTCTTTGGGAAAGAAGGAACTGGAGGAGAGACTAAGACCCCCAGCCCCACCCAGGCTGCAGCCCACAGACAGCATCTTGGGATTGCCCCGAGGTAGCTCCAGACTGCGGAAAGCGCTCTCATGTAGACGTGCAGCCCTGCCTTTAATTCTCCCCGTGGATTTACTGAGTGGTATGCTGGACCACTTGGGTGTGTGTAAGTGTGACATGGACGTCTGATGTGTCCATGCACAGGTGCAGCGGCCTGGGCACCCACTATCCATTTAGGATTGAAGCAAATGGCTCACTTCTGTTCTGATTTATTTTGGAAACTTGGATGAAAAGGGGAAACTGCTTCATCGATGAAGTCGGTGGGATCCTAAGGCGGGTTCTCCTCTGGGGCCAGGTTCAGGGGAGGAAGCACAAGTGTCCATGGTGAGTTTCACTGGGACAAGGAGGTGAGCAGACAGTGAGCACTTGCTTGATACCTCTGTGTGCCCCACAGTCCTGGAAAAGCTGTCATGTGACCTCACAACTGTGCTCCCTTACTCCAGGGAACTTGTTATGAACACGTCCCGAATCCCAGAGAAGCTCCTGATGCCGTGGGGAGAACACAACTCTGCCCACAGATGCCCGCCTCTCGGCTGGCAGTGGGAAGGAGTACAGGGGGCAGCTGGCGGCCCTGGAAATTTCTGGTTATTGTGACTGTTCAGGTGTCACCAAATGTCAAGGAACTGTGTGGCACCATCAGACAGATCTCCAGCAGCAGAGTGGTGCACACTGCTCAAGTGGAGCGGCAGGGACAGTGGCAGTGAGGCTGGACGGAGGGGGACAGGCAGACCTGGAGGGCTGGGGCAGACCTGCTGCAGGTCACCAAGAGGCGTCGGCTGTACATCCCAAAGCCCTTGGGTTTGCTTCTCGCTGTCCTCACTTCCGCCCTCGTCGTCCTTATTGTCCCCCTGTTGACTTACGGGGGCCGTCAGGCGCTGCTCTTGCACAGACCGTGCTCCACGGAGGACACTGGAGGGGACACACCAAACCCGAGCCAGGAGGGAAGGCCGAGGACACCGTGTCCGTCCGTAGCCAGGGAGAAGCAGGACGGGCGTCGGGCCACGCGCCTGATCCCGAGTTTGGAAACCCAGAAAGGGTGCTTCCTCGAGTGTGATGCTCCCTGCCCGTGGAGTCCGCTCTCAGACGGCTCACATTCTAGACGTCTCCTCCTCACATTTCCTTTCCCTTCTATTCTGCTTCGCCCCGTCGCACCTTCCTGAGCGTGTTGTGAAGCTGGGCCCCACGTCCCAAACCTGGATGCCTTTGGTCAAATGCACGGTGCCTGGGGTGGTCGTGCCTGTCCATTTATAAAGTCGTTCCTGGTTAAAAAGAAAACAAAACACATACATTCTGGGGCGCGCTGAGGCTGACTGGAGAACTCGAGCACCGTAGACGCCGTGACGAGGTGGCCCCTTCCTTCACGAATCTTGAGCCCCTACAGTGGAGCCATCAGAGCGCGACACCAGACGCAGGTCCTCAGGGACCAGGAACCCCTCTCCCTTCTGCCTGGAGTGGGGCGGAGGCACGTGGCCGCGTTGGGTGTGGTGTCTGCATTCATCTGCGTTAGACAATCCTGAAGGCGAGGAACGGTCGGCTCTTGGTTCCATAAGGAAAGATGGCTCTGTTGCTCATCTTGGAGGAATCCTGGTGTGGAGTGAGGAGAGACGGAGAGGGGAGAGGCAGCAGACCTCACGCTCTGGCCTCTGTGCGCACTGCCAGCTCAGCTGGTTCATCATGGTCAGCACAGATAAGGCCCACCCTGCACGGAGCCCTGGCACCTTCTGCATATATTTCTGGCACAGAAAGCCAGATGGGGACAGGAACTAACACAAGAGTCACATCTGCCATTCCGGACAGTTAAGCAAAACGTGAAATTGCAGCTAACACCCCGGGTTCTTCAGAACAAGACTGCAGGGAAGGGTGGGCGTGGCTTGCCGAGGGGGCTCGGCTCTGGATCCTGAAGGGGAGGCATGTTTGCTCTTTGCTTACGTGGTTTTCCCCACACCAGGGAGTCCCTACTTAACAGAGACGGCGTTCCTCATTCAGGAGGACAGAATGTAGTACTCCTTGGAGTCCTATGACCAAGGGCACTCAGCAGGAGGGAAACCACCGCTGATGTCCCACCCGCCAGCTCGCGTCCAGTGAGCTCCCCGACAAGCACAGGCGTGATTCACAGCTGGGGAGGCAGCTCTGAGCCTGGCTAGGCCCCGCCGGGAGTGCTGGAGGTGGACGGAGGTCTGTTCTCAGGTGCCCATCGTCTCGGGACCCCAGATCAGCCAGCAGAGGACACCACCGGAGCCCTGGGGCACCCAGCCCCTGCCCTGAGGGAGGTCCCGCTGCTGGCCCTCGATGGCCCTCGGGAGCCTGCTTTTAACTCTGCTTTGCTTCCTTGTTGTCTCTGAAACTGGACTTGCCTTTCCATTGTGCAGAACCACTGGTCCTCATCGGATGGCCGCGTTTCAGAGACCTGAGACTGGCGGGCCGCCCCGCCTCGGGCTTGGTGCTGTGGGTCTGTCTGTGTGAGAGGAGCACCCTCCCCAGGAAAGCCACCCGTCCAGCTGACCTGGCACTGCCCTTCTGGGCCTGGGCGCAGGGGCTGCTGCCATGGTCTGCCTGAGGCTCAACAGGACGTGAGAATCTCACAGAAGCTGGAGGAGATGCTGGCCTCAGACCACGTGCCATCTGGCCCCTGGTTCGTCACGTTTCCTGCTCACAGAGCCGAGCAGCAGAGCCTTCCCTTTGAGGTCAGCAGCAGCCTCGTCTGTCTTCGACTATGAGCCAGAGGGGGCTGTGTATGGAAGCAAGGAAGAGCAAGGCCCGACAAGAGGCCTGAGCGGGAGGGGTCTTGCCCTCCTGAGGCCCTGGGCCTCAGTGTGCCTGTCCCCACATGGCAGGGCTCCCTGTCCTTCATTTATTGATCCCTGGGGAGCCCGACACCTCAGTCACATGGACCCAGACCAGGAGAGGGGTGCAGGCCCTACCAATGCAGGGGACATCGCCGTAGCCAGGAAGCGAGCCAGACCTGGACCTCAAGCCAGTTTTATCACGTGGCACGGCGTGAAGGACCTTGTAGGACAGCGTCCGTGATGAGAGGCTCTGCTGCAGCCGTGTCGCGGGTGTGGCTGCTCCTTTGGCCTGTGAGCCCGTGTCCAGGCGTTCCCCTGGCTCTGCCTGCCCTCTGCCACCCCATCCCTATGATTTCAGCTCACAGGGTGGTAACCAGCTTGGACCCACACACACCCAGGCAGTGCCGGCTTCTCTGAGTTGGGGGCCAGGCCAGGGTGATGCGGAGGCCGTGGGCCCTGCCTGAGTGGAGCATCTGTGTGACTCTGAACTTGTTTCAACTCCTCTGAGTCAATTTCCTGAAGAATGGCTATCCAGGACTTACTGGCGAAGCTGGCCATGTGGGTCAGCTCAGATGGTGCTCCGGGGCTGCGGGACAGCCCGTGACAGACGGCGGGCACGGTGGAGGAGGCGGCCGTGGGGCTCCATGTGCCTTCATGGAAAAGGCGGGCTTTCTGGGCTCACATGTGAGAGCCGAGTCCCACAGAAGTGGTCTGAGGAACCCTCGAGCTCCCCTTGGTCTTTTCAAGACAGGTGACTGGCCAGGATCACAGATACCAAGAGTCCCAACCAAGGACACAATCTTTAGTGAAACCAGCACTTTTCCCCTGTGGCCACCTGCTGTAGATCCCACCTCTGCCATGCAGAGCGCTTTGTCCCCGTTGCCTGGCCCTTGCTCCCCGTGGTCCCCAGATGCCCCCATGGGTGAGGGGCACCTCTGAAGCCAAGTCCCAGAGCCACAAGCCCTTCCTGCCTCCGTCTCCTTTCTCAGAGGGGCAGGAGGTTTGGGTGCTAAACACCTAGTCTGAGAGGTGAGTGGAGAAGGGTGGGGAGGCAGGAAGCGCTGGAGGAGAGGCCAGGCACCACAGGTGGTGTCCCTGCACCTTCCTCCTTCAAAAGGCGGCTGCCCTCGTGAGTGGCCAGTCCCGGCCTTTGGCCAACCGAGGGGCTGCAGGGGGATGTCAGTGTTTATTGCTTTTTCCTCTGGGTAGAGAGGGCACCAGCCAGCAGTATTTGAAGATGCTCAATATTAAAAGAATGCCGAGCTCTCCCGCGACTGATGAGAACTTGCTACCCTTGCCCCGGGGTGTGTGGGCCTGGCATTGGGTGCTCACCTCCTGGGCTTCATCTCCTGAGCTTGGCAGCCAGGCTGAGTCTGGACCTCACCAAGGAGGACGGCTGCCTTCTCTGAACACACCCTCAGTGGCCATCTCCCCCCACACACACCACCACCACGTCCCTGCGCCCAGAGGGTCCCTTGCTGTCAGCCGTCTGGGTCCACAGGCTGCATTTCCTCCTGGAAAGTGGAGCTCCCTGCTTGACAGTCGCTACAGTCTTTCTGCCTTTTCTCTTAAACAGCTTTTTTAAAGCCCCCAGAGACCCTTAAAAAAAAAAGGAATGCAAATGGAAATTGCGCTGGGAGCTGAAATGAACATTGTTGCGAGTCATGAGATCCTGGCCACTCGGGGACAAACTATTTTTTATTTTGGGTCATATTTCTTCCTTGGCATTTATTACACCTCTGTTAAACACAGCTCATGTGACACAGTGTTACTCATACGCAATCAGAGAAAAAGCTGTAAGTTGAGCCATTAGCAGGGCAGGGCGGCCCATTGTTAATAGCAGCCATTAAGGCTGAGGGAAATTGCTGTCTGACGCCGAGCCAGGCCTGTCTGCAGATGAGACTGGGCCTCCGCGCCGCAAGGGGGCTGGGCGGCGGGAGGGAAGGAGAATGGAATGCAGCAGCCCAGACCTCTTGAGGGAAGGCAGGGTGGAAGGCAAGCAGGGCCCTGCCCAGGAAGGGGGCAGAGGCCCTCCTGGCAAAGGGGGCAGCCCGTCTGCTCTTCCTTCCAGGGGAATCACCTGACAGCTCGTATCCAAGATCCTCTGCCAAGTCCATTTTAGCTGCAGATAGGAAACTCAGGGTGCAAAGCCTCCCACCCCAGCATGCAGCTGATCGCAGATTCACTCCGCCCAGATTCCTTGCCATCAGACCTCAGTGCGGCAGCACATTTTCCCAAAGTCTACATATAAAAGAAGACATGCCAAATCCTTGCCAAGATGCAGCGCCATGACCCGCTCTGACAAGCCACTCTGAAGCATGCTTGTTTGACGGGGTCGGGTGGATTTGAGGGGGCTTGGTAGAGAGCATGTTTATGGACAGCTCTGCCAGGGGAGGCGCTGGCCCGTTCTACGGATAGTGCTAACTCACTAGTGCAGAGAGGGACTGTTGTCACAGGACGGCATGTCCATTTGGAAAACGGACCTGCAGCTTGGAGGATGGTCCCTGGACAGAGCGGCCCCTGCCCTGCCCCCACCCCTCTGACACCTGTGGAGGGTGTGCTGGGGGGAGTTTGCAGCCCTGTGTAGTTTGCAGGTAGAGACAGCAGAACGAAGTTGAAAGGCTAGCTGGATGGCCCCCGGATGAACTCGGGGCAGCTGGGAGTCAGAGCAGCACCGGAGGTGACTGGCACTTGGGCACCCCCGCCCCATGCATGCCCCGTGCACGCCCCGTGCACGCCCCTTGCATGCCTGGCTCAGGAGAAGTGGTGGGGCCTGTCAGAAGGAGGAGACCCTGCTGACTCAGACCCAGAGAGGCATCTCCTACTCAGTGTCTGCTTTCCCAGAACATCAGTCCTGGGCACAGGCCCGAACCTGTTCCTTGCTCCCAAAACCACTGTGCTGTCAGGTCGTCTCATCACACAGCCATCCCTGCTAGACCTGGGGCACTTCTGTGGCTTTGTCACGTCAGGAGCAGCTGCACTCAGCCTCTCTGTCGGTGGCGCCATTCTGAACACGAGAACCACTTGGGGTGCAGTCTGGGGGGAATTTAAAGGCCTCTATAGGGTCCCCAGCACCGGGAGCTCCTTGCAGAAAACACTCTCTTCCCGTCCAGCTCTTGCAGAGCCAACATGCACCTCCCTGTTTTGCAGCTTCTCTGCCCTGCTCCTGGCAGACTGCGTCCTGGTGAGCTGTGTATCTGGGTGTGCTGGCACTCGCACTGCGGTCTAGTCAGTTGCCTTCATGTCAGTCTCCTGACCCATCCGTTCCTTGAGAGTGCCGGCGTGGGCCTCAGGGTTTGCTGTCCAAGACTGTGGGTGAAGATCACGGCTGTAGGGTTCTGTGCTGTGTTTGTGGTGTGTGTCTTTCAGGATGAGATGGTCAGGAATGGGGTGGGACAGGTGGCCTGGGCACTCCCACCTTGCAGGCCCTGCTGCTCTCTCACTAAGGGGTTATCTCCAAAGGGAATCCACCTGGGCTACCTGCTCTTCCCAGGTGTGCAGGAAAGAGTCGGGGGTTGGAAGGCACTGAGAAGCAGGTGTTGGAGAGAGGGGTTGAGTTGGCTGAGGCACAGAGGTGGTAGGGCACTCGCAGCCCGTTAGGGGGGCAGCTCGTTGCAGTGTGAATGCTGGGAGTCTTCGAGAACCCGGGAAGTCGGGGGTCTCACTCTTCCATGTTGGGGGAGGCCATTTCCCAACATGTACGTCTACCTGGGTTCTTGGATCTTTAGGAAATCTGAGTGGGAGGAAAGGGCAGGTGGAAAGGCGATGGTGACTTCTCCAGAGAGAAGCGAGCAGGAGTGGAGGGGAGCAAGAGGAGTTCTTCCCGAATCAGCAACCGGCATCCTCTCGAGGCACAATGCCGTCCTCCTCGAGCACAGCCGAGTCTGTTAGGGAGCTGCACCCCTCAGACTCAGGCGGCTCCTGACATGGACTGACTCAGAAAAGAAAGTCCTCGTGAGAGGGCGTCATTAGCCCAGCATCTCCAGCGGGACCAGTGGTTTCCTCGGGGAGCTGACAGGGTGCCTTGGGTTGGTCTTGGCACCTTCAGGAAGGAATTCCTAAGCCGATTTGCTCAGCCACGTCCTGGTACAGTTCCTTGGTGACTTTGGTGGCACTGGGCCCTGAGCTGTGCCTCCGCAGGCCACAGCCATTGCTGCGTGGGAGGCCGTGACTCGTCCTGCAGACTCGTCCCAGGGCCCCGGGATGGAGGACCTCACCCTTGGTCAGGATCCTGGGGTTCTTCTATTTCAATGAGTCAGAACAATGTGTCTCACTGCAGTGACTTCAAGACTGTCCCACCCGTCCACAGGCTGGAGGAGCAGAGGACACGGGCCTCAGCTGTCGACAGTTTTCTCCCATAACACTCGCTGTTCCCGGGTCCGAGTTGCCACCTCCTGGTGAAGTGCCCGTCCCCTCAGGTCCTCACACGCTGCCAGCGACCCGGGGCCCAGAGGAGCGTACAGTGCCCTCTGCCAGTGCCAGCCAGGCCTTGATCACACTTCACGCTGTAATTCAAGCCTGCTAATCCTGCTCTGTGGTAGGAAGAGAGGCCTGTTCTGTCAGATAAGCTGATTACTGTCTGGTGTGTGCTTCGTGCCTAGCAAGAGTTGTTTACATGTGAAATCGTGGCTGGTTGGGGTCCCTGCCTCCCACACTAGGAAGCTTGGTCAGGGTGTCAGCTCCACCTCGGACCTGGGAGGGGAAGGAGGACAGCGGCCATTCAGCTGCGTCTCTCTCAACCTCAGTGCTGGTGGCCACATGTCCACTGCTCTTCTCTGTTAATGCAAAGAGCAAATAAGAGATTCAGAGCCTGAGACTTCTGTCCCCAGGACCCCTTCCAAAGACCACTGCCCAGACGTTCCACATTCTGAGACGGTCTCTAGGGTGCTCTGAACGGGGGGCTGCCTTTAGGGCTTTGGTGGGTGTGTGACGAACCAGCAGGCGGCAGAGGGCCAGCCACAGGGAGAGGGGGCCGCAGCCACCAAGAGTGCGTCGCACACTCAGGAGTCTCTTCAAAGGCACAGGAGCCTAAAAGCAGATGAGGAATTTCAGGGCATGGTGACTTCATCATCAGCTGGCCTCTCCCTGTCAGCTGCCCCTGGCACAGGGTGCCCCTGGTGACTGGCCTCTGTACAGCCTCATGCCTGGTGGGGAGGTGCACCTTCTGCACGTCTGGGGGTTGAGGGGCTGCGTGTGTCCCGGGGACTGCCCTGTGGCTCTCCTGCTCCCAGACACAGAGCAAGGTCTGTTCCGTGGTGGCTCTCAAGTGTCTAGATCCTGCACACACCATCATGTTTCCTGGGAGGACACTAGGAGCTGGGAGACAGCCGGTGGGCAGCTGGACCTCCCTGGTCCTTGTCGGCCTGGTGAGCATTTGTGGGGTCTGCTTGTGCATGTGAACAGGTGGCCGCCTGCCCTGGAGTGGGGAAGTGGGTGACCGTCAGCACGCTGACCTGAGAGGGCATTGTGGTCGCAGTCTGAGTCACCTCCCACCTCCCGCGGTGCCCTGGGGTGGGCCGTGGTCCCCTCTTCCTCGTGAAGCCAGTGTGTCTTTAGGGCAGGAATCTTACCTGTTTTATTTCCGTGTCCTCGCTGCCAGTCTGACACCCAGCGAGCGCTCGCGGAATGTGTGTTTTTAATTTAATGACTGAATAGACGGGTTTGTAGTTCAGTGGGGAGGGGGCCCAGCAGAGTGACACGGGGTGAACCCCGGCCTGTTTCCCGGCATGATGGGCTCCCGCTCTGCTCCTCCCGCCTCTCTGAGGCCAGCATCTGCATCCCCAGGGCCTGCTGCTCCTCGGGTGCTGCTCAGCATGGTCCGCAGAGGCCGGAGGAAGCCTCCCTGAGACGGGGTGTCGGGAGGGCCCGGTGGCCTGGGGCGCAGGAGGAAGGGACCTGGGTGCACACGCTGCCTCTGTATCCGTGGAGTCGTGAGGCTTGTTTCTCCCTCCCCACTTCCCATTCCTGCCCCCCAACGTGCTCAGCCTCACAGGACAGCGGTGCCCACCACAGCACCCGCAGAGGAGGGGAGAATTAAGACAGCCCCGTTTCCTGCTCATAGTTCCTCAGACCCCTGTTCCTGGAGGGTGGGGACTATCCCGTCCCCACGTGGGCTGCCTCAGAGTTCCGAGACCGGCAGCCTTGCTGCTTGCTAAGGTGGAATGGAGCCTCCCCCGACTCAGGCCCTGGTCCTCCAGAGGAGGAAGGGCTCAGAAGCACAGGTCCAGGGCTTTGCCGAACCCTGTGTCAGCAGCTCACCTTCTGAGGTGTCGTGTTCCTCCACCACTGGAGAGGACTTTGAAGGTGAGATTAGGCTAAGGTGACATCATGACCTTCCCAGTGTCCGTGGGGAGAGAGACACATGCCATGTTCATGACCCTCTTACCTGCACAGGTGTTTTCTTTGTTGGAGGACCGTGCTGTGCCCTTCCTCTGTTCCTTCTGGGACCTCAGGTGTCCTGTGGCATTCAAAGGCAGAGAGGGCCACTTATCCCTGGCTTGCAGACTGCACCTGGAGGCCCACCTCTGGGCCACGTCAAGCTCTGTGCCGGGTCTGCCCAGCCCAGTGCTGCCCACTTCACCTAGCAACAGCTCAGCAACTCTGCCTTCCCCCCAGGTCTCCTGCCACCAAGTGAAGCCACATTCAGCTTTAAAAAAGCATGTGTCCAACCATAATTTTTGATGCTGTGGAGTGCAAGCAATTCTGAGACTTTTTGGTTCACTTTGGGGCACAACAGGTCAAGGGCGATGAAGCTGGAAAGCCACATGATTCCCTCATGGTTCTCTCTGGCTCAGCGGGCTGGACGGCAGAGAAACGAGGAGAAACGGCCGCCTGGCCGTCTACAGCGGCCCCTGCCCTGGGAAGGCTTCCAGCTGCCCTGAAGGCCCAGCCATCTCTGCCAGCACCTCGCCAGGACTGGAAGCAGCGAGGGAGCCCAGCCCAAGTCAGCTGCGGACCTCCCTGTTCCTGTGCCATTCAGACTCCGCTGGGCCTCCGTTTCCCCAGCTGAATAAAGGGCTTAGTGAGGAGCAGGGCGTTTACGTGAAGAGGAAACAGTGAGCTGGGTTCCAACAGTTCCTTTGTGAAGTTCACTTCCCACACAAGAAGATGCCTGGCTGCTTCCCCTGTCCCAGGCCCACGTCGCCATTCTTCATCTGGGCACTAACTCCTCCCCAGGAGGGAAGCCTGCTGACTCCTGCTGGGTCTCCCAACTGGCCCTGGCTGAGGGTAGGCAGTCAGTGCATTTGTTGTGAATCTCTGACCACCACACCCACCTGGTCCTTGGAGAAGTGGGCTGTGGGTGAAATTGTGCAAGCTGAGAAAATTCTAACTGAGCTGTGAGAGTCTCCCTGGACACAGGTGGACGTGACCTGCTGCAGAATCAAGCAGAGTGCTTCTGGAGAGCAGGCAGTGCCGGAGACGAGCAAACCTGGCTTCAGCACTTCTGTAGGGTTTACCCCAGAAACCACGAGCCCCGCCCAGGCTTCTGCTGAAGTGGGGACACAGTTACAGCTGGCTCGGGGCTGCTATGGTTGGATCTGGTGCCCCCCCAAGGTTGCATCCCCAGCAGCAGAGTTCAGAGGTGTGCCTTAGGGAGGTCAGACCACGAGGACCCTGACCTCACAGTGGGTCAACCCACCATGTTCTCCCAGCGAGTGGATGAGGGAGGGGCCTTGCTCTGGAAGCCCACTCCCTCTGCTGCAGGCCACCAGGAGCCGGGGCCTCGGCTCTACCACACATTCCTGGCCACCATGTCCTGCCTCTCGATGGGCCAGAAGCCCACAGCCAAGTGGCCACAGACCAAAACCTCTGAAACCAAGAGCCAAAAGAAGTCTTCCCTCCTTTAAGTTGACTTTCTCAGCTGTTCTGTCACAGGATGACCACGCCAGGGCTCCCCCCAAACCCAGAGAGAAATGTCATCACAGAGTGCCTGCAAGCCAGCTGGCCCTGGCTGGAGGAGCAGCCATGGTGTGGGTTGGAGAGACGTCGGCTCTCAGCAAACGGGAAGACCAGGCGCTTCGCTGGGACACACAGCAGGACGTTGTCAAGAGGCCCAACCTCTTCACAGGAGAACCGAGCCGGCTCCTCGTCGGTCTCCCTGTGAGCCACCTAGGTTTAGCCAGCACCTTATGCTGGACACCATCTGTGTTCACGGTGGTGGTGCCTCTGTGTAAGGGTTCTGGTCAGTCTCCATTTCCCATGCACAGAAGGAAGGAATGGGCCAGAGGTAAGTCCTTTCTCTCCGAGTTCCTCCTTCACAGGGAGGCAGAAGGAGCAAGTGGAGGCAGACAGCAAGCCCTTCTGAACATCAGAGCCTAATGGCTCCATCTGCTCCCGCGCCGCTTCCCCTCACTGCCTGCCCGGGAGTTTGCTGCAGACGCTAAGTAGCACATTATTTTCGATAAGTCGCAATCATTTACTCGGAATCTACTTCTTTAACATGTCCCCTTGGAAACTGGAATCAGCTTGAGAAGCCCTGACCAGGGTGGAAGGAAGGCCGGCGCCCGTGCTCGAGCTGAAGAGAGTCAAGCCGTTGGTCACCCCGCATTCAACCTCGGGGCTCTGCCGGGAGGAGAGGCGAAGGCCCCGCAGAGGACAGTACTGAGGGCAAAGCCCAGGAAAAGGCACAGGTGCCCTGATGGGAGAGACAGGAAACAATGGCCGTGTGGACGCAGCCTCAAAGCCGAGATGCCGCTCATCTCCTCAGACATTAGGTCAGCAGCTTCCTTGGTCCTCATGAGACATTCGCTCTTTGGTGCAGACTAGGCCCGTGACGGGGGCCGGCTCATGCCTCAGCCTACTCAGCACTCCCAGCCAGGTGTCTCACTTAGAGCGTCTCCTCCAGGCCCCCGGCCCGCCTGCCAGAGGCTGAGGGCTTCCGGAGGCCACAGGGAAGTCCCAGGAAGCAACAAAGCTCCTGTCCGTCCTGCAGCCTGTCTCCTGCGCATGCTGGGCTGCTCATCTGCGGATGGCGCCAGGCGCTCCTCAGCGCAAGGCCTGGGCTTGGGAGGTTGGTAATGAGCAGTGATGGATCACGCACAGCTCCCTGAAGGGCCCCGCTGACCTCACATGCATTTGCAAGATGACTGTCTGGGGTCACAGGTGTTGTTTGTGGTCATGGAAAAAGGAAAGCTAATTGGCATGGGCTTTGAAATGGACCTGGGGCACCCATAAATAGACCCCATGTCCTGCAGTGGGGGACGGCGCTCAGCACAGTGCAGAGGTGGCCTCTGCCCTCAGGAGGGCTGCCCTGGCTCTCCCTGTCTGTGCTCCTGACAGCTCAGCAGGCTGCAGGGCACATCCTTGTTCCACTGTAGTGTGGGGAGCTTCCCAATGTCAGTGACAGAAGGTGGGCACGTTGCAGGCCCTCGGCCCAGAGGTCTCCCTCCAGGCTTGCAGCTCAGCAGGCCTTACTTTCTCTGGAACAGTAGAACCTTGCCTCCTGCCCTCTTCATCGCCAAGTGGCAGAGTGCTCTTGGCAGACTGTGGCCACCCCAGTGCTCCTGGCCCAGGCCATGGCCTCCAGGCCACTCCCTACCCTGGCTAGGTGGCATCTCCGTCACCTATCACCCCCCCCAGATTCCTGAAACTTCTCCTCCTATGCTCATCACCCTGTGGTCCCCAAGAGAGGCCTCCCCAAGGACAGAGCCTCTTACTGACTGGTCTAACCCTCTTCCTGCCAAGAGAACTTCTCCCCTGTGGCTACTCAGGCTTTTCTGAAACTTGCCTCTGGGTATTAAATCTGCTTCTTTCCCATTTCCTTTATCACCCTCTAACCAACGCAGAATCACTCTCCCTTCTGAATTCCTTTTTTTAAACATTTTGCGTTAGAAAGCAAGAAAATCTCTGAAGCCCTTAAACAAAGCAGAAGCGAATGTTTTTGTTTCTCTTTTGCAGCCCAGAGGTGAGCATGCAGGCTGGCCTGAGGGTGTGGGATTTCCACTGGGCATCCCTCCTGTGGCGGCCAGGCCCCCGGTCGCAGAGGGGCACATGCTTCCTCATACCGTATTAGTGGAGCTAGCAAGCACATACAGGCAGGATGCCCTCGCTGTCACTGTGGCAGCTGTGTGGTAAAGGGAGTCCTGGGGTCACTCGGTCCTTTCTCCTTGTCTCCTTCAAGGAGCACCCGCTGTCCTCTGTCCCGTGCCCCACCCTGCATCCTTCCCCCAGGCCCTCACGGTTCCAGTGCAGAGGGAAGCAGGGCTCGGCCGAGGCTGGGTGGCAGTGGGTTGAGCACTGCACCTCGTCTCCTGACCCCGCCCTCACCTGGCCCTCACCTGGCAGAGATCCCATCTCCCTGGGAAGGAGACTCTGCAGGGAGCAGGGTGCCAGCAGCCTTGGTCTCCTGGAGCTGGGCTGGAAGATGTCATGGATTGCATGGACCGAGTAGGACCAAATCATGAATTCTCCAAGGTCAGTAGCTCCATTGTAGGAGGAACTTTGTGCAAAATTCATCCTTTTTGAGAAACTGCGAGAGATTTCTCTATGAACAAAATGGTCTTTATTTCCAACTGTGTTCTGATGGAATTGTTTGCGAAGTTAGAAAACAGATATTTCTGCTACTATTTAGTTTTAAAATATGGGCAAGAAAATTCCACTTCTCACCAGGAGCAGGAAAGAGATCTGTCATCTTGAGACGGTGGCCATGCCAACGTGGGAAGACCACACGTGACGCAGGCGGAGCAGCTGCCCAGGGCACCGTTTCCAGTGTGTGCTTCTCTGCACCTCAGTAGAGGCGTGGCTGAGCCCTGAGCCACCCGAAGTTTAACGTGGACAAACCTCCCCTCACCTTGGGTGAGGACGCGTCCCAGCCTTTTCTGGTTAGGATTGTCCCGTTGTGGGAGAGGGCTTGACAGCAGCCCACGTGAGCCCAGGCCAGAGGAGCACTGAGCTTCCTGCTCTGTACCGAGGCGGGACAGTGCAGTCTGCACTGTGTGGGGAGCAGGGTGCCCTGGACGGAGCACAGAGAGGGAAGGGGCAGGAGGAGGGAGACATGCTGGATGGCCGTCCACTGCAGAGCACCCGTTGACGTCTTGGCCTGCCCTGGTTCCGTCCGAGCACCTCTGGAAGCACAGGAGGGGCGTGCAGTGTGCACGTGTGTGTGTTGTTGTCTCGTGACCCTCAGAAACCAAGCGTTAACCCTGAATGTGTCCTGCTTCTTCCCTCTTTCCAAGGGGACTCTTATCCATGAGTTCCAATTTAACCAACAGCTGGAAACCTACCAGTTACCAATCACTGACCTGCTTTTGCAAAAGAAACCTCATTTAATCCTTAATAAGAATCATGGCATGGCTGACTCTCTGTCACCTCATTGGTGATGAGGAAACGGCTTGAAGGAGCCTAGGCCTGGTGGCAGGCATCTCCCCTGGCTGTGCCGGGTGCTCTCTGTGCTGTGCCGCGGGCTGAGGAGGGGAGCCCAGTGCGCTCACTTAGGCTTTGCTGGGTGCAGGGCTCTGGGACGCTCTTGCACAGACCAGGCGACAGGCTGGGTGCCCCACCGAGGCTCCATGCTGCAGGACATTTTTACGTCAGGCAGGAGAGGACCGAGGAGCTTCTCTTCCTGTGGTGGCCTCCCCTAGGAGAGACGCTTTCCTCTCACTTCCCGGCCAAGGGCAGGTGGAGACCTGGGGACACCCCCATGCTTGCCGGTCACTCCTGGGGAGGCCCACAGCACACGCTCAGTGCCAGACTCCAACAGATGCCCCTCAGGAGCTCAGCCTTGCTGGCCAGATGCAGGTGTGATGGTATCCCGAGGTGCCCTGCGGCCATGGTGTGGACAGTGTGCTGGTGGCTCAGGAGCTGGGGACCTCATATCCGAGGTTCTCACGTGGGAAGGTTTCTTGCAGAAAGAGGTTGAAGTGAGATTTAAAATGGGATGAGATGAAACTTTTTGTGTTTTTTTCCTGGAAATGTGGACTGAAGCCAGGGTGCTCAGCCACTGAGCTAAAATTAAGTGAATAAATAAGTAAACAAACAAATAAAATAGATAACAAGCAGGTTGGGACTGTGAGGAGCGCATCTATGGGCAGGAGGAAAGAGCACATCCTGCCCCAGGCTCAGGGCTCTGCCCATCCAAAGAAGGACCGGGAGGTCGTGGGAGAGGACCCAGATCTGCAGGAGTTAAGGAAATCAAGGCACCAGTGTAGGGAAGTCCTCTCACCCTCCTGTCTGGCTGATGCCCTCTTGCCACACACTGACCACGCTCGGGCATCAGGAGATAAAGACTGTGTACGGGTGCTCCTGGGCCCGCCCCATGGTCGCCTGGGTGTCGGGAAGTCACCTGGCCTCACCTTCTGCTCTGTGTGTGTGTGTGTGTGTGTGTGTGTATGGGTGCTCCTGGGCCTCATGGTGGCCTGGCTGTCGGGAAGTCACCTGCCCTCACCTACTGCTGTGTGTGTGTGTGTGTGTGTGCGCGTGTGCGCGCACAGGTGCTCCTGGGCCTCATGGTCACCTGGATGTTGGGAAATCACCTGGCCTCACCTTCTGCTGCTTGCCCTGGGAGCATGGCTGCACAGGAATGAGGCCCCTGAGAGGCAAGCAGTTTGCCGTGCTTTAAAATTGCAAGGACAGCCAGCTTCTGTCCCATCCTGCCTTCAAAGTCCTGCCAGACGGGGAGGTGGCAGAGGACTTGGGCTGAGCCCCGGAGCTGCATTCCCCGCGGGCCTCCTGGTATTTGTGCGAAGGCTCACCCTGTCTGAGGTGTGCCTTCGAATCACAGAGAAGGGCCTGCCCTCGGCACACAGGCCTTTCCCAACCACCTGTCTGCGTCGATCCTCAGGCTGTCTCTCCTCTCTGCTCTGCATCTCTGAGTTACTGTCCCAATCTGAAAACCTGGGCTCTGCCTCCTGCCCACCTGCTCCTCCTGTGGAGGTTTGACTGAGCAGGGCCATTTGCCCCAGCCCTGGACCCTGGAGACTGTGGGACCCTCCAGGCCAGCTGGTCCTTGGTGGGGGGAGAGTGCCCTCTCGTGGGCACTGGCTGGAGCTGCTCCAGGCCGCGGCTCAGCCAAGGACTAAACAAGCCTCCCTGGGCCTCCACCAGGCCCAGCCCTGAGTGTGCCTTGGAGTCTGTCTGGCCTTTCTCCTGTGTGAAGGGAAGGAGGAGCCGCAGGAGACCCCGGGGAGTGGCTCCGCAGTGCGGTGGCAGCCTGCTCCTCCAGAATTTACCTAAGGACAGGCAAGCGGTGCTGCAAGGCAGATGTCCATGTCTGGACAGGCTTGGGACAATTTCTGCACTTACCTGTCCTGACTCCTCTCAGGTGAGGGGTAGATTCGTGGGAGGGAAATGCCTTCCTGGAGGCCTCTTACTAAAAGGGCCAGCGATCTCAGTAGCCACCTGCAGCCCACGGGTCCCCTGGAGCCGGACGTTTCCTGGGTGGTGGATGGTGCAGGCCTGCTGGCCGTGAAAACCATATGCCAGGTATAAATGGGGATGGGCCCTTTAAAACCTGCTTCAGTGGAAGCAGTGGGTCTGAGGAGGGCGGGTGCGGGCGCCCATCAGGGAGGCAGGGACCTGATCATATGTGATGGTTGCTGGATTAGGTAACAGCTCCGCTGGCTGAAATTGGATCTCAGAGGATGAGCGTTAACATCTCTGGTGTCCTGGCGAAAGGTTCATTTGAGTCTTGCATGGTGCCGCCGAGATAAAAAGGAGCTTTTAAATAATCATTTTGTCTCCCACTCGCCAGCGTGCTGGCTTCAAGCAATAAATAGGTAGCCTCAGTTCTGCTTAGACACACCACCCTTCCGCTTATTTATTTAATGTTGGTGGGACTTTATTTTAACTGACTGGCTGAGCAGTTTCCGTGTCAGTGAATCCAGCGCCTGTTTTCACAGTGGTGCGCTGGCGTCCCCTGGCTCTGGGTTGGACCACAAGCATGCCGCCGCCGCCGTCCTTGTTGGGCCCTCCTTGCCCCGTGCCCCATAAACATGCAGCCAGTGCACCAGAACCAGACCCTCCCGTGGACGGAGCGGAAGGTGAAAGTCTTGCCCGGAGCTATCCCTGCTCACACTGGCTCCTGCACACGTTCTGACGTTTTCCGTTTTCACGATTTGAGGATGATTAAACAGGGCAATCGGAGAAACTTGGAGAGGACTTCTGGGTTTTCTGCTTGTTAACTTTCCTTTTTTTAAATTTTCTAATCTCTAGGGAAATGATTACATTAGTTTATTAATAACTCAGAGCCTATCTTTCTTTTTTTTTTCAATTTTGGGATGACTCATAAACATCTTTGTTTGTAATGGAATTAAAATTGACCAATAAAGACCCATAAACCCCACAAGTGGACATCCTCACCCCGGACAGTCTCCTGGACCCCGGGGGGTGGGAGGGCAGAGCTGCAGGGCTCTGGTGGCAGGTGCCTTGGGTGGCTGGATCCCTCTTGGCACCATGAGGTCCCCGTCGCAGGAAGGCCACACAGTCACTCTGCACAGGAGGCCTTGGTGGTGGTGACAAGCTCCTCGGGGGACTTGGGAGACCTGAGTACATAAGCTCAAGAGACAGAATCCACGGCTGCCTCTTTATCACCCAATGATCCGTCCGACGGGCAGCTTCCCATGGTCTCCTGAGCCTACCAAGGAAGGCTTCCCTGAAAGACAGCTGTGGGGCCTTCTCACCTGTGCCGTGACGTCGACAGCAGAACACGCGGTGTGGGAGGAAGACTCGGCCGGGACTCAGCAGGGGGTTTTCCTTCCTCTCTCTCCCACCTCCCGCTCTCCTTCCTCCACCCTCCCTCCAGCCCTTTCTTAGTCCATCAAGGCCACAGGTGTCCCTGCACTTTCATTCTCTGTGCTCCTCATGGCCACAGCTGGTCCACACGGCCACCCCTGGTCCATGACAGCCCTGCTGTAGCTTTTCTTCGGAACAGGATGTGGGATTTCTTCCTAAACTGCTTTCAGCAGTGGTACCTGTCATGGTCCTTGGAAGCCAAGCGTGTGGGCACAGCCGACAGTGATGCTGGAGTTGCTGGAGACGGAAGGCCCTGGACCTCTAGGTGTCCCCAGTCACAGCCTGGCAGGGCCACCTGGCTCGGTTCTGCAGGCAGCTGGCATGGGCCCATCCCCCTGGGGCTCACGCAAGGCACCTGCCCTGAAGCACCCTTGACTCTCATGGCCCACGAGCTGTGTATCCACCAGGGACTTAGACCCTCCACCTGCAGCCCTGAACTCGATTAAATGCTGGCCCCCTTCCCCTCAGCCCACAAGTACCTCTCTCCCTTGCTACCCCCCCCCCTCAAAAATCCTCCTCAAGTTTTTTAAATTGAAAGTCCCCTTCATGCACCTCTCAGCCAAGGCTTGGCTGCCGACTCTAGCTCAGGTGAGATGAGCGCTTCCTTATACGGCAGGTGGGATGCAGCAGCAAGGAAAGGCTGGATCTCTGGGTCTCTCTGGGCCCAAGTCACCCCTCACCCAGCGTCTGTGGTGTCTGTAGAGATGGCCATCCCCTGTGCAGGAACCATGCCTTCCCAAACCCCTTGACAGGTCTTGTTAAGGGGCCTCGCCCTTGTTTCCCCAAAGGACAGAGCCACGTGGCCTGGAGCGCAGGGAGCCCGGCCAGGGGGAGAAGTCCTGCCCCAGGGCCTGAGATCTCCTCCATTCCCTCCACCTATCTAGCTCAGGCCATGTTGGAAATGAAAATTTCCTTTAATCAAATGTTACAAAGAAAGTTGAGTGAAGCCGCAAGCTCGCGGAAATCTAAAATTAGAAATAAAGAAGGAAATGCTTCTCCTTCAATGGAAATTCGGCAGTTGGAAAATGAAAGCAAAAATATATTCTCTTGTAATTAAATTTTGTCATTCTGGATTTTTTATTGTGGTAAAACGTACACAATAGGAGCTTCACTGTTTGGGGTCTTTTTGAGTGTGCAGATCAGTGGTGTTACGTCTTTCACCGTACAGTGGTCCTCAGGGTGCACTGAGACCCTTTCACCACCCCAAAGCTAAGCTCTGCTTGGTGCACCCACCTGCCACCCCTGGCCTCCCACCGTCTCTGCCTCTCTGAGGCTGGCCACGCTAGAGACCCGGTGTGGGTGGAGTGTGATTTGCTTCGAGCAGCGCCACCTCCCCAGGTTTCTCCCACCACTCCTTGGGTGGCCCCTGCACCGCCCTGGCTGAAATTCTCCCCAGGGCCTTCTGCTCACCTGCCCGTCTCTGTCTTTCTCCTAGTGTTGAGCATCCGGGGAGCCCAGGAGGAGGAGCCCACGGACCCTCAGCTGATGCGCCTGGACAACATGCTGCTGGCCGAGGGGGTGGCCGGGCCCGAGAAGGGCGGTGGGTCTGCGGCAGCAGCAGCAGCTGCCGCAGCCTCTGGAGGGGCGGGCTCAGACAACTCGGTGGAGCACTCCGACTACAGGGCCAAGCTGTCGCAGATCAGGCAGATCTACCACACGGAGCTGGAGAAGTATGAGCAGGTAAGGGGGCCTGGGCTCGGCACGGCCTGCGGTGCAGGGCTGTCCCTGGGTCACAGACGCTTCGGCCAGCCTTGCTTCCACAGGCACTGTGCCTAGCACTTCCTTGCTGGCCAGAAAGCCCAGTCGAACTGGAGGCCACCAAGCCCCTAGGCTCAACCATGGAAGAACAGGCGTTCAATGAGATGCAGGCATAACGCAGGGGAAGTTGTGAGTGGTGGTCTCAGGACACTCCGGCATCCATGTGAGGAACACCCAACACCTGGCACTCCGTGGGCGCTGCCAGGTGGAGTGGCTCACACCTGGTTGGGGCATGTCAGTCACATCACGGCCACTGGCTTTGCCCTTGATCGTCCCTTATTTAGGACGACTGCTCTTTTGATGCTGATAGACTCCTGTGCGAAAGGACATTAAAACTTGTCCTTACAGGCCCTTTGTCCACAGTCGCAGTGCCATTAAGGCAGACACGTTCTCCTCTTTACATAACATGTGGCGTGCAACAGGACTCACGCCTTCCTTCCAGAAAGAGTGGGGTGCCCCAGTAGACCCCAGAGCCTGACCCCTGGAGAGCAGGCCTGGCAGGTGGCTTGCAGGCGGCTCAGAAAGCTGCAGGTGCACATTGGCCGTCCCACAGGTGAAGGACCTTTACTGTCCCACAGGTGAAGGACCTTTACTGTCCCACAGGTGAAGGACATTTACCATCCTACAGGTGAAGGACATTGGCCGTCCCACAGGTGAAGGACATTTGCCTTCCCGCAGGTGAAGGACAGGAGGCTGTGGCATCAGGGCTGTGCCTGTCCTTCAGCTGCCACATCTGCGGCCTCCTCTTGGACACACGTGGTGCTGAAGTTCTACGTGAACTTCCTCCCACCAAATATTAGATGTTCTGTTCCTTAATTTTTATGGATCAAAAAAGAAAAGGGAGGAAGAGCCAAAGGTAGAAAACGCCCTGCAGCCCACACAGGACTGTCTAGGTGGGAGGCAAATGAAACTTAATAGAAAATTTAAATTTTAAAATAGAAATAGGCATTTTAAAATTTAAAATGAAGAAAGTTTCATTATAATACTCCTGTCCCCCCTTGAAATAGACTTCTACAAAGTCCCCCTGCTGGGTGGAGAGATTGCCGTGAAGCCCAAAGCCACCAGGGTCAATGCAGGCCTCCCGGGCGGAGGGCGAAGGAGGGATGGGAGCAGGCCAGCCAAGGCCCTGGAGCGCCACCCCCGGGACCTTGGCAGACATCCCCGGATCCCAGCATTGAGAGCTTCTCTGCTCACCCAGTTTCCCCACCTGCGCCTGCTGGAAGCTAGGGCTGCCCTACCTACTGGGCACCTTAGGTTAGGTGACGGGGGACACTGCCGTGGAGACGCTCTGGCCTCGGCTCTCCTTCCTCAGGACTCTTCTACACCTGCACCAGGACACCTGGCCTCTGGCCTGGCCTCTCTGGACACTCCTGCCAATCAAGGGGGGCACTGGAAGAGCCAAGTGGGTCCTCACTCTGGGGATGGGAGCGTGTCGGGTTGGAAGGGGCTGGGAGCTGGCTGTGTCTAGCTCAGGATGCCGGCCGCTCAGGAGACAGACTCTTCTCCCCACGAGCCCCTTTGTCACTCCATTCTCCTGTGAGTGAGCAGGAGCGTGTCCCAACCACCAATCCCAGTGGCTTCCCTGGGGCTGACTTGGCTGCCCTGGCTCCTCCAGGCAGTTCTGGGGTTGGGGACCTGGACAGGAGGTGCCATCACATTTCCATGTAGGGTAGGAAGGGGAGGTCAGAGGTCAGAAAGTGCCTGGTCCCATGTCCAGCCAGAGCGCCCTGAGCTCTGGTGCTGACCCTTGACCAGGGCACCCTCTGGGATACCTGGCTGCACCTAGAACAGTGTGATGTCTTGTCCCCTCTGTGATTTCCTGGGCTAGATGCTGGCACCCAAGGCAGGTGGGTACAGAGACGTTCTCTGGAGGAACTTTTCCCCGGCACTGACCTATTCTAAATAATAAAGATGTTAGAAGTTAGAAACACAAGAAGAGCCCCTAGACACCGAGCAAACTGTGGGCATGTCATGGTAGTTGTTGGTATTTACTATTTTAGAAAGTACCGAAGCAACCTTTCCTTCTTTGCAGGGGCACTTTCTGCTTAATAATTTATTAAAATTAGCTGTGTTGTTAATGATAGGAAGTAGCAGGTTATGGAGAATCTGGTGTGTCTGAGATGTGTCTTCTGAAACAACTCCTCATGGGCCTTTGTCAAAGCAGGGCACCCTGGTCCAGTAGAACATCGCCCTGTGGCCTACTGGCTCCCGAACGGAGTTACCAGGTCTGTGGTTTACCAGCTGACGCCTGGATTTCATTTTGTTTGGGGAAAGTCGGCTGTCACAGCCCTCCTCAGAGCCAGAGGCTGTTAAGTACAGAAGCTTCTGGAGGCTTTCAGTGGAGTGGAAGAAGTGTTCTGTCTGTGGAGTGGGGCTGGAGGAGGGCACTTTCAGCAGGTGCTGTTGGTGGCCTGTTGGGGTAGCAGAACCTCGGAGCCGGGAGCCTGAATGTATCCCCAGGGCTGTGTGTGAAAATGATCCTCCGGCAGCTTTGCAGGATCCTCCAGGTTTTGTAAACACTGCCGCTGGCGAGCTCCATCTCGATGCTGAGCTGCACTGGGTCTACTTGGTGCACAGCTAAGCAGCCCCCAAGATCCCTCTTGGTTTTTGTTGGGACAGTGGAAGGAGTGGAGGGAGAGGCGGGAGGCCTGGAGGCTGGAGAGCAGGATTCAACTGGACCTCTGCTGCAGGTCTCCCTGAGAGGCCGTCTTCTCTGGTTGCTCTTCCCAGACCTCCCTTGTGCTAGAACCCGGAGCCTTTTAGAACCTCCCGTGCCCTGGGAGGGTGGGGGGGGGGTGGCGACTAGAGCTCCAGTGTCCTTCCTCCCGAGTCTGCCGTGGAAACCCTGGGTCTGGGAGGGCTCTACTAACTTGCTGCTTGTAGCCCGGATGCTGGCACCCCGTGGAGTTGAGACCACCTGACCTCCCGGAAGCAGCCCACTGTGGGGACCCCAGGCAGGGCTGTGGGCATCGGGCCCTGCAGCTGGGGCCACCTCTCCGGGGCCTCTGTCACTCCTGGGCGGCTCTTCAGCAGCTGCCTTGCTCCCCTGCAGTGTGCCCAGTGTCCATGGGCAGAACAGGAAGGCCTGGGGAGGCACCTAACTAGACCCCAGTGAAGCACAGATGGGCCAGCCAGCACTGTGTCCCCAGCTGAGAGCTGGGACACCTAACGGTGCCCCCCACCCCTCCTCCCTTGCAGTCTGTGAAGCCGGCTGGGGGCCTCAGCCCCTGGACGGCTGCTCCTCCAGCAAGATGGTTGGGGTCCAGCCTGTGCCTCCCTCACTCTGCTTGGCCTCAGGGGTGAGGCTCACTGGCAGCCATGTGTAATTTCTCTCAGTTCTGGGCCCGAGGTTGGCTGGGGACAGCTGCTAGGACAGGTCTCGTGTTTGTATCACGCTTTCCTCAGTTCTGCATGGGTCCCAGCCGGAACATGGAAGGGAGGCTGGTGTTCATCACACTCTGACTTCCCCCAGGAGGGAGGCTGGAGGCGGCCACAGTGGTAGACTGGGTTTCCAAGGACTCTGTTTTGAAGCCATAGTTGTGCCAGGACTTTGTAGGGCCAGGCACACAGAGAGAGACGCATTTAATGTGCCACACCCTTCAAGGCTGTCATCCATTTCACCAGGAAGGAGGAAGACGCACAGAGAGGTTGAGGACCCCTCTGTGATCCCACCCCACCTGAGCGTCAGGGCAGGGAACAGGCAGCCTGCGCTCTCACAGCCCCTCCTAGGCCAGGTGAGCGATTTGCTCCAGCTGCAGGTGGAGCGTGGCACAACTGGACATGCCAAAGGATTAGGAGTGGGCAGAGCCAGGCTCGCGGGCATGCAGAGGCCTGCACAGTGCAAGGATTCCTCAAGTGCTCCCAGAGGCCGGGCCCAACAGGCTGCTGCTCTCCAGTGCAGACCCAGCCCAGTGGGTGCGTCTGCGGCTGCCTGGCCAGTCAAGCTGGACGTCTTCCTTAGGTGAACAGAACGTGCACCACTACGTCCTCATTGCACCGTTGGCGCATGCGAAGGCCTTTGGGCAGCAGCAGCAAGCGCAGCACAGCACTGCCGACCTTAAGGGTGCTTTGCTGTTAATGCTGACTTGGGCCTTTGAGTTCAGGTCTCTTGAGCTTTCTCACTACGGATCTAATACAGTGTCCCAGCGTCACTGAATCAACCTGTGAAGACATGTTTTATTAACTGTTCAGCTAAAGAAACCAAACTGTGGATGCCAGCAAAGGGCCCTGGTCTACAGAGGGACAAGTGGGGCTCTGAGCCTCTGGCCCGTGACATGAGGCATTTGGGCCCTGCTTCTGCCTCGCTTTCCTTATTGTGGGCCTTTGGAAAAGTCCCTTTGTCTCTCTGGGCCACAGTTTTCCAATTGTAAAGTAAGGAGGTAGAGAAATTTGATTTCCAGGCTTACTTCCGGGCTGGTGGAATTTTGTTCTATAACCTGAGAGGATCCTGGGTCCTCCAACCTTTGTTGTGATGTCATTTTTATGAAGTCCCTGGGGTCAGACTCCCTCTGTGTTATGGAGTGTGGCTCCTCAGAAGGAGGCTGAGAGTGTGGGCGTTGGAGTAAAACTGGAAATGGCTGACGGGAAACCTCCCAGAGTCTGAAGCTTTTAATTCCGTGTTTCCTCTTGAACTCTCTGGGTTATTTATGCATCCCAAAATTGAATATTTGGAAGCGATAGCACATCATAGATAATGAACAAGGCAGAGAGCTCCCGATACCTTTGACCCCAGCTCTCACTGTGGCTGACACTGGGGCCAAGGGTGGCGCAGCGAGTTTTATACCAGCATTTACGTTCTCACCTTTCACTGTAGCAAAGTCCAGGAAAAAATCAATTAAGGATTTCCTTTTCCCTTAAATAATTGAAATCATGGCCAAAACTCGGGGCCACCGAGCTAAAAGGAATTCCAGGCAGTCGTTTATCCCACCATCTACTTGACAAGATGCCGTGCTCTCCTAGTTTTCTCCACTTGCACAGGTCCGTAGCAGAGTGGCCCAGCTCCGCCGCGCGGGCCTGCCTGGGCCCTCAGGACCATCTGTGCTCTCCATTTCAGGCCTGCAATGAGTTCACCACCCACGTGATGAACCTCCTCCGAGAGCAGAGCCGGACCAGGCCCATTTCCCCAAAGGAGATCGAGCGGATGGTCAGCATCATCCACCGCAAGTTCAGCTCCATCCAGATGCAGCTCAAGCAGAGCACGTGCGAGGCCGTCATGATCCTGCGTTCCCGGTTTCTAGATGCGCGGTGAGTGTCCTGGGGCTCTGCTGGCCTCCTGAGCCACTGAAGAGGGGGGCTCTGGTTGGCGCTCTTGAAAGGCTCTGGCTGTACCACATTACTGCTGAGCCAGGCCGTGACCCGAGGATGGCTGCCAGGTCTTGTGTGGCAGGCTGGGAGAAGGGTGGACCGCTGGTCTCAGGCAGGCAGAGGGGGCAGTGCTGGGAAGCTGCAGGTTTGGAGGGACGGTTTCCTCCCTTGGCTACTCCCTCTGGTGAGCCCCAAGGATGACAGCTCTGGTTGGGGGCGGGGGTTCTCCCAGCACTGAGCACCTGTCTCACGTGCGTCTCACCTGGGGCCCCTGGTCAGCTGACCAGCAAGGTGCAGTCAGCATGCCCTAGTGCACCCTGCTCTAAGAGCGCCAGGTTGGCCTGTTTCGAGGCGCGGTCTCCTCCTCCCACACAGGCAGAGAGCAGCTGAGTTCAGTTTGGCAGTATTTGTTAGTTGATTAGCATGTGCCCGTACTCCGGGCTGTCTCGGGAGTTCAGGGACAGGGAGGTCTGGTCCCTCAGGCATAGAGAGGAAGGAGGCCTCCTGCTGTGGGCCCAGCTGGTAGACAGCATCTGCTCACTGTGACGTTATGAGCCCCGTGCACCCCACTGAGAACACGCCATGAAGGTCCTTTCAGGTGCTCAAGAACCAAACAAAGGACCAAGGACAGGCCACCCAGCCCTGGCCCTCCTGCGCTGGAGCCAGGACTTTCCCAATTCCTTGGATTCTGCCCACTCTTGGCATCTGGTTTGCAAGATGGTGATTACCATTTCTCATCTGCTCTGGAAGGATATCCTGACAATTGGCCTGGCACATGCGTGGTCTGCAGTTCATCTTGAACAGGGATGCTGCCGTCCAGCTCCCCAGGTCCCGAGGGTGCCCCCATGGGTGGTGCTTCTCACGGGGGGTCAGGTGTGCCTGTTAGTCCTGCCATGGGACCCCTTTTTCAGTCAGACAGAAAGATGCCCTGCTGCTCTTGGACCTCCACCTTGAAGCCACAGAGCTCTACTGTGTTTCTCGTCACAGTTCTGTTCCTGGGGCCATGGGCCCCGCAGGGCTCTGGGCCTTTCCTCCCACTCCCTCCTCCGTGACCTGGCTGCATGGAGTACTCGGTGTGGATACCAGCTAGCAGACCCCGCCTCAGGATCAAGGGAAGACGAAGGCAGCACTTCCAGCTGGGTCCAGCGAGGCAGTGGGAGTGGGGGGTCAGCTGGCACGGGACCCTCTGGGCGTCCCCCTCGGCCCACGGCCCGCGCCAGCCTGGCTGCGTCTGTGTGCAGGGCGGGGATGGCGGCCTGTCTGGGCCCTTCCTGTGCCATAGCCGACTCGCTGCCTGTGCTGCTCACATCCCCATGGTAACTCCCTAGTTAAAATGCGGAGTTGGCGTTTATGTTGGCAGAGATTGAAGAAAGAAAAGTCGGGCCCAGACTGGGTTCTTTTCAAGAAAGAGATGGGAGAAAAGGACGGAGCAGATGCATTGTCTCCCTGGGTTTCTTCCTGCAGTGATTCCCCTGTGCCCAGCTGAAGGTCAGACTCCAGGAGACGCCAGGCAAGGCTGACTTGTGCTCAGGGCTCCACCTCCACAGCCCCTGCCTGGATTGTCCCTCAGCACCAGAGGACAGTTGCTTTAAGACAGGGTCTCTTTCTCTCTGGGGCTGTGACCTTTGAATCATCGTGTCTGAGCCAAGATTGGAAACCGAAACACTGACCCATTGTCCTGTTGGGATCATCTTACACTGTGGATGTGCTCATTATTGGAAGAGCATCGCCCACATGCCAGCCACATTGGGCAAATGCCTTTCCCAGCCCAGAAGTAAATATTTGCCCCGACTTGCTGACGGGGAGGTCAACAGCCCGTCCTCCAGGACCACTCACCATGATAGGGAGGGAGAGGGAGCAGACCTTACTTAGAGCCACTATAGCACTCTCTGCCAGGGACCTGCTACTCCACAGGGGTCTGATGGGCAGGGCCTCATCCAAAAAAGATTTCATGGAAGACAAATAAAACACAAAGAGGGCTTGCCTTCATAACAGGATTAGTGTCCTGACCAGTAGGTATGTGGAGGCCACTGCTGATACTTTGTTTGGGACACGCCTTGTATTAGCTTTCTAATGCTGTGCAGCAGATTAGCACAGATTTAACCGCTTACAACAACCAGTTTCTGCTGGTGGGTCTGGGCCGGGCTCTGCAGGGTCCTCTACTCTGGTCCTGCAGGATGAGAGGGAGGTGTGGTCTGCTCAGGCAGAGGCCCGTCTGCCGCTCAGGGCCCCTCCTGTGCTCTTCTAGCTGTTGGCAGATCCTTGCGGTGGAGGAGCCGAGAGCTGCGTTCCCAGACGCCTCACCTCCATATGCAGGTCACAGTGGTCCTCCTGACGGCTGGCAGGAGAAACTCCACATTAAGGCTTAACCCACTCTCCCTTCGCATTGACTCCACGTTCAGCTGACTGGTCACCTGGTCCAAGGGCCATATCCCATCGGGTTCCCATCCCAGCCTCTCGCCAGGATCAGGCCCTGGGTTCCTGTCACTGTGCTTCTCAGCAGGGGCCTGGGCTGGGCCTGTCCTGCATGGGCTGCATCCTTTCTCTCTTGCCTATGTTGACCAGACTGCCAGGAGAGCTGGCCTTGGAAGCAGCACCCCGCACTCCCTCCACATTCGGCATCTGTCCTCTCATGCTGTGGACAGCACTGTGCCATACAACCAGGCATTGCTCAAGACAGGAAAAACGCTTTCCTTAAAGAGAATGAGCAGAACTTACTAACCCCCTAAGGTTTTTCAGCAAAAGTGGGAACGATCTTTCTGTAACATGTTGTGGGAGACAGCGACACTAACACAGACACTCACCGCTGCTCTTGAAGGGAGTGACCTAAGGAGAGGACGCCGGATAGGAAGGCAGCCAGCGAGGTCTGTCGGACTGTCTGACTTTCTCGTGTCCCTGACTGGGCTCATCACTGGTGGGAGCCGGTGTCAACCACTGGAATGACAAAGAGGATAAAAATACATGTGAACGTGGGCCCTGCTTTCACAGAGCCCCTGACCTCTTGGGACAAACCACACTCAAGAGGATGGGACGTGGCAGGTAGAGTGATATAGTTCAACCACAGCAAGCCCCGCCCCCTCCCCCGCCCCCGGCACTTGCTCTGCATCAAGCTCCTCTGAGATGTGGTTCCTACCCTGGAAGGCGCTGCCTGTGGGAGGCGTAGCTAACCTGTGGCACTTACAGTGGAGAGAGGTGCACAGAAGAAGCAAGGTGCCGAGAGCCTCCAAGGCGCTGGTCACACAGAAGGCTGTGCTCAGGCTGCAAAGTTCTGCAGAGGGGGGTGAGGCCCGAAGGACAGGACAGAGTCGCCAGGAACTTGGGCTCCGAATCTGCCTCCTGACCTGCGAAACCCTCAGTGCCGGTGAGGATGGGGGCACGGGGACACTTCGAGAGTTCTGTGATTGCACGGAATTGGAATTTCGGCTACAACCTGAAGACCCCATGACCTTGGATGAGTGACTTATCTTCCCAACAACTCAGCTTTATTTCTGTATCAATGGGCCAATTCTGTAAGCGGGAACAAATAGGATACTATGAAAAGCAAACCGCAGAGAGTTCAGATCACGGTCTGCGCACCGCCCTCTGCTGCAGGAATGACGGGCCACGTGCTTTCCACGGGCGCCTGCCACCTCATTGTGCCGGTCAGTCATTAGCGGCCTGAATGGATCCTGGCTCAGGAAGCTTCCTCCAGGGATTCTCCTGAAGACCGCGGAACTGGCCGAGGCTCTGGGGGAGCCGCTGTTGAGGCCGGGGTGCCCGCTAGGGCAGATGCAAGTCTGAAGCACCTTTGCATCTGTACAGATGTTCAGGGGAGTGTTCTTACCTGAGACCTTCCTGCCACCCTGCACAGGGATGCAAGTAGGCTACCACAGACCTCTGTGGTCTGCAGAGTTCTGTCTCCAGAGTGCTGCTTGGCGCTGTCTCTGAAGCCGTCTGTCTGCAGCTGCACTGTCTGTCTGTTACATGACTACTAGTGTGAATTAATTAAAATATCAGATAATAACAACATTCTAAAAACTAGTCCTCAGCTGCACCAGCCGTGTTTCAGCTGCAAAGCAGATTCGAGGCTGATGGTCACTGCATCGGACAGCACAGACATGGAAAAAGCACTGCTGGACAGCCCGCCACCAAGATAGCAATGCCCCCAGGGCTGGAGCAAAATGGCCAGATGCGAAAGGACAGAACTGGCAGGACTGGCTTTGGGGACAGCCGTTCATGAGGCCCAGGAAGCAGCAGAGCTTAGTCACACCCAGGATTGGCACCAGCTGGGACTGAAAGAGTTGAGTGAATGAATGAATTAGCAACCACGGAAGTGGAGTCGGAGGGGCCACCCAGTAATTTGGGTGAAGGACAACAGAGCCGGCTTGGTGGAAGGTGGAATTAGTTTTGGAAACTGTTGGGAGGTGCCTGGATATGCAGTGGACATGGTGATGGCTGCCTGAGATACACTTATGGTCTGCGACCCCCTTGTGTCTCACCACCGCCAGTCGTACGAAAAATGTCTACCGGGGCCCTGTGATTCCAAAGGTTCCTGTCCCTGGAACACTGTGTTGTCCAGCAACATTGTTCAGCATCCATGTTTCTTAAGTTAAAAACCAAGATCCTCAACTGTCAGAGCGTCCCATGGGTTTGAAGTCATGGGTGTCCACTGACTGTGCTGGTCAGGCCTCCAGCCACCACAAGGAAACCAGGTGCCACCCTCTTACCTTCAGAAAGGGTTGTTCTCACTGTCTCCTGAAACTCTGAAATGTCCTGATCCTGGGTCCCTCAAGGGCCTTGAAAGAGACAGCTTCCGTACAGGTGGTAAGCGCGTCCAGGGGCGGGGGCCCTCTTGTGAGACGGCCCCTCTCCAGCTGTCCACTCCACCCACAGCACCGCCATTCCAGAGGCTTCCTGGAGCGCAGTTGGAAGAGTCCCATCATGCTCATGCAGACAGGGAGGGAGGCCCGAGGCTCTCCCAGGCAGGGGACGTCGGCCCGTTCCCCAGGCCTAGGACCCCTGCCTTCAGCAGCAGCCAGGGGGTGTCTCAGGAGCAGCTGGAGCCGGAGCCACGCGGCTGCCTTCCTCAGAGTCCGGCCTGCAGGAGCTTTTATCACGTGCCTCTTCTTACTTGGGCTTTTTAATCCAATCTGTCCAATTTCTGATGCTGGGTGACCCGGAAACTCAGCATGATTTGGGAGAGTGACTTGGGCTTGGCATAATCTGGACAGATGTGGTTAATACCTGTGGACAGATGGTGTTCATCCGGTAAAATCAGGCACTTTATTGTGTTAATTAATCCAAGTGGGACCCTGGAAACACAATATTAGCTGAATTTCCTGTCTAGCAAGGCCATCAGTGCTTTCTGTTGGCTAAATTGGGAAATTCTGTATCCGGACATAACCAGGAGGTTCCGGAAATCTATTCCATAAGGAAAAGCTTTTGATAAAAGCCAGAAAGACTAAAGTGCTAATAGAGCTAATTTAAAGATGAAGGGCCCACCACGTCAAGGAGGCCACGCAGGTCTGCAAGGAGCACAGCCTCCCTAAGCAGCTCCCAGCCAGCTGCAGGCCTTGGCTGGGTGGAAGTACAGGGATTCTCACTTCAAATTAGTTCAATTAGCACTTTTTGTGAAAAGGCAGAAAAATGCTTTCATTCAGAAGTGGCCTCCTTCCTTTTGGCAACCTGTGTGTGAGAAAGGTTTAGTGGGCTTTGTTTTACCACTTAGCAGCTGTTCTTGCTCAGAAGGGCCACTTCTCTCCTTTTGAGGGAAGCCGAGCAGTCAGGGGTGATTTCAGTCTGTCCCCTGCCCTCTTCCCCAGGTGCCTTTTAAATGCTGCATGCATTTGCACGCGGATAGAGTGGACAGAAAGCGATAACTTATCTTTAACTGTGGCTGCAGGGTCTGCCTAATCGTTAGGAGGCAGTTTGCTAGAAGGAAGAGGCTGCGTTTGTTCCACAGGCTGGCAGACCTGAATGAACCCGGGGCCCCACGGCAGGCCAGCCAAGACCTTGCAAGCAGTCCTTCATCTGTGCCTAGGAGGAGCCGGTCCACCTCACTAGCTGAAAAAAGAGAATTCCAGGGCTGATAGCCAGCCAAGCAGAGAGACCTGGGGCCACCCAGGGCCAGCTTCAGCCTGCTGGGCACTCTGCCGGGCACTCATCTGGCTCCTCCTGTGCTCACCTGGGGGCTCAGGACGGCTCTCTTCACTGTTGTCAGTGAAGCGAAGGCCCAGAGAGGCAACCCGAATCACCAGCCTGGGGTTCCACACCAAGAGGGCCCCACCTCTGAGACTTCCTGCTCCTCGCAGCTCTGTGCAAAAGTGTCTGCATCCCTTCCTTTAGACCCGGTGAAGGGGTGCACACTTCCAGGGGTTCTGGCATCCAGTCCCCGGCCAGTCTAATTCTCCTTTTGCTCAATAATGTGCCTTTCCCCAGAAGTCAGTCCTATTCTCTCCCTTCTTGTGCTTATATGGGGTAAAGGTTTTATTGTTCTTACCTTTCCTTTCTCTTTACAAAGGCGGAAGAGACGGAATTTCAACAAGCAAGCCACGGAGATCCTGAACGAGTACTTCTATTCCCACCTCAGCAACCCTTACCCCAGTGAGGAAGCAAAAGAGGAGTTAGCCAAGAAGTGTGGCATCACGGTCTCGCAGGTGAGAAGCCCACCGGCTGCGCGGTGGGTCTGCCCCTCTGGGTGTTTGAGCCCCATGAGGCCAGGTAAGGAGGAGGAGTGCAGAGTGGAAAGAGCACCAAGGCCCTCCCCAGGGAGCACTCCTGCTGCAGAGGGAGGTCCTCACACCTGGGAGCTCTGGGTCTCCCCTGTGACCTGCTGAGGTCTACACTGCAGAGGGCGGTCCTCACACCTGGGAGGTCTGAGTCTCCCCTGTGACCTGCTGAGGTCTTCAACACGCCTCCTCCACCAACCCAGGAATGAAGCTGGTCATCAAGTAGCCATTTGATACAAAGGACCGAAGTGTCTTCCCCACCGTGCTGAGCCCACACCTGTGGACTGAAGGCCTCTATTTCGTCACCACCACACTGGGTGGTTGCACATGTCATGAGTGCCTCTGCCCCACCTGGCAGGTGCCTGCGGACTTGGGAAGGCACCTCATGTCACCCTGTTAGGCCTGGAGTCCTCAGTGTCACTGTGAGGTAGCCAGGTGGGAGACGCAGTGGACCTAGATCTGGATACACAGACGATGCGGACACAGGACACACACTATGCGTTTCCTTTTCCTTTCTCGGAGGATCCACCCAATCTCCTCCTTCAGTCTGAACCTCAAATATCAACCAACTCCAATCTCATGGCGACCAGCGCGATAGCTCTGAAATCTCCCAGAGAAACTTCCTCAGGATTCTATCACTCACAAGAGAACAAAATGTATTTCCATCAGGAGCAGGATGGGAGGGAACAGGGAAGGCCACTGGGGCAGATGCTTCACGTGTCACTTTTCGCTGAGAGTGGGTGCTCCTTGGCCCAAATCTCCGGCTTCCACTGCTCCCCACAGGGGCTGGGCCCGCCACCCAGTGCGTGTGCAGCTGAGCACACAGGCACCGTCAGAACCAGAGCCCCATGAGAGGTGCTTGGAAGGGTAGGACTGCCGAGGCCCCGCAAGCCCTGGGTGGCTGCTGTGGTGAGGGCCCTCAGACCATCTGTCAGCTGAGGCAGAGGACAGACGTCCCTAGGTGCTGTGACCCAGCCGAAGGTCGTCTCCGGCCTCAACAGTTCTGGGAAAGCTGGAGTGGGGACCACACTCACGTGGCCTAGTGTTTTCCTAGGGCTGCAGCCTTCTGGTCCAGATGTAGACCCTGGTTTGCAAAGCACAAGCGCTTTCCTGCTGTTGGCTGCAGTTTGCTGAGCGAGGGCTTCCAGGATGAAGCACCTTCATTGGAAAATCAGAGAAGTTCAGTCGTGGCCTCTTCTCCTTCTACAGAAGGACTGAAGGGCCCTGTGCATGACGTCCAGGTCTGGGGTGCAGAATTTCAAGCCCCTCTCACAGTGAAAGGGATTGTTCCAAGCTGGTCTGTGGGAGATCTGCAGAGACCTGGCCTGTCCCGCCGACTGGCCTTCGTGGTGGAGACTCAGTGCAGTGCAGTGCTCATGGAGATGTCTCCTGCTCCGCTGCCCTTCTCTCTCCTCGCCACCCCAGGGCCGGCCTGCTGTTCCTTCCTCGTCACACCTGTCCCTCCCACAGCAGCCCAGCTGTCTGCATGTGCCAAACAGCCCTGCTGGGAGGCACCATGGCTCGCACTTCACAAAAGACCACGAGGCAAGAGCCCATTTCCAGCACCGTCGACTGGGGGACTCTCGGGGTTCACTCTTCCCTCTGGGGTCTTAGCTGAACCCTCTGTCAGTTAGGGTTGGTTGGATCACGTGGAGTGTCGAACTGGCCCCCAGTCCCCAAGCCAAGGGGACTCACTGCCTCCTCTGCCATTTCTGGCTAGCACCGTCCTCGAGAGTCTCCCGCCCTGGCCTCCTCCCTGCCGTTCTCCTGGGTCCTCCTCCCTCCTGGTCACTCGCTCTTCTTGGAGGCCCGCTCCCGACCTGCTCAGGAACTGTTTGTTCTCTCTTTCACTGGAAGCCCTACAAGCCCTACCCAATGGCCCTTGACCTCTTTTTGACACCGGTTCTTCGGCAGTCTGCTAAGAGCTATCGATTTCTCCCATGACCCAAAGCAAAAGCATGCTCACAGACCCAAGTCCACCTGAAGTGCACCCAGCACCTCGCTCCCTGGAGCCCAGCCAGCCTCCTCTCACCCAGCTGTTCCATGCAGGGACATAGAGCCACATCAGCACCGCCCAGGGCTGGGAGAAACCTCGATCCCCAGCCCCGGGGCAGACTGTTTCCGCAGCTCTCCTGAGCACTTGGCTGTGAAAGCTCTCTCTGCACGCTCAGCACCAACGGGCCTCTGCTCAAGTGTCCGGAAGGGACTTCTCTCCCAGGACACCAGGCTACACCTCATCTGCCTCCTTGGCTATTGCTCTGCCCCCAGGGTCTTCCAACTCGGCCCGTTCACGATTCAAATCCAACTCTCCCCAGGAAATCTGTACTTGCCTCCGTCCGGCCGGGTTACCTATGCAGCCCTGGCCCTCGCCCACTAGGCCTCCATCCGTGGCTGTGGGACGTGAATGCAGCTTTGACATTCGACCTTCCGGGTCGCAGTGCAGATTGTGCTAAACTGACACCCACGTCCCTGCCGGTCCTGCCCTTCTCCGTCACGAGGGCGTCGTGACGTCCCTGGCACGTCCCTGCTCCCTCTTCCTCCTGTTCTCACACACAGCTGATGACTTGGACCTCGGGCCTTCCTTCTTCCTGGAAAGTCCTCCTGAACTGCTTCATCTTTCCCTTTCTTCCAGTTTCCTCCCTTTGTGCTTCCTCCCTGTCCTATTTATAAGTAATTAAAAAAAAAAAAAGATGACCCTGATTGATTCATGTAAGTGGCAAAAGTGACATTAAGGAAAACCCGAATTTCAAGGTGGCATTAGACGGCAGTGGCCCTGCGTGGATGTGCCCCTTCCCTCCTCCAGTGTGACTCTTTTCCTGCATCAACAATGAAACAAGCACTTGGTTGTGGAATTCTCTCTCTCTCTCTGCTGGTATCACAGTGGTGCAGTTTGATCTCTATAGCAGAGACTTGGAGTTTCTGCTCTAGGTTAAACTGTGCAGGCCTCCAGGGGCCACCTTACACGATGTTTTACCTTTGTGGATGCACTTAAAAAGTAAATACGACTTTGCACAAATTTTCTTTATCTGCCATTGTTCAGGGGCTGAGTATAAATCACATGTAAGCTGTGCTCCATGTGTGACCGATTCACCTCCCCTCACCAAATTGTGGTTTGTTTTCTAATTACACAAGACCACCACATTTTAGTTCAAGATCTCATCTAAAATGTGGGGTTTGGCGCTTACCTCCCCAGCAGGGGTGGGGGTGAACTTGAGCTGCGCTGAGTCTCCATTTGAGCCTGAAAGAGGTCTTGGTGCAAGTGGGCAGAGACCCCCAACCAGGCCCGGAACGCTGCAGGGAGAACACTGAGGGGCAGACTAGCAAACGAAAGTGACTTGGGATTGTGGTGTTTATTGGCATCTGCCATTAAAGCCTGGAATTCAAAGGAATCAGCTGTGGGCTTCCATTTCTCTTGTGTGTCCACCACCAAGCTTCGCAGGAAACACCCAGTGAAATGTGCTGGGTTGGGTTATGGGGATCCTCAGGGGCAGCACATGACAGCTAAGAATCTAAGTCCACATTAGAGCTATTTAACTTCCAAGCCATTGAAACCAACCTGTGCATGGAAACACCCGTATGTCGATAGAGACTTATATGGTTATTTAAAGGTCTTTGTGTTTTGATTGTTCGAAGTCAGCTTTGGCATTGATAAGAAACAGGCATTCCTCCTGATGCATTGACTTTAGTGTCCTAAATTGGGAGGTAAACAAATTTAATATGCTTACCCTAAGCTAAAAGAGTCCTAGCTTAAATGAGCAGATTCTCTGTAGAACAACTTCCATCAATGGTTTTGCTAAATTTCAGTTGCCTTAACAAGGGGATCTTTTGTGAGGTTGCTCCTTCTGAGCCTTTATTCAGATCCCCTAACTCATGCTGCAGCCTAAGACCCTCGCCTGTGTGTCAATACGCCCTTCCTTCCTTCTGCAGAGCTTCTGAAGGATGAAACATTAACTTTGTGACTTCTCTTAAATTGCTCTAGGTATCAAACTGGTTTGGAAATAAGAGAATCCGGTACAAGAAGAACATAGGTAAATTTCAAGAGGAAGCCAATATTTATGCTGCCAAAACGGCGGTCACTGCCACCAACGTGTCAGCCCACGGAAGCCAAGCTAACTCGCCCTCCACCCCCAACTCCGCTGGTTAGTGCTTCCTTTGATTTGGGGGCTCAGTCTCCATTTACACTCATTTTCTATGTTGGGTTTTGGTTTTGTTTCTGTTTTTGTTTTATTTCTATTTCTTTTCTTTTTCTTGTTTAAATGAAGAATTTAATAGTCCCTAACGTTCACTGGTAAAATTTTCAAACAGCATAGGTGAAAAAATCATATTCTAGACAGCTCCACCCTCCCTTCCAGCCATCATCCCCTCCCAAGACCACACTGGGAAATCTCTAACTTATTCCATATCAAGGTGTGATTTTGAAAATTAAGTGAGACTGTGAGAAGCATTTTGCACAAATGAAGGACTCCACAAACATTAGTTGTTATTGCTGTTGAAATTAAAAGCGCACCATGAAGTGGGCCTAATAGTTGATTCACTCATTTCTTTCTTCACGGGTTGTGGTAGAATTTTATTCCTCTTTGCTTCATTAAAATAACCTTCTCCCTAGCATTCTATTTTTAAAACTTTTAAATTCTACAGAAAAGTTGAATCTGTATATGCGTTTGGCTATATTTCACAATTGACAGCTCTCGGGCTCATCCCTAAATCTTCCTCTGTGAGACGTAGCATGACCTGCGGGCATCACATGAAAGTGGCAGACACCGTGGCCCGAGACCTCTAAAGCACCAGCAGGATCACCCGCGAACAAGATGCTTTCTTACAAAACCAAGAGCACATCACCAGGACCCCAATCCTACGCTGACATGCTGTTAATGTATAATACGGAGGCCGGTTCAGATATACCTAACGGTTCCTAAAATGTCCTTTTAAAATAAGCTTTCGATCCCACTAACTGTGCAGATTGATGGGTTCCAATGAGACATCCCCAACATGCACATATCAGGCTCTGACCCTGTCCACTTGCCCACTGCCCTCCCTCACTCTCTGTCCCCTGACCCTGGCTCCTTCCCCTTCCCCACAGAGAGGGGGATGAAAGAACTCTTTAGGTTCTTGGTTTAGGATGGGCTGACTTGTGGATCTAACTGCTCTTTTTGTCGTTGATGCCACTTTGGGGGGTTACTTTCACATGGAAGCAGCAGGGTGCTATGTGCAGTTGAGTCCGTCTGAGGTTTGCATTGACGTGTGTGCTGGAGACAGATGCACGGTCTGGTCTTGAGGAGACCTTTAAGTCCAGAGATTCCAATAAATAAGATAGACTTGAGGCTTCACCATGGTCCCTTGGGGTTCCATCCTCAGGTCTTTTCCGGGTTCAGCCTTGTCTGTCTTGCTGTCCCCCATGTAGCACCTGGGCCCTGGCTGGCTTGCTGCTCTGCAGGATGCTCACTCTGTGGCACATTCTGATCTGCAAGTCAGGTTACAGTTATTTCTATACCATGTTTATAGCTATTATCCTTTATTGTTTTATTTTGTTGGTTTTCTTTATGCAAACTGCAAAGAAAATCACCAGTTGCTAATTCAAATTATTCCTATTCCAGTTTCCAAGTTTCAGTGTCACATGCTGTGCTGTGCACTTTATTTTGGTGACTGTGCATAGTGTCACCAATTCCTGAGCTTAGGTATTTCTGAGTGTGCTTCAAGCCATGAGTACTGAATTTCCACCGTGCAAAAAGCCAGTAATGCATAAAACACGACCCTGTTGCTGTGTACTCTGGAAGCATGCTGGTGTCTGTGTGTGAGGGAGGAACAGACTCGGTCCCTTATTAGATGCTTGGTATCAGGTTCTGCCCTTCCCCGTAGTGAACACAATGCATGGATTGGCTGTGAGTCACATCCAATAAGCTGATGACAATAGAATGAGGGTGAATAACAAATTTAAATACACACCACCATGATGTGGTATAAAACCTCCCGTCTAACACTTAGAGGAAGTGGTGTCTTTGACCCAGACCTTGTTTGTCCACTACGATGGGTTCCCTTCCTGCCTGTTGGAGACACCTAGGTCTCCACACAGTAATACCTCCTGTGAGCATCTAGATACGCTAGTTTGTCACCACTAGGCTACCCAGGCCAGTGGCTGTGCCACCACCACCTGCTGTTTAGAAGGAACTGTGTCCAGGAGCCGAGGAGTGCCTGGGCTTCGCAGAAGGCTGTGGAGAGCCTTGGTCCGGCCCTGCAGCCTGGGCCACTGGGAGGAGCACGCTCCAGGCTGGAGAGTTTCCGTCTTCCCTGTCTGGTCAGCTGTCACGAATTTCAGACCCAGCCACATAGGCCAAGCTGCACTGCTGGACAGACATTTTCAGTGGACTCTTTGGAAGAAGGCAGTTCTGTCCACATTAGCAAAAATGCACTCAGCACTCTCACAAAGATTATCACAATGCAAAGCAGACATCAGAACGAGTCTTCAGATCTGCATCGCAGATGGCTCAGCATGATTTATGACTAGTCCTAGAAGGGCCCTGTGGACTCCCTTCATTTCTAAATCCTTAACTATTTGTTCTTTCCTGAAGCCCTTAGAAAAGAGAGAAGTAAGCATTTTAACGCCCTACTCTGTGTTTAAGAATCATGTGGCCTTTCACGGAGTGTCAGTCTGTGATTATAGCTTTCAAAGGAATTTTTCTGGTGGCTTAAAGTTCATGTGACTGTTCTGAGCACAGAGTCAGTCACTGTGGAAAGCCTGAGCTAAGCCTTCCAGTCGTGCCTGGGTTGTTGGTTCTAGCGTGCAGGGGAGCCCCTCACAGGGCTCATTCTAAAGCAGAGACTGAGGAAACCCCCTCCCTATGTGCAGTAGCAGGCGGGTGGAGAGATAAATACCTCCTCAGGAAAAGCCGTCAGCGGGCGTTTCCTTCTGCTCTTAACTCAACCCAAACCCCTGCCCAGAAAGACATGAGCAACGCTCCAAGTGGTGGGCAGGTCCATCAGGCCAGGCACTTGCTTCTCGGGCATTTTAAAGGAGAGATGGCGTGAAGAGAAGGGTTGGCGTGTGATAAGACACCAGGATAGCATGAAGGTAGCGCTCTGCAGCCTAGGGACGCAGGAGCAGGCCTTTGTCCAGAAGCATCACCAGGGTACTCACGCCTCCTGCAGGTAGAGTCCTCCCCGCCCCAGGGCTGCGTGGGGAGCAGCGCTCAGGGCCTCTGCATGTCCCTGTTTGCCACCTTCTCTTCAAACTACTTCATCCACGTCACTGAGGAGAGGACCTGGGTGTGGTCAGCAAGGTCTAGGTGATCCATGTGCTGTAGAGTTCACACAGCAAGAAGGCACAGATGGGCACCTGTTGGAGCAGGTGTAAAGCCCTGGTCCTTCCCTCTTCTGCAGAGACCTAGAGTGCTGTGTTGTGCATTTCCTGTTATCCATGAGGTCATGAAGGCTCGAGTTGAGACCTCCTCAGACATCTAGAGCCCCACCTTGGGAGCAAGAGTGAGACATAATCAAGCCGACACACAGGGAGGAGGGTGGGGGTGCAGACAACCACACGTCCTCCTGACCCTGGACTCCCCACGACAGCGCTGAGGCCCTGTTTCCCACACAGCCGCTTCACTGAAATCAGTGAGAAATGCTGAGCTGATATTTTGAAGCTCTTTTGAGTTTCTTTAGAGGAAGAGCAGCCCAGTTTCCTTCTGGGTCATTGGTTCTCCACGGGGAGCACATGTGCACCCCAGGAGACCCGTGTTGTCAGCGCTGTGCAGGGAGCGCCTTCCGGGCTTCCTTGTGCAGAGATGGGAGGACGCCCCCCGCCCCCCCCCCGTCCCGCAGAGCACACGCCGAACGTCAGCAGTGCCGGGTCCACGGCGCTGCCCTAGCTGTAGGGCTCTGGTTACTATTATTCCTTTTTGTGTGTTTGAATTATGAAGTCAACAAGTTTTTTACTTTGTTGTTGCCATCATTATGTATTGAACAAACTCAAGTCTCCTAAAGGGTTTTTAGGGAAGAAATGCAACCTTGGGGAAATTGCTTTAGGAAATGGATATTAATGACTCCAGATCATGTGTGTTCCCAAGCAAATGTGTTAGGGTCCTGGGCCACCCACTGTCTGTCCTCCTTGTAGTTGAGGGCTGATATATCTCTCTGTACATGTCCAAATATCTGTGTGGCAGTTTAACTGAGCCACTTGCCTGCATTCCTACACCAAATCCAGAAAGTTCTACCTGACAAGCACATCTTACCATGTGCTCGTATTAATTGCTGATCGCCCCACAGCCTCCTGCAGGTGAGGCTCCCAAAGGATCTCAGCAAACCCGCCCTCCGGCATCAGCCCCATGAGATTCCCACAGCCTCTCCACAAGAGCCCACGCTCTCACTGGGACCGTGTGCCTCTCGGGGGTGATCCACTATGTAACAAGCTCCTTCCAACCCCCAGTGCTGGGCACAGAGGACTTGCCCTCACTCCTAGGTTTACAGGTGGACTTCTGCCTGGCTGAGGTATTAGCTGCACCCAGCCTCCTCCTTCAATGCAGCTGCTGCCCTAGGTGCTTATCGGAGAGTCGGGAGCCATGATGGTGTTGTGCCCGGCGTTCAGAGACACTGAAGTGCTGAACCAGCACAACAGAGAGCACTCTGCAATCACGCTCTGACACAGACGCACTCGTACATGGAGGGCATTTATATGCGCATATTTACCTCTGTGCACGTTAGGCAGCCAGGCATATTTACCATGTATCTATGCACATATATTTTTTAGATCATCTGTGACGATTGTGGTGTGTGTCTTGTAAGTGGTGTCTGCTCTGCCTTCAAGGCCCATGGATGCCCTGTCGCTTGGCACAGTGCAGCCCTTTGGGGGCTCCCATCTCTCAGAGTTGTACTGATTTCCCATAAACCACCAGCCAGGCATACAGCCTGTGTGCTGGTTCTGGGGAGACAAGTGCCCGGCACCCTCAGGGCCAAGGCAGGGCGTCAGTCACATCAGCAGCCTTCTGGCTGGGGAGTGAGCAGTCTGGTGGAGTGGTCACAGTTCTGATCTGGGTTCTTGGTTCCAAGTGTGAGCAGGTATAGTGACGATTACTGCAATGGCTTCTATAGTGCGAGCTCCTCTCTGAGGTTACAGACAGACTTCAGGGGAAGTAACTAGAGTCCTAGGTGTTGTATGACTTAACACAAGAGTGGCACCCATGCTGCATGGTGCTTCCTCTCAGGCTGGGGAGGGTACTTGCAAAGGTTTGATCATATTAATGGAAGGAAGTTACACATATGAGCCACACCTGGTCGGACCTTAGGCCTGTTTTACTAAGCCCCAACTTTCTAATTCCTTTTAGATGAGCTAACAAACATGCCAGAGGAGGTGGGACTGGTGCAGAGCTGTGGAGATGCCACAGTTCTGGGGTTGATGCCTGAAGAAAGCATTTCCTCTTCCTTGGGAAAGCAGGAGCTGCCGATACCTAGAGGATCCTTCTAGTAGTAAACAGCTAGTTCCTTGCAGGCAGAACAGTTTGTACGCCATCTAGTTCCCCTAAGTGGCTCTTGCTTTTGAAGTGTCATGGTGCTGTGGGTGCAAGCAGATGGCCTAGTGGCACAGTTCAGAGCAGAGAGCTTAGTGGTCCTTCTGCAGGGAGAAGCCTCCTGCTTGGCTGCAGCCCTCCTGCCGGCAGTGTGGCTCTGCAGCAGAGCCCAGGGCCAGCCTGGGAGAGGAGGGAGTGCCTGCAGAGCTGAAGCACACACCGTGAGGCATGGGTCCTCACTGAGGGTGGCTGTCCTAGAGGAGGAGGGCCAGAGCGCAGGGCCCGAGCCCTGGGGTAGCAAGGCAGTGGAGCGTGGCTGACCTGGGTCCCTGGGGTCTCTCCTCTTCAGGCTAACGTGTGTCTTAACCAAACCTTGCACGCTGAGCTTTCTTTCCTAATGTGCTGAGCTGCACAGCAACTTCGGGATAATATTCAGCTTCTGCAAGCCCTTGCGTTGAGCTGAGGTTGGGCGAGGTTTGCCACTCTGCAGCCAGCGGGGTCCAGGGAGTCCAGGATGGACCTAAAGGCCACGTCTTGGAGGAGCCTCCGTCTCTGGGAGGTGGAAACCTGGCCGCTGCCCTTTCTCAAGCCACTCTATGATCATCGATGTCGTCACCTGCAGCGCCTCTGACTTTGTGCATGCTTGACTTCCTGGCCTGTCACCATCTTGCCCTCCTCAGCTCTGGCAGGTTGTGGGGAAGGTAGACCGTCTCCACAGGCTCCTGAGCTCATGATCCTCTGGGGTGCTGGCCACCCCGCGAGGAGCTTGACCTTCCTCCTAGAAGTCAGGAATAACAACAGACCCACCCAGGGCCACAGTGTGACTGCCTGTCCTCCCTGGTGCTGCCTGCCATGTGGGTTCTCCACCTGGGCCGCCCGAGGACGTTGGAGGCATGGGACAGGCTCGCAGCAGGCCGGGTGAGAGGACGGGTCTCCTCTCCCTGCTGGAGGTGGCTGGGAGGCGGCAGCGCTGCTGAGCCCTGAGTGAGGTGTGCTTCCCTAACACCGACCGCGTGCCCGTGTGACCTGCTGTTTCTCCTGCTACTAACCGGGCTCTGGACGCACTTCTGTTTGGTGGTATTTGGGGGCTTTGCATGCCGCTCTCGCTCCTGGCCGTCAGTGCGGGGGCCTTTTCCTGTCTGTCATTCAGGTGCCTCACTCTTTCCTTTCCAGGTTCTTCCAGTTCTTTTAACATGTCAAACTCTGGAGATTTGTTCATGAGCGTGCAGTCACTCAATGGGGATTCTTACCAAGGGGCCCAGGTTGGAGCCAACGTGCAATCACAGGTAGGGACCAGCCACTGTGCCACCAGGTGAATGCGCTAGAGTCCCAGAGCCTAGTCATGCTGGCTCCCTGCGTCTGTCCAGAGAGGGAGGAGAGGGGAGAGCCCCGCAGCCCCACGTGACCACAGCAGTCCAAAGACAACCACCGTGGTGGGTCTCTCGCCCACACTTGGTGGATGCGTTGGACTGTGGTTACCAGTCACTCGGGGAGGGCAGGAAGGGAGCGTAGGGACAGGGACAAGTGACCACAGCAGGTCAGACAGAAGGACAGTGTGCTCTTTATTCACCAAAGGCAAAGAAGGAGGACTTCAGTGTCTCCATTTCCAGTCTCCCTCTCATCTGTTGGTCAGTATTCTCCAACATGAGGCGGTCAGTGATGAGTAGGCGAGGACGTTAGCATCTCGCGTTTCCACTGTAAGCTTTAAAAGCACCAAGCCAATCACTTCCTCAGGCACCCTTGAGGTCAGTGGGCTTGCATTTCTGAAGACAGGTCCATGTCAGGAGGCCAGCACCACATCCTGTGTAGGTCCTCAGAGCTCCTAGGAAGCTGGTCGCCTTCGCAGCTCTCAGGAAGCCCTCTGGTTGTGGCAGGAAGCCTGTGAGAGGGCAGAGGCAGATGCCCAGGTCGGGATGGGCAGATGCCCACGTCGGATGGGCAGTTCTGAACCGGGTGACCCAGGTTCCCATCCCGGTGTGGAGCAGGCCCTGTGCCTGGAACAGACCAGCTGGCCAGCAAGCTGGCCCCTTGCTCAGGACACACAGTGGAGACTGGTGGGAGGTCCTCGGTCCGACGTGGGCCTTCCTGGGTGTCCTCACCACCACGGGGTCATGGGCGGTCTGCTCTCTAAGCTGGCTGCCCAGTCAGAGTGCCGCAGAGTGTGCTCACAGCAGAGCGCAGGGAGGCAGAGCACCCACCCTCCTCTGCCTCCTCTGCCGCCCCTGCCAGCCCGCACAGCACCGAGGGTCGGTCTCGGGCCCCCCTCCTTTCACCGTCTTGCTGTTTTGCTCACTGAACGCAGCCTGGTCAAGGATCTGGCCTTCGGAGAACTGCCCGCCTCCTCCTCACAGACTTACCAAGAGCACGCCCGGAGCCACCGCGCTCCTTGGCGACCTGGGAGAGGACGACGCGCTGGCCCGTGTCTCTGACTAACTTCCTCTGTTGTTCCTCTGTCTAGGTGGATACCCTTCGCCATGTTATCAGCCAGACAGGAGGATACAGTGACGGACTCGCAGCCAGTCAGATGTACAGTCCGCAGGGCATCAGTGTAAGAAAACAAGGTCCCCCCACCCTTTGTTTCCATTCTATCACTACCAATTACTTCAAGGCCACAGGGCTCAGGATGCCACTTAGTAGGACTCGCCTGAGCTCTGCGGTCGCCTCGTTCTTGTGCTGCGTCGGCTGCGCCGTGGGCAGCATCGTACCCACAGAGCGTGGCGGTTGGCGCACGTCATGCAGGCAGCTGGCACGGGGCTGTCAGACACAATCAGTGTTTGCATGACACCTGCGGCCACATGCATCCAGCCGAGAGGAGCTGCTAAACAGGTGACACCCCGCAAAGCTGTGGTAGGAAATGTCACCGGGAGCTGGGGGGGGGGACAGGGGAAGAAAACCAGCAGCCAGATCCCCTGTGTCCCGTTCTGTGGCCAAAACAAGGACCCTTCCCAATCTGTCAGTCGACAGTTGAAGCAGCCCAGCGCAGAGGCTGGGTGTGTCTGAGGGACGGAGGGCACGGAGCGCCTTCTCCTTGGTCCTGGGTGCACTGGCGGCTGCTGACTAGCATGAAAATTCATAGCGACAAGCTGTGGCGCTCAGAGTGAAATCGATCAGACAGACCAGGGGAGCCCAGTGCAGGGCTGGGACAGCAATCCAACTTGATTTCCCAGATCAGCCGTCCACTGTCTCAGCAGTGGTGACAGCAGGCCAGGACAAGGGCTGCCTGGAGAGGAGGCCGCTCCCAGGTAGGGCGATGAGTGGGCTCCTGGAGGCCACAGGCTGCCACAGGACCACCGGCCCAGAGCTCCTGGGGGACGCGGGGCTCACCGGGTGGGATCCTGCACGCTGCTTGTTTCTGTCGCTCTGGTTACAGCAAATGAGGGGCGGTGGGCGCGGCTTGTTAGCAAGACTGAGCGGCCTGGACTGAGGAGTGATGTCGGCAGCGAGGGCGGCCTGGCCCCTCTGAGTCCGCATCCGTCAAGTCAGAGGTGGCTGCAGCCCATCTGAGGAGTCCCAGAATGCCACCTTCCATGGGCTGAGCTCGTGGGAGAAACCACGACTCTCAGATGTGGCTGGTACATAAGGGTTGACCCTGCTGCCACCCGAGATGGGGGCAGATCTCAAGGGGTAGCAGGGGTTCCCGGAGAACCGCTTCAGAGTAGCGGGTTTCACATCAGCTCATGTCAGAGTTCTCCAAACGGCATTGGCTACCTGAGATCGAGAGTCCCCATCCTTGAGAACTGGAGTGTCACTGGGTAAAGGCTTGGTGAGGACACTGAGGAAGGGGGCCGTCCCCAGACTGAGGCCATCCTGGTGACTCTTCAGGCCACTCATAGTCAGGAAGTCCAGACAGTCCACTTCCTCAGGCAGTCTACGGTGTCTGTCCATCTTGGGGAGCAGGGAGGTGTCGGCAGCCCCCTTGAACATACGCCACGTTCCGAGGACAGCGCTCCTTCCCCCTTGCACTAAGCTAGCAATTCTGGGTGTCTTCACTGCTTGACGGCTAGGTGCTGAGGAGCCTGCTTAGCAGCCCTGGAGATGCCACACTGGGGAGGTGTGTCCTTGAAGTGAATTCCAGGCTGAGGTCACAGGGTGCACATGTGGCTTTCAGCACACATGCCTCTGGGTGTCACTGGGATGTATAAGACAGACTTCACAGAGAGCCAAGCTTTGTGCTTCCGTGGAAGAGGAAGGAGGGCAGATGCAAGCCACAGCACAGTGGGAAGTGGGCGGCCATGCCCACGGAGGCAGGAAACGGCTGGGGGTCTGGGCTGGGGGTCTGGGCTGCGTCTTTCCTCCTGCCCAGCAGCCCTCAGGCTCCACCCACCCTTGACCTTCTGACGTCATCCAGGGGCTGGGAGTCATTGCTGAAGCCCTGTGGCCACACATATGCAGGTGATCGTGTCCGATTACACGAGCTGGCCACAAAAACTGGCTTGAAAATGCCACTTGAAAGACTCTCTTTTGCATTGATTTTTTTCCCATGAATCATGGTTATTTTATTTCTGGGTCTTCACTATACAAGTAAGTGAATCAAAGGCTGTTCCTGGTCTGAAAGGCTCCTGGAGAGTCAGTCTCAAGTTGTACCTCCTGTAGGAGGCTGAGCCTGCTACAGTGAGTGCATGTTTAGATGGTGGCATTGGAGGTGAGACGTGCATGCGCAGAGTAGGGCCGCACAGAGAGAGAGACGGGGGGGCATGAAGAGACAAGGACAGGAATGAAAGGTTTGAGCCAAGAAATAAAAATAAAACATTAAAAAGTTAAAAATAAACAGTCCTCAGCCCTCAGCAGTGGTGGGATTTCCTGGCTGTGCCTCCTTGGGTGGAGGACACTTTCTGGGCAGCCTTTACCTGCTGCCCTGGCTAGGTTTCTGCGGCACCATGTCTTCTCCAAGGAGTGTCTGTGTAAGTCCTGAGAGGTGCAGACCTTTGCCTTCGGCCAGCACACAGGCTGACCAGGTGCAGCGTCAAAGGCCCTTGCAGGAGACTTGGGAGGCACTGGGTGCCAGCTCCGTGCACACCCGGCATCTGGCCTTGCCCAGCACATGGGACCAGTGGTGCCAGGGACCTGGGGCTGCTGTGGGAAACAAGGGAGCAAGCAGCAGGGTGCGGCAGAGCTCCGTGGGCACCCGTGATGCTGAGCGGCACACGTGGCACCTGCCTCACTCGCCGACCGCATGCCTGTGGAGGCAGGTTCGCAGCAGGAGCAAGACTCGGGGCCACCACCTCTTCCTGGTGTGGAGTCTGAGGCCCACCGACCCTTCCTAAGGGGCTGGGGCGGTGTCACCCCCTGGTGCTAGAGTGCTTGCGTGACAGCGCAGCGCATGCCGTAAAAGAGGGTCCTGGAGGGAGACCCCTCCCAGCCCTGGACGGACGTGCTCCCACGTTGCCCAACGTCGCCGTCTCCCCGTCTCCTGACACCATCCTGGTGCTCGGGATGGTGCATCAACCAGACGTTGCCACGAGTTCCTAGTCACCGTGGCTGCTGTCTCCTCGTCTCCCTGTCTGTCCGTGCTCAGAAATCATCAGTGGTCCTTAGCGGCTACCTACGCAAGCTCCAGCCCTGGATGCAGCACTGGGGCTCCTCTCAGCTGGCCCCGAGCTGCCTGTCCTTCCACCACGCACCTGTCGTGGTCCCCTGCCTGTGCCAGCCCTCAGACGCCCTTTCCCTCTGCTCGTGCATGTGTCCCCACGTGCACACATTCACTGCTGACATGTCCCTTGAGTGAAGAGTTGAGTGAACAGGGAGAAGGAAAGATACTACTGGATTAAAGACATGTTTTAATGGCCATGACCACATCCAGCATATCAGCCATAACTTACCCGTGAATGTACCGTCTTTTCAACCCAAAAATGGCACTGAGTCTTCCTTTTTTGGAAAAAGTTTTCTAAACTCTTTGGCCCATGTATTTTCTCTGAGAATAAGATCCAAATCAGCCTTAAATATATGCAGTTACAAGGTGATGTTCCTGGGAGAACTCTCTTTTAGTTCCTCCAACTCTTCCCGTCCTATGGGAACACCTGTCTGTGGGGCGGCCTTGCTCCCCTGGGCTCCCAGGTCTCCTTCCCGGCGGTGGCTCTACAGCCTCTGAGGACAGCCTGGGAGAAGGTGATGTGACTGGGGATTAGAAAGCCAGGACCTTCTGTGATCTTTCACCTGGTGCCACTTCATCTGTAAGGTGTTCCAGACAAGCCGTCTTGAGAGTCCTCTCGGCTGGGTCCTTGTGGGCTCTGTGGGCACCCTCAGGGTTCTCACTGCAGCTCGAGCAACACGGAAGGACCTTCCAGCCACCAGCCTCCCCTCGAACCGTCTTGAAGACCTAGGAGGGACGTAGCAGGAGCCGTCACCCCAAGAGCTCGTCCCTGATGCTCAGAGGTGGCGGGGCACTGCCCTCCAGGGCAAGGCGATTTACGTGGTTCTAAACTGGGGACTGAGGGACTGAGTTCCCTGCAGCCGTCTTAAGTGCAGAGGCCCCAGAGATCTGGCTGTTGAAGAGTTTGGAGACAATGGAAATGAATGTCAGTGTTATCTCCGTAAAGCAAAGCATGCCATTAGTGTCAATGTGTGACAGGAAAAGCTCACCGGTTTGCTCTGTGATAATTATCGTAGTAGAAGAACAGAGCCCAAGCTTTTATCTTTGCAAACCGTAATATAGACGATTCTGTTTGTTTTTCTTTTTTCCCATGTTAGGTGAAGGGGAGAAAGAACATTCACTGAGACAATAAATACTATATAGACCATCAGGACAAAACACCCACCTGTCAGCGAACACACTTGGGCACTTGCACATCCTGGGGTACCTGGTGGCACTGGGCCGTGTGCTGTCCTTTTAGGTTCTTGAGGGACCTCCTCCCACCTGCAGCTTAGATTGAGAAGATGCTGCCACTGAGGAGACCACAAGAGGGGAGTGAGGTGGTACCTCAGGTCCTCGTGGGCACCTTTAAGCTGCCCCTGGAGGTCCACGGAGTCGGAGCTCCTGTGTCTCAGCAAACTGAATCAGCATTCGGAAAGGATTAAGGAGACCCACAGGCCCTCCCCAGTGCGTTGCCTCCGATGCCTCCTGGTCACAGGGCCAGGGAAGAGCCGCAGGCTGGGGACAGAGCCTGCAGGTAGCTGAGTGCTCTGCACCTGGTGGACAGGACTCAGAGGGTTGAGGGCAGAGCAACAACGAGACAGCAGCTTGGGCCCCTTGTGCCGAACCCTTTGCTTCTTATGTTAGAAGAGCTTCCAGAAGAGTTGGAAGTCCTTCAACTCCTGCATCTGACACCAGAAGAGCACATCTTTCCTCCCACGGCAAATAGAAGCAGCAAAAGGACCCCAGTGTTGTGACTTCAAGTGCAATCCTTCAGTTGTCCCCAGCTGCCACATGAAGCCCTTAAAGGTACAGAAGAAAAACACAGCTAGGACACTGGACTCACGGTGGCGTTCAGTGAGCACAGGCTTCTGACCAGAAGCATGAGGCCAGCTCCTGTTCTGTCCACCTCCGGTTATGGAACTCAAGACCTGAGACGATGAAGTCCCTGCTGCTGTTGGGGACAGTTTTCCCTGTTGGTCTCACTGGACACTTTCCTGTGCTTGGAAGATTAGGATAGGGGAGCCCACCAACTCTGTGGTCCAGGAGGAAACTTGAAGTCAAATTATGTAGCAGAAAAGCGGAATTCTGAGCTAAACAGTAACCGCTGAGGAAAGCACTCCCCGGCCAGACAGACGTGCTGGGCTAGAGGAGGCACAGCTAGTCTCCTTCCTGGAGGCCCCTGACCTCTAGGGTTTCCCATAGTGGCTTCTGTTGCTCTCACGCCTGGCCATGTGTCCACACATCGCCCGGTTCATCCCGTGTGTCCCACTTGACCTGGGTGGTGACGGACACCTGAGCTGGGATCTGTTTTAGGCCTCTTCTGCTGTCATATTCTATTTATGAACAATGATTGTTTTCCACTCTGAATAAAATGCAAGAGGGGGTACTTCCAAGCCATCATGGGGAAAACGAGGCTGCTGGCCAGGGTCCTGCCCTGAGCCCGTGCGCCCTGCTGGCTGGGACCTGAGCACTGCGCCAGGACTCTCAGTCCCGCCTTCTGCTCTTTGGAGAAAGGGCACCCTTGGGAGGGCATGTGTCTGAGTGCTGCTCCTCGAGAGTTACAGCCCTGAGACGTCAGTAAGCCCTGCACAACACAGGAGCAGAGTCTCCCCTTGGGAAGCACTCAGCGTGTCCCAGGGTGGTCCCCCGCAGGCCCAGCCCTGCCCTCTGAAGGGAGTGCCACCCTCTTCAACAAGCTGTTCTCAGAGAGCGCATCAGACATCTGTCCTACAAAGGCCCACTGCCACTGGTAAAGGGGTGACTTTTAGAAATCTCTACTTAATCACTGACTGTATTTGAGTTTGGGGAAGTACATTTGCACATCAATATTAAATATTCAGGTCTGTAATATAATCCCGTTTGACAGAACGGGCAAATAAATGAATAAAAAAGTGTTTATTGAAAACCTTCTAATATCCCACACCAAAAAGGCAAACATGAACAGAACAGGGTTCTTCCATGCCATCATCACAGACACTGAGAGGGCAAAAGTTACCAGGCTCAGCTACCCTCTTCTCTGGAAGAGAACTACCCACCCAGTGTAATCAGCACAACGTGTGATCTGAAAGGGATATGGAAACAGTCATTAGCAGAGGTATTGACGTGTGTGTGTGTGTGTGTGTGTGTGCGCGCGCACATATATAACTATATTTCCATATATACCGTATCCCTTTCAATAACATGTGGATCACTTACACACACGATTGATAACACCATTCTTTTCTAGATTTTGCTAATAACTACTCTAGCAGAAACTATTCTGTCCTTCCAGAACCATGCTGGTCAGCAGGATTTTCTGTACTGATAATGGTGCATTTCAGTGTGGCTTAGGGCTTACCTAAGAGAAGGAATTAACATTGTTTTCTTTGTATTAAGGATTCTCTTTTTTTAACTTCCAAAATTCCATTTTGAAGTTTTGCAAGCACATGAAACGTTGAAAGAACCTAGACCCTGTCACTGACGTCCACTCTCCGGCTTCTCCTCCACACTGCCCCTTCCAGCCTCTGTCCATCAGTCCGTCGTGGATTGCTGGCTTTTTTCTTGTTTTGTTTTACATTTCAAAGTAAATTGCAGACAACACTACGTTCTCCTCACATAAATGCTACTGGCATGTATCATCAACTAGAGTTTAAGGTTCATTTAGGTTCTTTTCCTTCTGAGGCAAAATTTTGCACAATTAAATGTGCGACCCCGCCCCCAAGTGTTGGAGTTTTGGAATGTAGTCACCATGTTTTGCTCACTGCTCGGCACTTCCTTGCATCCACTCAGGCAGGGTCACCCACAGCACAGTCACCCTCAACACGGTCACCCACAGCACGGTCACCCGCAGCACAGTCTGGCCATCTCCAGGCAGGGTGAGAAGACCACTTATGAGCACAGGCTGCGACCTGCTGGACTTACTTTTAAAGGGCGGCCCCTTTCCCATGGCCTTTGAACTACGTAGCAATAGGGACTCAGGCTGTTGGAAGTTGAGTTCCAGCGCTTCCCTGTGAGGTACCGGGCCTCTCCGCTTGGGTCTGGTGTCACTTGTCCCCAGGCTTCTCTGGTGTCCTTTGGCTTAAGCCCCACTCACACTCCCCTGCCTTCCCAAACCCTCGCAGACTCCGCAGGGCCCACACCTGCCTGCAGTGTGCTCGCGCCTCCCTAGGAGGTGATCTCTCACAGGCACATGGAAGCCACCCTGGCCAAGTCTTGCTCTAAGAACACCACAGGGACAGAGCTGGACAGGAAGCCTCAGGCCCAGGGCATCTGGAGAGTCCAGAAGAAGTCCTGGGCGCTCTGTGCCTTCTCAGAGGAGAGCGATGGGGAGCACCACCAACTGTGTGCCTTGAGTTCCACCAATATCCCAGCTGAGCCTAGGCCTGTCTTCATAAGCGCTGTCACCCCCACTTTACAGATGACAGCCTGAGCCTGGGAAAGGCAAGACGGTTACCAAGACCAAGTGGCTGGGAAGTGGCCGAGCCAGAGTAGGGACGCAGGCCAGCAACTCCTGCGCCTGTGGTCATTCCCTTCCTCAGATGGACCTTGCGCCCCTGGTCTCCAGGAAGTGAAGGAGCTACCACTGCAGAGTGGGGACCTACTGTGTTGCCTGGGATTGAGGATCCCGGAGCTGGTGATGTGGAACTGAGCCGCAGGAACTCGCTGTGGTATTCTGCTGGGATTGCACTGGGGCCACACAGGAGGCCTGAGACGTTCGGCTCTTTGACCAAAATCAGGTCTGGAGAATTGTAAACCACCTCCCAGGCACTGTGCTCTGCACCTCCAGAGGGTTGATGCTGACAGCCATAGCCAAGTCGGAATGACGTGTGGCATTTTTGCCAGAATGGAGTGGTTGAGAGGTGACCCCAGCAAGCCATTGAGATGATAATGGTTATGTTAAGCTGTGTATTCAATTGTAATATTAGACCCCTGCTGTCCACCTCCACCTGCTACTTTGGAGTTCTCCAGCTACTTTGGAGTTCTCAGGAGGATTCCCGGAGAGTTCCCATTGGTTAGGGAAGTGCGGGAGGAGGGAGTTCCGGTTGGTGTGGTGTGTTCCTAGAGGAGCCACATGAGTGGCGTGCGGGAGAGTTCCTGGGGAGTGTGCTGGTGGAGTTCGGAAATAAAGTTTGTTCCTGCTTGAGTGGCTCGTGATTTGTGCCCAGCCAGACTGCGGCAGATTGCAGCTGGTTAGTCACCTCCACCAGTGACCCATGACGTTCAGGACTGGACTTAAGAGCAAGCCCTCTCTGGATGGTTCTGGTTCACCAGAAGAGAAGGCAAGACTTGCCCAGCTATCATTAGAGGTGGGTCTCTTCTAATCAGGGGGGCAGTGAAATGGAAGAAAGAGGAATAGTTTGCCTGCGAATTTGAGAGAGTATACACACTAAGTAAGAGTTTTAGAGTGAACAGCTAGTAAGTGGTGGCCTCCCCTGGTCCACGGAGAGGACAAGGAGGAGCCACTCTGCCTAGCCAGGGCTTTGGTCACGGCTGTCCATTCTCTGTGCCACATGTAACACTTGTCATTTCTAAACAGTTAAAATTAAAATGTGATGGAGGACAAAGACATTATCCTACGAACCAAGTCAGAAACCATAAGTATAAAAAATGAATGATGAGAATCAAAACTTTAAAAGAAGAAGATACTAAGAAAAACAAGTAGAAATAAAGAATCATCAATTACAGAGCAATGGAAAGACAAGATGGCTGCACAGAATCACAATGGTATGTGCAGTGACAAAATGCAGGCTAAAAGCAATAACGTGCACAGTGCTAAGAGGAACAGTACAATCTAAATAAGCAGGTGGGCGGTCAAAACAGCATCAGCTGCAGAGCATCGTGCAGAGACTAGAATGGCAGGGTGAGTCCTGATAAAGGAAGGAAGTCCTTTAAAACAGCAACTTAAAGAACAGTCAAAAAACAGTAAGAATGGAAAATCAACAGGCCGAAGTGACACTTAACAGTCGTATTAATAGCTAACCTTACTGACTTCCTTCTACGCGCTGCGCACTTTACATGCAGATCTCAATTCAGGCTCATGGAAATAATCAGGACATTTTCAAACATACTAGCAGAAACATCACGGGGCGGGGAGCAGACACCAGACCAGCAACACCCACACCACAGACCTCTGCAAGAGCGGATGGACCTGCGGCTGCTCGGGGTTGGCTGTCGAAACCTGCCAGTACCTGGCCAGCTGCTTTTCTCTGACTCTCTGAAGTGCCAGGGCTGTGGGGGTCTCTCCTCCTCCTCCATCGTCCTGGAAACTGGCCCTTCCTACTCCTGATGGTCGAAGCTCCGGCCGTAGAACCTCAGCCCAGCCCGCGGCTGCTGAGCACGTGCTCTGCTCACCTGGTGGGTCTGCCTCCTGGAGGGGCATCCTAGCTCCTCCCAGATGTGCCACCCCGCGCCCCGTGGACTCGGTCCTGTGGCGGCTCTCCTATGCCTAGACTGGGGTCTGCATAGGTATCTGAAAAGAGGGATCATGGGCTGTCCCGCTCCTCAACTGGGCCCTGGGCAGAGTGGTTAGATGGGTGCGTCCTACGAAGGCCCAGCTGGACCTGCTGTGGGTGGGTTAGATGGGTGCGTCCTACGAAGGCCCAGCTGGACCTGCTGTGGGTGGGTTAGATGGGTGCGTCCTGCGATGGCCCAGCTGGACCTGCTGTGGGTGGGTTAGATGGGTGCGTCCTACGAAGGCCCAGCTGGACCTGCTGTGGGTGGGTTAGATGGGTGTGTCCTGCGATGGCCCAGCTGGACCTGCTGTGGGTGGGTTAGATGGGTGTGTCCTGAGATGGCCCAGCTGGACCTGCTGTGGATGGGTTAGATGGGTGTGTCCTACGAAGGCCCAGCTGGACCTGCTGTGGGTGGGTTAGATGGATGTGTCCTGAGATGGCCCATCTGGACCTGCTGTGGGTGGGTTAGATGGGTGTGTCCTGAGATGGCCCATCTGGACCTGCTGTGGGTGGGTTAGATGGGTGTGTCCTGCGATGGCCCAGCTGGACCTGCTGTGGATGGGTTAGATGGGTGTGTCCTGCGATGGCCCAGCTGGACCTGCTGTGGGTGGGTTAGATGGGTGTGTCCTGCGATGGCCCAGCTGGACCTGCTGTGGGTGGGTTAGATGGGTGCGTCCTGAGATGGCCCAGCTGGACCTGCTGTGGGTGGGTTAGATGGGTGCGTCCTGCGATGGCCCAGCTGGACCTGCTGTGGGTGGGTTAGATGGGTGTGTCCTGAGATGGCCCAGCTGGACCTGCTGTGGGTGGGTTAGATGGGTGTGTCCTGAGATGGCCCAGCTGGACCTGCTGTGGGTGGGTTAGATGGGTGCGTCCTGAGATGGCCCAGCTGGACCTGCTGTGGGTGGGTTAGATGGGTGCGTCCTACGAAGGCCCAGCTGGACCTGCTGTGGGTGGGTTAGATGGGTGCGTCCTGCGATGGCCCAGCTGGACCTGCTGTGGGTGGTTTGATAGGTGTGTCCTCGATGGTCCAGCTCATCCTGCTGTGGATGGGTTGGATGGGTGCGTCCTGCCATAGATGGACCTGCTGTGGGTGGGTTTGATGGGTGTGTCCTGCGATGGCCACTTGGACCTGCTGTGGATGGGCCATCATCCTTGCTGCCCTGGGGGGTGTTTCTCTTTGCCCCAGCGGCTATATGGTTGTGGCTGGATTTTCTGGGAACCCACAAGCGTGCGTCTCTGTTGCCAGAGAGTCTCTGCCCCAGAAGACCGGCATGTTTGTTCTTTTCCTTTTCTCTCATTCGCCATGTCTTGGTACCCACCTCTACCTTCAGCTACATATTTATACCTGGACTCTGCACTGGTCACCAACTCCTGCCAGAAGGTCTCTCCAGGTGCTCTAGAGACCCGGCAGCCCCACCCTCTCCTCTCCGGCCTCTCGTGGCGCGCAGGCGTGCTCTGAGGCCTGGAGGACGAGGCCTGAGGGTCCCTCTGGCTCCCTTCCTCTCTAGTGCAGCAGGCATTGTCTTGTCATCTGGGTGGAGAGGTGATGGCTCTGGGCTTGAAGGCAGAGACCCTGGGAAGGAGACCCAGCGTCCATTCTGCAGCCCCTCACCCACTCCTCCAGCTGAGCTCTGGGTCTCACTGTGCATGAGCCCTGGTTTCCAAGAGGGGGAACTGCAGACTGATAGGTTTCCCAGGCAGCGGTTCTGTTCTGAAGAGTTCAGACTCACCTCTACTTTCTCTATGGAGCCCGGCCTGTCCCTCAGCCTTCCTACCCTGGACCTGCCCATGGCTCAGGTGCCCCAGCTTCCTCCTCCACTGAGCTCTGAATCCTGGCGTACACCCCGAGACCCAACAGGTGCTTGCTGGCCTCCTTTCATGTGCTCTCTTTAAATCTCACATTTACTATCATTCTGATTACAAATTAATATTCAACACAGAGAATTTGAAGAATGAAGGAAAATTAGAGGAAAATCCTCCTTTCTGTTCTGTACCCTTCCGGCCTGTTGTGTGCAAGTGTATTTTTCATGTGGCCGTGGAAAGTTACATTCCATTTTGTAACCCACTTATTTTACTAAAAACACGTCATGAATGTTTTCTGTATTATTGAACATCATTTTTAAGATGACTGAGTAACTGTGTTGGAAACCATCTCAGGGCAAGTCCGCCATTTTCTTTTCATTGTTAATCACACCATGGGAAACTCCATACAAAAGGCACTGAACGTTTTCTGAAATTTCCTTGGATTGATTTTTAGAAATGAAACTGTAGATCAAAGGATCTACAGGAATCTGACATCAAAGGATCTGAGGATGTGGGAAATGCATTGTGAATTTTGATCTGGAAGTTTCTACTGTATGGTCACTGGCAACTCCCACTTGCCCTCTCCCACAACATCAGTCTTTCAGCCTTTGGGAGTCATCCTGTTGTACCTGTGTCTCTCTGATGTAGTGAACCGGGGCGTTTTCCCCACGTTTACTGGCCTTTCCAGTCTGTTCTCGAGACATTGATTTTTCCTCATGGATTTCTATGACGTCTTCCCGAGGGTTGCACCCGACCAACATTGAGAAAGCAGAGAGGTTCTGCTTCTGAAGGGAGAGAACTCAGGAGAGCCCGAGGATCACCCTGTTTCCAGGTTCCCAGGCAGTGTTTTTGAGAGCAAAAGCTGGATTGCTTGTGATACTGGTGTTGGTCTTTAAAGGGGAAAAAAAGTGGCCCTGAAGTCGGAATTAGCTTGACATTTCCTATATTTTTGGTCTATTAAAAACTCAGCATTGAAAAGTATCTCCCAAAACTTACTAAAAGAACCTAGAGACATGTTGTTTGGTTAAAGATTGGTTGAAGTTTTACCTAATGCCTAGTATTACCCTAAGCTACTCTAAGTACCTTCTTCCTTCTGAAGGACGAAGAAATAAAATCCATAGACCCTTAAAAAGCTTCCCATGGCTTTGGGGACACTTCCTCAAAGAAACGCCCTTCCAGAGGGGGGACGTTTCCTGTGCCTCAGATGTGCTCAGCCTCCGGCTGTCTCCTCCCCGTCTGTGAGTGGCGCCTGCGTCTTCCAGGTTGCTGATTGACATCTCCCCACCATCTGGAGCTGCCTTTCCCATTACCAGCAGCACATCTGCAAAAGCCAGGTCCGACTCCCGGGCCCTCGGTGTCACAAACCCCCTTAGACTTGGATGAAAACCTCAGAATGAGAGAAGGCGCCACCTCTCTCATTCAAGGGCTCCGCCGGCCCTCCCTGGGGTGCTAAGTGGTGGATTTGGAATTCTTGAGAACACAGGTTGTTTTCAAGCCCTTGCTCTCATTTCCTTAGTAAATAGAATTTCTTAAATGATAACATCCTGCCCTGAGTAAAGGAGGCACCGTTGAGGCCAGCGCTCATTCTAGCACATTCCCCTCGGCACTCTCTGCACCCCACTTCCCACTGTCCCTCCCCCACCCTTCTGCTAGCTGTAATGACCCTGTAAACACTAAATGGCATTTGAGTGCATTAAGCAGCAAACTCTCCAGTGACATAGCAATTATGGCTCTGAAATAGATTTGGTGCGTCACGGAAGATAAGGGTTTTGAAAGTTTCTGTTGTGATTATAGCCTGTAACTCCCACAAATAATAGGCTTCCAAATAAGAGGCTGCCAACGGAGCCTTTGTGGCTTTGTCTTAGTGATGGCATGTAAATTGCTATTAATGTCCTGAGTGTACTTGAATATGCCAGTCTTGGGGGTGTGGAGTGGGCTCGGTGTCTCTCTTTACGCGGCTCGTCATTGTTGTCCTGATAATCCGGGGTAATTGCTGTCTCTCGGATGGTCAGGAGCGTGTGAGAGTTCAGCTTCCTGTGAGAGGGCAAACGGCCTGAGGGTCAAGGTAGGAGGGCATGTGCAGCCCGCTGCTGTGTCCCGAGTGCAGCCCCCGCTCTGGGCGCTGGTGTGCACGGGCTGTGTGTACGCCTAATGAATAATACTTGTCAACAAAGCCAAAGCAAAATCAAAGGTTATATAAACGAAATGGAGAATTGAGTTCTGAAAAGGATCAGCCAACTGGGTAATTTATACTGAGAGATTTTTAAAAATACCCTCTGCTTGAGCTATCTAGATTTGGCTATGTGAGTAAGCACAATCATCTTGTCTGACGTGCTCACTCTCTTCCAGCGTGAGTAGTGCGTGTGTGCATGTGCTTGTGGGAGCATGTTCTTTAGGTGTTCTGCGTGCTCTCTGAACATGCACTGGCCGCCTGGGACTATCAGGAAGTGTGGGGAAATCAGGCCTGATCTGAAGGCTGTTGTCGAGTCTAAGTGTGTGTGGGCGGCTCTGAGTATCGAGGAGGTTTATTCAGATATAAACAGAATTCTCTGCAGCAGGACACCTCTGTTTAGCTGAATGAAGCTAAGCTTATTTTAACTAATTAGTTATTTATTTTGCAGGAGATCAAGATAACCTTTGAAAAGTTCAATTAAAACCCACTTCAGGTTGTAACCTCCCGCTCGGAGGACACCATGCGTCTGTGGGGTGTGGAAACATTATGTGCAATGTCCTCTTTGAAGTGTAACAGGGCAGCAATCCTGCCCCCCCTAGAAACGAACCCCAGCCCCTCCCAGGGAGCCACCTCGGGGCCCAGCCAGAGCCTTCCTGTGTCTGGGTTTGGCAAATCCTGGATTCCGAGTTCTAGTTTCCCTCCTGAGGTAGGACAGTCCATACCACACGTGGGTACCATGGTGTATCTGTGGTCTGCAGCGTGGCCGAGCAGCTGTGTGGGGCCAGCCTCCAGGGCCTGGGCTCCCAGGAGCAGGACACCCAGGGCGGCTCCAAGCCTCCTCATCACCAGCTCAGGGGCAGGCCTAGTCAGGCAGCTACCGTGCTGGACACCCCGGCCTTCTGAGGGCTGCCCACCCTCTCCCTGGGTCTCCCCTGGACTTCGAGCCTGGGCATGTTTTGGGGCTCCCTGTCTTCAGCCATCTCCTTTGCTGTCCACCATGCTCCCACGTGCTGCCCTCCCTGGGCTTCTTTGAACTCCACAGGCCAGTGGACAGGCTTCCCTTCCTCCCTCGGCCCTCTGCCCCACTCTTGTCTGTCCTGCTCGCAGCGGGCTGGTCCGCGAGAGCCCCAGGAGGCCTCGTCTGCCTCCCTCCCACTTACACCATCCCAACCCCACACACGCTCTTTTCACAATTTATCAAATGTCTATTTCCATAAACAGTCAACTTCCTGATAGCAGAAACCAAGAGTTTTTAAAAAATTCATCTACCATCAGGCGCCCTGCAAATAGCACAAACCCAGCACTGCATATGTATGCACAGAATCAAAACCGTAATGACCACAGTGGACGAGACCTGGTGCTCACAGGAGGTTGATGACCACAGTGGACGAGACCTGGTGCTCACAGGAGGTTGATGACCACAGTGGACGAGACCTGGTGCTCACAGGAGGTTGATGACCACAGTGGACGAGACCTGGTGCTCACAGGAGGTTGATGACCACAGTGGACGAGACCTGGTGCTCACAGGAGGTTGATGACCACAGTGGACGAGACCTGGTGCTCTCAGGAGGTTAATGACCACAGTGGAGGACACCTGGTGCTCACAGGAGGTTGATGACCACAGTGGAGGAGACCTGGTGCTCACAGGAGGTTGATGACCACAGTGGAGGAGACCTGGTGCTCACAGGAGGTTAATGACCACAGTGGAGGAGACCTGGTGCTCACAGGAGGTTGATGACCACAGTGGACGAGACCTGGTGCTCACAGGAGGTTGATGACCACAGTGGACGAGACCTGGTGCTCACAGGAGGTTGATGACCACAGTGGAGGAGACCTGGTGCTCTCAGGAGGTTAATGACCACAGTGGAGGAGACCTGGTGCTCTCAGGAGGTTGATGACCACAGTGGAGGAGACCTGATGCTCACAGGAGGTTACTGAGGATTCACGAAAGCTGCAGGGGTTAAATGTCACAGCGAAGGGCAGGGAAGCCAGTGGGATGAGCCTGCAGAGAGGCAGGTGGTGGTAGAAGGAGGGACACGAGCTGGGAGATGCACAGACTCCCAGGGCCAGAGGAGGTGGACAGGCAAGGGCAGAGGAAACTCGCCTGTCCTTCCTGGAGTCCTCAGTGGGAGACAGATTGTTTCTGTGCAGCATTGTAAGCCCCAAGTCTTTGCAGCAAGGGCACCTATTCTCCACCAGAAGTGGCCGATGGTGTCACCAATCTTCCTGAATAGTGAGGGCCTGCCCAGCAACAGCAAGAGGCTCAGGAGGCTGTGGTCAGGACCAGATAGACAGGAGCGTGACAGGGACATGAGGCCACCAGGTCTGATTCGTGGGAGGTGGCAGCCTGGGAGGTCCCCTTTGCACCCAAGGGGCCATGGAAACAGGAATTCTAGATCAGTGCATGGGACAATGCAGGCAGAGGACTCACTGGAGGGATGTGGCAGGTGGCAGTGACTGAGGTTGCAGAGCAGAAGTCCAGTCCTGAGAGTGGGCGGCTCTTGATGTCAAAGGACCTACAATCAATGCAGGCGACGGAGCAGAAGAAGGCACAGGCTGGTGGAGATGGCCTCAGCCAAGACAAGTTCCTGTGTGAGGACACGGGGCAAAAGGTCCAAGCAAGACAAGCCACAGAGCCACGTCTGAGTTTCCCGTGGCCCCAAACAAGGCCTGGATGGTCCCCTCCCAGAGTACCTGCCGTCCCCAGGTGGAAATGCTGCATGCTTTAAAGGTGATTTTTTGTTTATCTAAAATCCAAATTTAGCAGGGTGACTTGTGCTTTCTGTGCCAACTTTATGCCCAGATCCTAAGGCAGAAGCTGAACCTGCTTGTGGGTCTCAGCCCTGGAAAGAAAAGGAGGGAGATAATTTCCTACCAGCCACTTGGGAACCGCTTCTTCCCATGCACCTGCGGCTCCCATAGGCCTGAGGTGGCGGCTGGGCAACTTTCAGGATGAGCATCTTGACAGTCCTCATACCCTTGTGGATGGTGCCTCCTGTTGAGCTGGTGCATGAAGTTGTGTCTCTGTGTCAAAGCAAGATTGCAATGAATCACCAAGTGGACCTTAAAGCAGGAGAAGGAAACTTTATTCCCCAGTTGGTGATCTAGATCCACCAGCTGGTGGGCCCAGGAGTAGGCAGCAAGTCTACACCCTTCAACCTCCCTCTCAGGGTTTGAATACACCGTTTATAGTCCAAAACCATATTAAAGCACAAGTGGATGTTGCTATGATTCAAAACCATAAACAAATGTCATGAGATTATAAGCAGAAAAGAGAGTGGTCCATAACATCCCTAGTTGAGAACAAGTTAGAGAAGGGTTTCTAACATCAGACAATCAATCTCTGACGGGATACACTGTCCAAGAAAAATGGGCACCAAAGAGAGAACACTTTCACATTGGATAAGAATTGCCATTTTGTGTTGCCAAACATGTTATGCTAAGAACTGTTGCTGGGCACCGAGGCGGGGCTTTCCCTGGGACGTGGAGTCTCAGGGCAACATGGAGTCTGCAGCCTGGCCCATAACATCTGCAGCAGCTGGGTCCACCATCTCTCTCAGCCATTTTCCCTGAAAACAAACAGAACCTTGCAGACATCAATCAATCAGAGTCACCTGATGAGAATACAGTGTGCACTGCCGGATCTCCCTCATGGCGAGTTGGTAAGAAGAGTTCAGGGTCTGGCTGCCAAAGTGCCCGGGAACCAGGCCCTGCTTCCGACACGGCGGTTGCCATGAGGTCCGCGGGAACTGTGGAGCCAGGACCTGACAACGCTTCTCCTCCGCAGTGGAGGACAATGCTTCCGTCCACTGTGTGTTCACTTGCTTCTTCCTCTGTCCCCCGAGAGGCGTTATCAAAACGGATGCTATGGCAGGCATTTGGAACCAGAGACGAAGGTCACGGCCCTGCCTCGGGGTCTGGCAGTTGAGACAGTCCTGGGAAGGCACAGGTGCAATATGGCGGCCCAGCATTGCCATCAGGGACCCAGAGGGAATCAGGGGCCTGCAGGGGAAGGAGGCCCTGCCGGGGGTCAGGTAGGGTTGCTGGGATGTCCAGACCCTCTGGAAGGTGACCAGTGTCAGTGGGTGTAACTGGATGGGGAGAGCACTGGGCTTGAGAGGAAGTGGGAAGCAGGCTCGGCTGCAGGAGGTCCTCGCCTGTGGTTGAAGTGCTGACTGGGAGCGTTGCCTGGAGAGTGCACACAGCCAAGGACACTGAACCTTGTCCTGAGGCCAGTGGGAAGCCACTGGAGGTCTACAACCGGGGGTGACATCGTCACGCTTACATTTTTGAAAGATCCCTCTGGTGACAGCTGGAGATCACCACTGTAACATTTCCAGGGAAACTTTGAGTCAGAAGAGGACCCTCAGGGGACTCTCCAGGAGCGTCTTTTCACCCCAAAGCATCTCTTGGTAAGTGCTCTCCGTTTAACCTCCAGGAAGTGTTGAGCGGATCTGGAAAATGTTTTCTCTGAGCTTGGTAGAACAATGTGGATCTGGGGCGTGGCCTCCCTCTTGTGAGCCGTGGTCTCTGGAAGGCCCTAGTGGCTCTGCGTGTGCACGGTGTGGTGGCCCCTGGCGTCTGGGTGATGGAGGGCCTGGAGCGGCCCCTCTCACCCTGTGCACGAAGGCCTCTGTCGCGATGGCATCTGCCGCTGCTCAACCAGCTCGCCCAGTGCTGACATCAGCGGTTCACGCACCTCAGTGTATTTCTGGGCTGTGAATGAGAGTTTCCCAGAGCCAGCCCCCACTCGGGCTGTCACTTCAGGTGATGGATCCTCTGCATCAAGGGGGTGCTGCTAAGGTTAGTGCACAGCACAAGCAGAAAGGGGCAGAGCTGGGCAGCACTTCCCAGCCCCGTGGCCAAACCGCAGCCAGGAGAGGCAGCTGCAGGCACTCCGTGCCCATTGAGGGGGGTGGCAGAGAAGGAAGAAGCTGCTTGAGCTGCCTCTGGGCCTACCGTTTGTCAGGAGAGACCAGTGGACCTCCCGCCCTGCCTGGCCCCAGCCTTGGCCCCAGCTAGCTCCAGCCACCTCTGCTGTGCCTCTCAGCCACACAGAGTTCCCGCTAAACTTGTCCACATCACATGTCCATTAGGGCAGGAATACATGGGCATTATTGTTCTGGAACATTTTGTTCCAAAAGGTCTTGGACTGGTTTTGAAGACGCGGGCCTTCTGCTCTTGGAAAAATGCCACATTCTGTCCCCATGGTAAGCTCCCTTCGCGTCCCCCTCGGCAGGCTTCCAGGTGGAGCCTGGAGGTGTGGAGTCAGATGGATCTTGCTTCCAGCCACAGGATCACTCACTGGGTGCCAATGTAGACTCCCTGACATTAGCATTTTGAGAGCAGGTCTGTTTTGAAGCACAGTTTGCATCAGAGAGTGAAGGGACAGAGACATAGAAACAAAGGCCTCCTTTCCTGCCACCCCAAGTCGTTGACGAGACCTCCTCCCCTCCCACTGTGCCCAGAGACAGACCAAGACCTTCCTACGTCACATCCCCTGGCAGCCAGGGCAGCATGAGAGGACTGCTCCCCAGGGTTGACCTGCGTGAGCGAGGTCGTGTCCCAGGACCACGCCGAAGGCCTTGCCTCGAGGTGGACGGGGGCGAAGCCGCGAGCGCAGTTCACGGGAAGCAGCTGAGCTGGGTTTGTCGTGACCAGGCAGAGGTTGCGGCAGAAAGGCAGAGAGGCTGCACCCCTGGATAGAACACCTCCCGAGGAAAGAGCTCGAACCCCAGAGGCCACCGTGGCCTAAAGAGGCAAGAGGTGGGGGGTGAGAGGGCATGTCCTGGGGTAGGGAGACCTGCAGTCCCACTCTGTGCAGGCCACGGGGGTTTGTGGGAATGTGGGACTCCCGGCTGACAGGGAAGGTCTGGGGCATGCCGCCCCGAATGGGTGGTCGCTAAATGTGAGGCGTCTGTGCATGTGTGTGTGAGTGTGTGGAAGGAAGTGAGAAGCAGTAGAGGGGTTTGTTTCACCTCTGAGTTAGGAGGTTTTATCTACCTTCCAACTAGCTGAACCCAAGGGCTAGTTCTGATATGAGGTGGAGCTCATTCCTGCCTCTGTCACCTGTGACGTCTCCGTCCCTCTGCACTTTGTGCCCTGAGGAAACAGAACTTCTAAGAAAAAAGTTCAAATGTGTACTATTTTAACCCACAGAAGTCCCACAGAAGGTCCTGGGCGATATAGAAAGCCCTGCCTCCTCCTGCCCAGGGCTACTCCTCAGGGCTGGCCTCAGTACCATGCTGTGCAGGCCACGGGGGCTCCCTCAGACACCCCACTGTCTTTCCATGGACCATAGTACAGCTCCATGATGTGACGTGGTGATTTGTGACCAGTGTGATAAGACTCCTTCGTGCCAGGCACCACGGTGGGCTTTCCTACCCACCTGACTCACCAGCTGAGGCTCAAGTGCCGGACTTCCCTCTTTCCAGCCATTTGTTTCATGACACCACCTCAAAAAGTTTTATCAGGTTTCCTTAAAACCCCACGGCACTCAGCCAACACCCACTCACACCCCCGCACCATACACACCTGCCTGTCTGTCTGTCTGTCATCTAAGCATCTATCTGGTTGACATACACCTATAAAAAGATTATTAAGATAGACAGATATCAAAATGCTAATAGTAATTATCTGAGTTGTAGAATTATGGGTGTTGAAGATTTTGTTTTTATGTTTTTATATTTTCCAAATATTATAAGATACAGGTATTTTACTTTTCAAGAAAAAAAGATGACTGACACTAAAGATCTTCTTTGGGAAAGTGTGGCTGTCCCCAGTTGAGCTGACATGCAGGAGGACATGGGTGCCATGGTGGGGAAGGAAGCCACCCTACCGACTGCCTGCGCAGACCTCTGGCAGGAAGTGCAGTCCTTCTGCCCTGGGATCCGGCTGTAGGAGTCTGGGCGCCCAGGGGACGGGAGGGCCTTCTGTTTTTCCCGCTGTGCTCTGCCCCGTCCCCATCACAGACAGCCGGCAGTGGGGAGGGCGAGAGCTGGCCGTCTGCATTGGGGGCAGGGAGGTGGGAGCTGGGGACGTTGCTCCTGGACCCACCACTGACAAGCTGTGCTCCTGACACTGTCCAGGATGAGCGAGGGCCCTTTGGTACCCAGGGCTACTCTTGAGTATGCGGTGGACAAACCTCCCCTCCTGCAGAGTGCCTGGAGGGAGCTGCTCCGAGTAGCAAGCCTGGGTTTCCTGGGGAACTGGAGCACACTGGGGTGAGCCACTGGAAACCAAAGCCGGGGGATGGAGGGTCAGAGGCCGGGAGGCCTGCACAGCCTCTGCCCCAGGGGGGGAGTCGGCTCCTCTTCTGCAGGCTCGGTCCGGCACTCTGCTGTGCTGTGGGTGGAGCAAGAAGAGAAGCTGGGGTCCTCCCAAACGAGAATGGCAGTGCCTGCCCTGTGTTCCAAGTTTTTCAAAGAATCAGGTGAAAGAAAAGAACAAAAGAAAGTATTTTACCAGGAACACCAACACCCGCTCTAATCGACATTGATGTTCCCGGCGTCGAGGTATATTAGCTCCAAAGAGCTCAGTGACGGGGAAGGCCTTGCGTCCGGTTACTTCAGGGCTTTGACACAGGGGCAGCTGGGAGCTGTTGACCATGACCATTCTTCAACTGTCTGAGTTCTGGGATGCTTTTTGAAAGGGTGGGTCACTAAGTGAGTCCACGGCCTGGGTGCTTCTGGATCTAGCCTCAGAAGATCGACCTCCCAGGTCCAGGGAGGCCCTGGCTTCCCGGGCCATGGCTCTCCTGTCTGCTCACAGAGCCCAGCCCCGTGCCCCGCCGCCCTCTTTTGGCTGCCGTGGAGCCTGGATCGCCTCCCCCTTCCCAAGGCCCACCTCAGGGCCTGCCACTCCATGGGGTGCAGCGACGCCCCGGCTCCAGCAAGCTGTGGTCTGTCCCCGTGGGAACCTGGAGGCGCCAGGCTCGCGTGCATGAGGTTCAGCCTGGAGTGAGCTTGAGAACGGGGCCTGGAACCCCAAGAGCAGGTGGGAAGCCTGGGGGAGGGACTCAGGAGCCCTGGGGCCCACCGTCCTGTTTTTTCTAAAGGGGAGACGGAGGCCCCAGAAGTGAAGATGCTTCCCCACCGCCAACAGCTAATTGTAGCCAGGTCAGAACCCACCACCCCAGGCCTCTTGACCTGCAGGACCCCTGGCGTTCCTCTGGGGCGGAGACCCAGTCACAGAGGCTTGGGTTGTCAAGCATATCACCCAAGTGGGAGGCGCAGGCGTTGAGTCCCAGGGCCCCGGAGGGTCTGAACTCTCTCAGGGTGGGGGATACGAGCGCCCCAACAGCAGCTGCCAGGATGAGTGTGCCTTGTGCTGGGCCCTTCTCTCGGGCTCCTCCGCATTGTCTCATCTGGTGCCCAGCCCCCGGCTCACAGAGGACTCACTTCTCTCCCTCTCTCCTTCCAGGCTAATGGAGGTTGGCAGGATGCTACTACCCCTTCATCAGTGACCTCCCCCACAGAAGGACCTGGCAGCGTGCACTCCGATACCTCCAACTGATCTCCCGCCATCACACCCGCTGGCCCCGGGCCCCCTGGGGCAGGGGCCGGAGGGAGGGCTTCTCTCCCCACACTGGCGCCGTCAGACGGGGGTCGAAGCAATCAGCAAACACAATACGAGTCTCCTCTCCTGTCTTCTTTGGGATGCTCTCTCAGCCAATCTGGACACTTCTTTATACTCTCTTCCCTTCGTTTCTGGGTAGACGCGCCCCTCCCTGCCTCCAGCTGCCGGCCTGGCTTCCTGCCCCCTCCCTCTGTCCTAGGCTCCCCGGGTCCCTGCCCTCTAGTACATCACTGACGGATACTTTCAACAATTAGAGGAATTTGAAAGGAAGCAAATTACAAAGAAAATAATAAAAGCGCTTGTCTGTCTTCACGCTGTGGTTTGGGGAGCTGAATGCCCTCTGACCTGCTCCTGGTGCTGGCGGCCAGTCCTCCCGTTCCTCTTGTTGCTCTCTCTACCTCTGAGCAGGAAAAGCCACCTGCCCTGCTCCCCCCTCCCGCCTCCTCGGCTCCTCCTGTTCCCTGGGTGCTGGGGACTGTCCTCCGGCCTCCCGTGGGTTCCCAGGCAGGAAGTCCAGGGTAGGGAGGGGTGGGAGCAGCCAGGGAGGGTCCCCTCAGGCTTTGCCCCATCCCCCAACACTTGGTTGCAGAAACTCTCTAGGACCATTCAACGTTTAGGAAGCCACCTTCAGCTCCGGCCGCGGACGGGCCTGGTCTGGGCACAGCCATGACAGCATCAGTCAGGGGGAGAAGGCTCTGTCCTGCAGCATGTGGACTGTCCCTTCACACCAGGCACACACGGCACATGCCAACGGCGCAGTCTCACCTGCGCTTTCCCAAGACCATCTGAGCAAACGCCCACGCTCACAGCCACCACGCTCTGGCCCGCCAGCCAGGAAGGGCATTGGCAGTTCTGAAGGTCACTGTCAGGCCAGCAGTGAGTACCTGGTCTCTGGAACCAGCAGGTCCACCAGCAGGTGCCCCAGTGCCATGGCAGGACCTCACTGGTGAAGATCAGTGTCCAGTGGAAGCCTCTACCCCACCGTGAGCTCTTGGGAGCCACAGTCCGCTCAGGAAGTCCTGGATGGAGGTCGCCGTTGTAGCTGGCTGTCACCCTAGGTGCCGTGTATTAGCTGTCCTGACCCTGACCTCCTGCTATAGGTGAGCTTGTTGCTGGCCTGATTTGAAGAGACAAGAGCCAGGGGAAGGGATCGTAGCGTTTTCATGGAAATCATCTCAGTGGTTTCTCCTCCCTGGGAATGTCTGAGAGAAAATAGCAGGTGCCAAGAGCTCTTCTCAAATGTCCCCTGGGCTTGCATTCTTCCCAGCTGACCTGCCAGCTGACCTCGGGAAGGGGGTTACGTGGGAGGCGGCAGCATTGTCTTCACCCGGGACACAGGTTGCTGTGCTGGGTCCCAGGAGGTCTGTGAGAGACTGAGATTGACGTGCTCACGCCCCATCCGTGAAGTCAGGGAAGCAGCATCCCCAAGATGAGCTGGTTCGTAGCACGTAGGGACAACAGTGGTTTTCTTTTCCTAACTTCTGGTTCCTTCAGTCCCCTGTGTCACCACCATGATGACAGAGAGTTGGTAGTAGAGGTTTTTGGCTTGTCTGTTGTGCTCTCGGGTTTTGATTTGGATTTTGGTCTCTGTGGCTTCCTATGGGAGAGAAAAGCTTCCAAATTTAAAGACGAGGGTCTGATCTGTTAGCTCGTACTTAAATTCAATACGTGGCCTTGCAAGTGCTTGTCCCCGCTCCGGGGAGATGTCAAGACCCTGAGGTGAGGAGGCCTGCCCAGGAGGCTGGGGGACTGTGCCTGGCACTGAGTACTAAGTAGGAAGCCCTCTGTGTGCTCTGCAGAACGGGGACGCTGCCCAGGAGGCTTAAGGGTGTGGGCCTTGAAGGCAGTGCAGAGCGGACGCTGGCCAGATGCAGCCACGCTGGAGGACGAAGGTCAGGAGAGACTGCCTCTGCTACCCCAGGCCAAGGTCAGAACAGGCTGACGGACAGGCCTCGGGGAGCCTCGAGGAACTCGGGGTGAGGACGCGTGGCCCCGTGTCTCAGGGGCAGGGATAGGGATAGACTGAAGGTGCTCACACAGGAGCAAGGCTTGACTTGGGTCACAGCACAGAGGAGGGTTCCCAATGCAGATCAGGTGACTGCCACCTAGGTCAGTGAGCAGCTCAGAGCAGAGGCTCACAGAGCTCTTCTCCTGGCAGGAATCACTCTGGTGACTCCCGGCCCAGCACTTCCCCAGGCCGCCTCCCGTCCCACACCCTCCTGAGGTCCCCTCCCAGCCACCGTCATTTCAGCATGGTGGCCAGGAGATCTCCCCACCAGCACAGAGGGGTCCGCCGGCCAGACAGTGTGAGGTGAAGAGCCACCGGGACCTCAGCTTCCTGGGACATACGCTGGCCAGTCCCAAGACACCAAATGTCCCCAGGGGTCCTGCCGTTCCTACTGGAGGTGGGGGCGCGCCCCCCCCCACAGCAGATGCCCCCAGATGGTCCTGGAGGTGGGACTGCCCACCTTGCCCTGGCACAGCCCCTGGTCCCGGCACCCAGCCGTCGCCTGGCGGTCCCCGGGCCACCCTGTCTGCAGGTCCCTGTGTGGTGGCGGTTCTACCAGCTGGTGGCCTTTCCCCTCGCCCATCTTTCCCCCGCTTTCCTTCTGCTCTTTATTTTTCTGCCCAGAAAAACCTGACTTCGATACCAAAAAAGATGAAACTACAGAAACTCAAATTTAAAAAAAACTTAAAAAAAAAAAAACTCAATGATTCTTTCAGCTTTATTGACATATCCCATTGTTTCTTGCGACTGTGTCTCATTCTTTGTAGTATTGATGACGAACATTTGATAATGAATGTTCTTGTATATTCAGATAAAGAAAAAACCAAAAAAGCGGTCTGAATTTAATAGTGTTTATAATAAAAATTTTACAAATGACCCTCATAGCACGCGAAACAGGGCGGGGACGTCCCCTCCTTTCTGTGATGTCGCGCATCGTTCCTGCATTTGTTTTTAACACCAAACTACCTGCGTTCCTCGTTTCCCACTTTTCTTTCATTTCCTTGCATTTGTGAGTTAGGTCAGGATGCTAGGAGAGTGTCATTGTGCACGTCCATCTCTTGTTTCACGATGTTTAAAAGTGACAGTAACTCATTTTGTAAACTAAAAAAAAAAAAGGTTGGAATAGTGAACTTAATAGTTACAACCTAACACATCATTGTTTATTAACTTTGAGACCCAGAAATAAATTCCTTTCTTTTCTTTATTCCTGCTCTTTAAAATGCCAAAAAAAAGAAAAAAGAAAAAGGAAAAAAAAAAGTTTTTTGTGCTATTTTCAGTTTGTTTATTTGGGGGTGGGGGCTTTTTTAATTGTCAAGATTATGATCTTGCTGTTTTTGTTCCTTAAACATGTACACAAGGTGATGTGAAAAGATGGCAGTGTCCAGTCCCTGTCCCCGATCTCCTGTGCTTCAGAGTGCAGCTGAGCTGGGGAGCGAGGCGGAAGCCGGGCTCACCTGCGCTTCCAGAGCCCTGAGGAAAGCCCAGGACCTGCTGCTCCTTTGGGCTCTTTGAAAATCCGCAGAATGAGCCCAGGGGTCTCTTTACGCTGTAGGCAGAGGGTTTTGCCTGGGCTGGTCCTGAGTGCCTCGACCGAGGGCTTGCTTTCTCTGTGATGAGTGACGCTCCGTGAGGTCTTCCAGACAGCCGGCGAGGTGCCGTGGGATGGGCACCAGAGGCCACAGAGAGCAGCCTGGACGCAGACCCTGGGTCCAGGCTGGCTGCTGGTCCGGAGTCCTGATTTGGGGTGGAGAACTGGTGAGATACTGAGCCAGATTCATGCTGTCATGTCCCTGACACTGTCCCTGACAGTGCCCATCTTGTTGACCTGCGACCTGGACGGCTGCTTAAAATCGTGCAGCTGGCTTGGTGCGGAGCATTCTTATTGGTTATAGGATAAAAGGCAGCACTGTTATCCAGAAGGGACTTAATCTTAAACAGACCTCACTCAGCAAATTAGGTGTTCAGAAAGCAGCCAGAATTTCTGAAAAACGAAGCAAAACTGCAGAGGGCTAGGGCCCTGCTTCAGGAGCAGGCGGCGGACCCGCGGCTGCGCAAGTCCTCGCTGAACAGGGACGACCTTCTCACATCACCTTCACGGTCTCCATCCCTAGCTCAAAGCCTTCTGGAAACTTTATTTGTTGTGAATGTTTTTCTTTTGCTCAGTGTTTCCCCTTTTCTCTGTTACCTCGCTCTCCCCGGCGCTCGTCTGAAGCGCTGCCCTTTGGTTGCTGGTTCATGCTCCCTCCGCCCTCCCCCTCTTGTTTTTCAGAGTGTAGGCCTGCACAGCTCGGCTCTGTTTGGAAAGGTCAAGCTTCTCTGCTTCCAGAGCACAGGCTTCTGTCCCTTTGGGCTCCAACTGAACTTTTGTGTTCTCTAATGATACTAACACGGTGTAGGTTTACAGTCTCCTAATTTGTACTGGTAATGCATATTCCAAATAAATAGTTTCTTTTGTTGCAAAAAAAAAAAAACAGTATATATTTGTGTTTTGTGCAAATTTCTTCTGGCAAGTCTCTGCCCCCAGCAGGCCTGTGGTGGTGTCAACTGTGGGTAAACTGCTGCCCCAGCCACAGTGAAGGTCTCCAGGCCACAGCAGCAGGGCCAGACCTCGGGGCCTCACCTCACCACAGAGGAGGGCGGGCGGGCCAACCCAGCCCTGGATTGTCTGAGACGGTGCCCTCTAGTCCCTCTGCCACGGCTGTCTGCCCCCTGGCCCTGCTTTCCTTTTCTTGACCTGCAATGATCAGGTCCCAAGAAAACTGTGGTTCCCCAGATGTTTCCATGGAAGGAACCTAGGCCACGAGTGGCCCTCAGGTGTTCCAGCGGTGGCCCAAGAGGACTGCCCGCCTGCTTCCTGTTGTCTGCCGTCCCTCAGGAACACCTTTCCCAATTCTTTGCTCCACCGAGACTGACCTTGGAGGTGATGTTCTGTCACCAAGTGGCATCACCAGGTGTCCATGGCTAAGGCTGCACCTGGCCTGCAGCCTTCCCGTCTGCTGTCCGTAGGTGGCTCTCTAAGGGCGCTTCTCCTCTGGATGGGTGCTGCTTCTCACTTTCATGCTGTTCTCCTAGGAGGAGGGGAGCCCCGGGGAAGCCAGTGAGTCCTAGAGGCTGAGGTGCCCGGAACTGACGCCCTCATTCCCATCACCATCTCGGTCAGTAGGAACTGGATGACAGAAACTCAGCCCAGTGGCACCAAGTCACCACTGTTGTCACTGGACAAGCTGAGTTTTCCACTGCTTCAAAAGCATAAGGCTCTCTTCTGAGGACCTGACGGGCACCCCCAGGGCCTCAATGGGAGCTGCCTGTTCCCTTCGGACCTAATCTGGCAGCCTTTGATGGAGCTAGCAGCTCCGACCACGCCCCTTCCCGCTACAGGGAGCGTGCCAGGCCTGGGACCCACAGAGCATGGCTCAGTGCGCTGCCCCCAGGATCCCGCATGCCTTCTCCTGAGCTGCCCTGCAGTTTGATCATGGAGCTCCCAAGGACCAGATGACCACGACTTGAATCCCAGCTCTACTCCTGCCAGGCTCTTGCTGACGTCACTTCTGATACCAAATGAGAGTTTTCCCAACCAACCGCTTCTCCAGCTCTCCATGGCCCACTGGGTGTCCTAGGATCCAACTCAGTCCTGACCCTCTTCATGTGGAGTCCGTCTGAGGGCTCAGTCCCAGGACTGCCTCACGTCAGGACCAGCCTGGGCATGGGGTCACCCACAGTTCTACAGCCAGCCAAGACTCCAGTGGAGGGACACTCACAGTTCCTCCTTCATTCTGAAGACACCAATGAACAGCCAGCTGAAGCAGCGTCTCCGGGGAGCCTAGGGGACCCTGGGAGCAGCCACTGTCCCTGTGGAGCTGGGTGCACCACTTCCCTGTGGTACCTGTGTCCACCCCGGCTGGTGGGGTAGGGGCTTTGTGGGGTCCCAGCATGGCCACCGTTGGCTAAGCCACTCAGGGCCCGGGAGAGTCACTCCAGCTCCAGCTCCTCACTACAGAGCTGGAGGGAACAGGCTCAGGGCACTGAGCTTCTAATCAAGGCTTGTGCCTCCTGCCACCAGCTCTGTCCTGAAGCTATCTGTGGCCTGCCAATAGTTCCCCTAGAACAAGGCTCGGTCCATCGTCCTTATCATCAGGAAACCCCTAGGGATCTAGCTGCCCTGCCAGGAACCAGGGGCAGAGACCACCTAGAGGCCGAGCAGCTCTATCCTGAAACACTCAATGCTCCAAAGTCAGACTCTGAGCAGGAGCATGGTGCCACACCTGGCCTCATGCCACGGGCACCGCCCTGCACCAACACAAAAACACACCGTAAACTCACCTCCAGGCTACGAATCCGAGACCGAGATAGGTGATTGACAGGTGACAGGACTTGGACTTGGGTCCCAGCCCCCCAAACACTCAAATATTCCCAAATCTAAAGAGATAAAAAATATCAAAACCACTGCAGGTCCCACGCATTTCCGAGAGGGGACAGTCAGCCCCGTGTGTCTCCCATTTTACCCACTCCCTGCCGGCCACGTGCCCGTGGGTCAATGGCTTCGTCTCCGTCTCCGTCCTCTCATGGGATGGAGTGGACACTGTCCATCCCAGAGTCTTACACTGAGCTAGCCTGCAGCAGGCCCTTGGAACAACACCTGGCACCTGGGCACTGCTCACGTGTGACTGTCATCAGTGTTGCCTCCCATGTGGCACGGGCACCTCCGCCACCCTGGCCTGGCAGCAGTTAGGGTGTCCTCCCCCCTCCTGGTCCCGCTGTGGGGAGCCATTAGCTCTGGGTGGGTCTTCGTTTTTCTCTCCTCTTTCCCCCTCCTTCTTCCTCTGCTCTTCGTCTGTCCATCCAGCTACCACCATCGTCCCCTGTGAAGAAATGGCTGCCCGCTCCCTGCCTCAAGGGCGTCATCCCTGACCCCTCACTCACTGCTCCACCTCCTACTCTGTCACAAAACCATGGGTTTAAAAAAAATATGGATCCCTTTTCCTCTTGAAAATCTGAGTGACCCCGGCTCCAATGGACAGGGTAGTCTGGGCGCCTCGGGTTTGTGGGGACACCATTGTTTTGGTCAGCTTTTTCACTGCTGTGACTTAAGAACAATGTTAGGGGAGTAAAACTTCATTTAGTGACTCACAGTGTCGGAGGGCCCAGTCCACAGACAGCAGGCTCCATTCCTCGGGGCTGGGGCTCGAGGTGAGGCAGAACATCATGGCGGAGCGTGTGGCAGAGGGAAGCAGTTCACATGATGATCAGAACGCAGAGGGAGAAAGACTCCATTTACCAGACACAAATATAAACCCCAAAGCCAGCCCCCAATGCCCACCCCCTCCAGCCACACCCCACCTGACTCCAGGGAGCACTCAGTTGGTCCCTCAGGGACACCACACCTGAACCATAACAGCCACTGAAGCATGTCCCCTTAACCCTATGATCCTCCCAATGATCACCCAATGATCCTCCGCATCAGGAAATGCTCTTCCACCGCCAGAGCCCAGGGTCAAAACACACACGTGTGTGCACACAGACACCCACAGAGCACCCCACGTCTGCAGACAAAAACGTGGCTGAGCACAAAGCTGTTTCTGCACCCCTCACGTCTCACAGGAGCTCACCTGCCTTCCTCGGCCGACTCCCAAGACCACTTGTGTCTCCTTCGTGGATCCTGTGTTTCTGCACAAGAAAGAGGGGAGTCCGTGAGGCCCAGGCAGCAGTTTGCCCGTGCTGAGTGCAGACATCTAAGGCAGCACCAAGTGACCACAGCTGCGGAACCTGGAAGCGCTGGACGAGGCTGGCGGGGTACCCAGGCCACCAACATCCAGCTCCGAGCCAGGAAACTGGGGTTTTCAGACACTTGACGTCAGGAGGGAGGTGGCCAGAGCTGGGCTGGGCCGGACCAGTGAGGCCTCTGCAGCAAGCTCCACAGGCGAATTGCTCTGGCTGCCCACCCGCTGCTGGCCATCGCTGGGCTTCTATCCCGAGGGAGAGAGGATGTGTGAACTGCCCGGAGGGTAAAGTCCCCTCAAGGGAAGCTCTGCCCTCCAGATGCCAGCTGTGGCTCTGTTTGAAAGTCCTCAGATCCAAGTCAAAGGCCAGGGATCTCCAGCTCCTTGGCCATCAGTACAAGGAGCTGAGAGGGAGTTGGCTCTCAAAACGCAGGGCTCATGTGAACCCCAGGGTAGGCAGCAAGCAAGACGGGCCTCTGTGCCAGCCTCTGGCACATCTAAGAGGCAGTGAGCAGAGGCTCTGGAGAGCCCTGACCTCCTGCGTGTCCACAAAGCCTGGTGGCTCACACAGGGCTCCCGGCACTGGTGCCAGAGAAGGAGAGAGTGTGACCTCATCAATCACTGACCACTCGCCGTCGGCGCCCGGATTCATCCCAGTCCCATCAAGCCTCTCGACCCTCAAGGACACGAGACCAGCCTGCTCCAGCCTGCACAGCTGCCTCTTCAGCCTCGCTGCTCTGCTCAGAGTACCGCACTCCCGCCTGGGACTCGCCCGCATTGACAATGCCCCTCTGTGCCAGCCGCCACTCCGCTGCGGCTCCTGTCCTAGGTCTTGCTGTCGGTGACTTGCTCTCTCAGGGGCTGTTTGGCACACGGGAGCCCATTACTAGAAGGCAGCCGTCCGCAGACCAAGCCTGAATCCTGCAATGAGCAGGCATGTGCCTGACCACCCTGGGTGCCTGGCACACCTCTGCCCCCCAGCAGGACAGAAGACTCGCTCAGAACCTTAAAGATCAGACAAGAACCAGCTGAAATCGCCGGCTCCTTGGGGATGAAGGCCATGGCTCATCATTGACAAGTTTGGGCGAGAACTTGAAATTGTGAAGTCCATTAACAAAGCCGTGAACCAAAAGGAAATAGGATCAGGCTGGGCTTCTGGGAACAGATGTGGGTTACCGTGAAAGGCTCTTGCTGTTGGTGACTTGAACTAACTCATCTCCTCAGAGGACAGAACAACAGGAAGCCCCAGGAAGCCATGAGCATGCCATCTAACCTCGAGGAGAGGGACGAGTGCTGGCAGGAACCCCTGCCCCGAGGTCAAGACAGTCTGATGGGAAGCCCCCAGGCCTGGAGGAGCCCTGGCACCTTCCCCGCCACACGGGGCTCCGTTCCAGCAGCTGACCTGCGGATTCCCACCGGCAGACGAGAGCACAAGACCCTTGGGGCCCGCTGGCAGGGCTCCAGCTACATACTGGGGGCCAAGATGACGGTGGTGAGGACCCTGAGAAACCCGAGTGTAAGCCATGTCCACTTGACTTTGCTCTTCCTGCCCAGAGTGGCTTTCCCTGCTGTGACGTTGCACAGACACCACAGCCCCAGTGCGCTGCCCCAGTCCCCAGGGGTTATTGCCCCAGGCCCTCTGCCTGCCCCCCCCCCCCGGCTCTGGCCACTGAGCTGAGGTGCCTTCCACCCTCTGCCTCCCCTGCAAACTGAGAACACGGATTCCAGCTCGGGCCACAAAATTCCTGCTCTGTGGGAATACGAAGGTGAATAAGAAGTTATCCCGACTCCGACGTGGTGCAGTTGGAGACTGAACAACTCCTCCCACGCTTACTTTTCCTGTCAAGTGGGCCTTCACAGGAGGGACAGTGGCTGTGGTTCTCAAAGAATGTGAACTCTGACTCGTTCCTCCCAGCTGCCAAATGAATAGGTGAACACAGAAATTCACCAGAGGCCAAAGCCCCAGGCCGGGAGACACGTGTCCCAGAAGACCCTGCTGACAGTGTCCCAGCACACAGCTTCATGGCTGCTCCCAGCTCTCGTACCAGCCAGGACAGGGGCCCACAGAGGCTGGGGGTCTTGCTGGGGGGCAGAGTGAGGCTCCGTGGAGGACACCAGGCACCAGGCAGAGTGAGGCTTGGAGAGTGGTCAGCTGTGCTTACTCTTTCTGCAGCAGTGGCTGCTGACGCGAAGCTGTCTCCCTGGGGTCTCCGGGTGACATTTGTTCCTTGACTCCTCAGTCCTCGAGCAGAAGTTCTGTCCTTTGACTGACTTCCTCCTCCCTTGCTCATGTTCCGTCCCCCAAGGCCCAGGCAGAGCGTCTGACATTTGTTCTTGGTACAAGAGCACCATGTGCTCAGTGTGACTGAAGGAAGTCTCCCCAGGGTGGAGGTGAATGATTACCTCGGACTCCCCCTTCCCTTCCTTCAGACGCGGCAGCGTCCAAGCCACGCGGGGCCTGGCGGGAGCCACGTGACGGGCTTCCGTTCCAGCATGACGGTGATCGGGAGCTACAGTGACCACAGACCCTGCAAGGAGGAGGACAAAGGGCGGGAGGTGGTGGTAATGTCACGGGAGGGCCAGGGTCCTCCTCCATCACCAAATGTCCCCTGCCGTGCACTGAGTCCCCGTGCTGGGATGGAGGGCGTAAGGCAAGGCCTGGTCCTGCTCCTAGGTGCTGGGTCTGTGAGGGTCCATCATCGCCCCACAGCTCACGGGGTCAGTCTGCAGCTGGGGTGAGGTCTGAGCAGGAGCTATGAGGCCCGAGGAGAGTCTCCCCCGGAGAAGTGGGTTAGACGGCAGGGGCAGCCGCGCCTCAGGACCTGCCTCTCGAGCTCAGCCTCCGGGTTCTTTCGCGTACGTAATGACAGGACGAGTCCTGGGCAGAGAGAGGCGCGGGCGTCAGGGCTATGGGACAGGAGGGGAGCTGACAGGAACTGGGACTGGCGGTGGCCTGGGACAACAAAGGAGCGTCCCAGAGGAAGGGGAGGAGGCCAGAGAGGTAGAGGATGATCACCCCAGAGCACCACCCAGAGTGCAGTTGGTCTCCGTACCCACCGGTCCTACCTTCATAAACTCAGTCAGCTCGGACTCCCCCTTCCTGGGCGTCAAATCCTTTTTTTCAAAACTGTGTCTAGACTGAACATGCAGCGACCCTTTTTGTCATTATTCCATAAACAATAGTGTAGCAATTACTGACACAGCATTAGATGGTGTTGGTACCATGAGGACCCCAGAGATGATCTCAAGGACACAGGGGGATGTGGGCAGGCTACATGTGGCCCCCGTGACTTGTTAAGTAAGGAAGTTATTTAAAATCAGTAGTCTGGATTTGAGCATCTGCTGGGGTCCTGCAACCAGACCCTGGAGGGACAGTGGCTGTGGTTCTCAAAGAATGTGGACTGTGGTCCCTTCCTCCCAGCATGTGCTTACAGAGGACCAACTCACCACCAAAGATGGGAATCCTGAGAGGAGAGACCCACACCCTCTCCCCTTAGCGCAGATGAAGACAGAGGGGACGCCCGTGCGGGGCAAGGGGGATGGTCAAGCCACGTCCAGCTGCCTGGGTGGAGCCCCCTAGCTGTGGGGAGTGGGGTTGTGGAGGTCCTGGAGGCCTGGGAGAGAAGGGAGGGACAGCCTCCCGGGCTGCAGGCCTGAGTTAGGCCCCTCTTTCAGCTGTGAGCCCCCGACCTGGCAGTTCCCCGCCTGTGCTCACGGGCCCTTCAGCTCCAGTGCCATTCCGTGTAAATCTTTCTCAGAGAGCCGTTTCTCCTGGTGGTCATACAGTAACAGGCTCCTAAACCCGCCTGGGGGGTGAGTTACGAGCTGGTCCCTGGAGGCCCAGCCTCTGTTGCCCACAGAATGAATTGTGGCACTCCAGGCTGCTGGGCTTTTTATTTATTTATTTGTTTGCTTTAGCATATTTTAATCTGATCATTAAATCGCAATCTGCCACCCATGCCCAAGCCCGACTGTCCTCAGATGGAGCAGATTTTTCACAGGTAATGACACCTATAAACTTGGGGATGGCAGCACCAGAGCAAGCTGGAGGGGAGGGGGCAGAAGCACACCCCGCTGGCTGGGCCTTGGCTGTCCTGCTCGGTGCTAGGCCGGCCCGACCCAGCCCAGGGCAGCTGTGTGGCTGTCCGCGCAGCCGCCATGGCCTTTGCCATGGGAATGTGAGCCGGAAGGCAGAGGCGAGCCCCTGTGCGGTGTCCCTGCACGCTGTCACCCTGCTCCACACTGTGTGGGCAGCGAAGCCGGCCCTCAGCCTCCTCAGAGCGTCGCAAGGAGAGGCCTACAGGGATAAATCCCAGCAGCGAGGAGGCCAGGGGGTACCACGGAGACGGCGCTCGGGCCATCATCTGCTCAGGCTGCTCTCACTGGGGGACTGCCGTCTGATGCAGGGCCCGGCCCTCCTGAGGCTAGCAGCCACCAGTTCACCCCGCGTTGCCACCATGTGCTGATGTCCCTCCGGAGCTTCACAACCACTCTGGGGACGAGAGGGGCAGGTGTCACTGTTCCCCATCGGCAGGCGACGAGACAAGGTGTGGGGTGTGCAGTGAATTGCCCCAGAGGTGCCTGGCTCACAGCAGGTTCTCCACAAGCACATGTGGACCAGCAAATCAGCTCGTGTTGCCCTGAAACAGCTGCAATGCCCAAGTAGAGGTTGGCTTCTGGAAACCGTCCTTGCCAGAGGAAGATCCAGGGTGCAGGCCCCGGAGCCCACCACTTCCACATGGCCCAGCTGCTGAGGACCCCCCCCCCAGTTTCCCCCCAGTTGCTCTGTGCACACCAGAGGGCTTGACGCTGGAAAAGGTATTTGACGGTGGTGCACTGGAGGCAGGAGAAGATGAAGACGTGCCCATGTGGTGCTGCAGTGCCGAGGCCTGGCTCTAAGGGCTTGGCAGCTGTTCTGTTTAACCCTGACATCTTTAAGTGGGTTCTGTCATCCTGTTCATTCCAAAGAAGAGGCTGCGTCCGGCTCAGAGAGCAGCTTTCCAGAAGGCGGGAAGACACAGGGCAGAGGAGCTGGAGTCTGGCTTCAGAGTGGCCCAGCAGGACTCCACACCACCTCTCACTGGGGCTTCCTCTAGAACATGCCAGGACCCAGGTACAGCCGGGAAGGAGGACTCCGTTCTTGTCTAGTGTGGGCCTGGGAGCTCAGAGAGGGAGGGAGAGGGAACACAGCGCAGCTAAAGAGCACAGGGCTTCCCAGTCACCAGCCATCGAACCTCGAAGCACCTCTGAGCTGCTTGTGGCTTCAGGACAGGTTTGGAACATTGGAGGTGAAGCTCAGAAGCCCAGGTCTGGACCCTACACAGGCCACCAGATCACACAACAACCAATTGCATATGTCCATCTATTGTCCTGAGCCTGGTTGGGCAGCAGGACCTCACTGCATCTCAGTGAAAGAGCTGATTTACATAAAGCAGAGGAGTCAGAATCTCACACTGGAGCTCCGTGCCTGCAGCTCGCGTCTGCCGGGGTGGCCTGGACAAAGGGCCAGTCACAGCTCCTTCCCACTGCTACCTCTCGTCCATGTCACCTCCATATCATCCAGCCACGGAGTGTCAGAAGATACCAGGACACCCCAGGAGGACACAGGACAGCAGCTGACAAGCTGTCCCCTAGCGACAGTCCTGTTGGTGCCCCAGATGATGAGCGCCCAGCAGCTCTGCCCTTCCACGTCCTAACCAGCACTGGGACTGGCACCAACACGGCTCCACGGGACCCTCAGCTAACTCATCCACCACCCAGATGCTACTCCCCACTGCTGGCTCAGGGTCAGTGTTGATTGTTATTGTTTGTACTCTTACCACTCCCAAATTGAGCAAAGTGACCTCTAAGTCTGAAACATCATACCAAGACCAACATTTTAACTAATAAGTCAAAATTTAAAACAAATAAATAAGTGATTTGGCATCTGAGATTCAAAAGGGACCTCAGAAGTCCCCTGGCCAGCCCTCTACTTCACAAGCTGTGCATGGACCTGTGCTGTCCATTTTGTGGGATCTGACTTCTGATGGTCTTCAGCAGGAGGGAGACTTCCTGAAATCCAGGACTCCTAAGAAGCCATCTCTGGTGACTGATTAAAGGCAGAGGACAGCATCCAAGGAAATCAGCCTTGGAGATTAGGGTATTTATCAGGCAGCATGAACTTGGTCCCTTTTCTCGTCCTAAGTAACCCACTGAGCCTCCTGCCGTCTCCTCCCTCTCTGTGGGACAGGGACCTCAGCATCCCCAGGACTGTGGAGATGCTGCATTCAAAGGGCCCAGCCCAGCCTGGGTGTAGCTGGTGCCCCCGACCCCCTGCTGCCTTCCCAGCAGGCTGCACTTGGCTGCACACTGGGGACAGGCTGTGACACAGGGCTTCAGGGACGCCACGGGAAGACAGAACACCCTGTTGGGGACAGCGTGTTACTCTATTGAGGATGAAACCTCTGTGAGTGGAAGATGCACGCACAGATGCCCACGGCATTCTCAGGTGGGTCCAGTCTGCAAAGTCAAGGGTCCCCTCTCCAGTGGTGGCCACTCACCTTCCCACCAGCTCTGAGCTCTTGGGAAACACTGGCAGAGAGAGGAGAAAACAAACCAGGGGTGGGCAGATCCCGGGGAGGGAAGGGTGGAGCCAGGCGCAGCCACTGCTCAGCAACTGCTCCGTGTCCCCCTGGATTCCTTGTCAATGATTACTCAATCTCAGGCCTGACCTTTCTATTCTAAATAACACTGCAATATCAGCGCGGCCCAGCGCGCAGCCTTCGCAGGAAATTAACTGTATCTGGTTCTCACAGGAGACCCAAGAAATCCCCCCAGTCACTAAGCCCAGACTGGTTTACAGAAAAAAAGACCCAGTATTATCTTCTTCTCCTACATTCCTCCTAATTCCCGTCTAAATATCACAGAGCTCCCAGCTGTTTAATTCTAATAAATACTCATCTATTCTCAAAACAGACAAATGTTAGGTCTCAGGTGGGCCCCACGCGTTCTGTGAGGCAGGAAGATGGAAAAATGGAGCAAGAAAGAGCAGAGCGGCTCCCAGCCAGCTCCACATTCCCCACGGCTTACAGTGGAGCAGGGCCCATGGTGACCTCAGGTGGCCGTTGTACAGCCAGTGGCCAGCACTAAGAGGGTCTTTAATACCTCCATGCGTCTGCAGCCGGAGGGCTGGAGGCGGGGAGCGGCAGGAGCCCGGCAGCCCAGGCTGCAGCTCCTTGGGGAGTCTGCCTCCCTTCCCTGAGTTGGGGTTTGGACCTGGGTTCAGGTGGCCACGCCCTGTGCAGGAAGCCCACGGGGAGAACAGGAAGATGGAAAGACGGCTGGCCGTGACTCCGGGAGCTGGCTTATTTACAAATGACATGCACCAGCAGTGGTGGGATGGGGAGAGGAGGAACCCTCTGACACTTGGTTTAGGAAGCGCCTGGATTGGGGTCAATGGGTACTAAGACGTTCCTGTCCTGGTCTCTTTGACCCTTGAAGAATCCGAGGACTCTAAAGCAGACACAGTGGCTAGAAATCAATGAGAGGTTCTCATGGAAGGTCTGGGCTCAGACCAGAGACCCCCCACTAGTCTGAACCTGGCACAGCACCTGCAGGTGACATGCAGCTGCCACCACACACTCAGTACCGGGAGCCAGGCCTGGGGTTTTGACTCAGATACTTGGATCTCTCCAAGAGCCCCTTGCAGCTACCAAGGCTGGCTTGTTCCCGGGGTGAGATGTTCCGTAGTCGGAGAGGCTGCGGCTGGTAACTGCCTCACGCCTACCCTGTGTTCCCTCCTCAAAACAGCAGCCCTCCCAGTGCTGTAGCAGACTCCTGCTGGCAGGGGAGGGTTCTCCTGGCCGTCAACAGATGGCTTCTGACAGGCTGAAGGTTGGCTCTTGAGTCTGGCATAAATTAATACCAGGCTGTTATCGTAACCAAGTTGGAACACCACCTCTGGTGCTATTCCCTTGCTGTGGTGTGTTGGAACGATGTGGGACCCCTGGTCCCCGTGCTCCAGGCTCCCGTTAGGCCACCAAAAATCCTCAATTCTAAATCCCTGATTGAACCCACTTCCTTCTGCTGGGCTCATCAGGGAGACGGATGACCCCACGGGCCAGGGGGATGCAGGGTACACCTGGGACTGGTTCCTTGTGGCTCTGACAGGCTTCCAGAAAAAACCCAAGGACCAGAATATGACTACCCATATGGCTACTGGCTCACCTGTCCCTGAACCTCATGGACAGTCCAGGGCTCTGGCTCGTCCATCAGCAGGAAGTGGTGGTCCGGTCAGGTGGGAGCTGCTGCTATCCAGAGCTGGAGGAGAGGCACCCACCGAGGCCAGCTGAGGAGCTGTCCGGCAGGGCAGCCGTGGGTGCCCAGTGCGAGGGAGGCAGCGTGGTGCTGGGGGGGGGGAGCAGAGTGGTGGGCGAGCCAGGCGGGAGCCGGGAGGGTTTTGATGGGAGGTATTACTGCCTCCAGTTTATTGACTTAATAAAGCAGCCTCTACGTGGTGGGTAGATGGATGTAGAGGTCCCTGGCAGCTTAATGTGGGCGCACAGATGCAAGCAGCTGGTGATTTGAGTTTTCATGAACCCATCAAAAGTGTTTGCATCTCAGTTTAGGGTTTCCTAGTGACCCCGCTCCTCACGGACAGGTGAGGCAGGGTCTTGGGGGAGGGGCAGGTCTGGAGACAGGTGCTTCCCAGAGCTCCGGGGATGCTCAGAGTGTCTGTGCTTTGCCAAGCCTGCATCCCCAGGAACCCTTGGTGAGCCTCTTGGTAAGACTCACCTCCAGAAGGGCCAGCGTCCTTGCTGCCCAGTCGCACTCCGTTCTCTATCGCAGAACGGTAACGGGACGGTTAAAAGAATGCACCAAACTGGGAGTTGCCCTTCCCAAGGACAGAGACCATTTCCTGGTCATCTGTGCCCCGAGCCGTGGCCCAGTGCAGGCAGGCAGTGTCAGTGCTGTGAGGAAGCCATGCTTCAGCCCACTTGGCCTCCGTCTCCTGGTGGACACTCAGGCTCCACAGAGGCTCTGGAGAGGGCTGCTCTGTGGGCCACCTGTAGGTGGCCCTGTGGTCTCGGGCTGGTGGAGCCTGCTGCAGGGCTCTCAACAGTCAGGGTTTGGTGACCTTCAGGCTGTCCTGTGAGGGGCCCTTGCCCCTCAGCTTGTGAGGCAGGTGCTCACTTCTCAGCCCCATCTGGAGCCTCTGCCTGTCTTCCTCCGTGGGCCTCCCGCCCCAGCCTTGTCCTCCCCGCACAGCTTCAAGTGGGAGGGGGAGCTCGCTGTCACGGGTCCAGTCCACCAGCACACCTGACTCTCAGATGCCCCTGGACACATGTCCAGGCCCTCCCTGGGCCTCTGCTGCCTTTGGCCTTGGTGGGATTTACGTCTCCTCGCTTTCCCGATTCTGTGCCTCTGGGGAGGGCCCAGCTCGGCGCCACCTGCTCACTGAGAGACCCAGAGGGGACAGAGGAGACAGACGTCAGCTCCTCCTTTGTCCCAGAGAAGCACTCTCTCTGCTGCCTGGGGAGCCCCTCCCATGCTGGCCTTACGGAGTCAGCCAGGCTGGGCCTTCCCCAGGTGAGCTGCTGAGGCTCTGTCTCCCCACCCGGCACCGTGCGCCCTGCTGCTCAGACCCAGCGCAGTCCTTGTACATTCATCCTGTTCAACGCCATCCTATTGGGTTTGGTCCTGTGTCCAGCCTGGCAAGACCTCTCTGGATCCTGACTTTGTCCTCCAACGCCGTAGCGTGTGGCAGAGAGCTGCTATCTTTGGAGCGTTTCTTGACCAGACACTGTGCTGTCCCCGCCACGCAGCCTTTGTCCCGGGCTGAGGTGTGCTACGACCCCTAGTTCACGTAAAGGAACTCAGAAGGACGAGGAATGCACCCAGGCACAGGACAGTGTGGAGTGGAGTTGGCTCCGTCTGAGCCTGAAGGTCCCCAGCACACCAGCACCTGCTGCCTCGGTCTCCATGCACGAGCCAGGCTGGACCAGCGGCTGGCGGCAGCAGCCCGGGCACGGCAGGCCAGGGCCATTCGCTTGCCTTCCTCAGCCTGCTGCCCCTCGTTGCCCCTGAGGTGCCAAGGTCCATTCTGGAGAGGGTCACAGCAATGCCAGGCTGCCCAAGCCCTCCCTAGCCAAGCAGTGGACCATGCCAACCCAATGGCGTCCCCCGTCAGTTTGTGGTGATCTCGGTGTCCCAAACTATTTCACTCCACATTCTGAAGCTGTCTATAAAGAACGGAGCCTGGACTCGGCCCAGGACCGTTGCGGAGCCCTGCCAGGTGGCGACTGCAGAAGGACCTTCCCACAGGCCTTTGGGAGCAGCCCACAGAGGACAGTGAGCTTCCACACCACACCCTCCTGACGGGCCATGTGCTTCGCCAGCTTTGTGTTGCTGTGACCAGAGACTTGACAAGAACAATCAGAGGAGGAACGGTTTACTTGGGGCTCAGGGTTTCAGAGCCGCAGTCCACAGACAGCTGACCCCACTCCTCAGGGCTCAAGCTGAAGCCGAACATCATGGCGGAGGAGTGTGGCGGTGGGCAGTGGGAACATGGCACGAGGGGCAGAGAGGGGTGACGCTGCCCTCACCAGGGACAGATATACCCCCAAAGGCAGGCCAGGGACCCCTCCTCCTCCAGCCACAGCCCACTCAGCACAGCCACCCCTGGGCACCCCATTAGGGGATTCACGCAGTGACGGCCGAAAGCCCTCGTGACCCACTATGTCACCTCCAAGGCTTCTTGCATTGTCTCTCACGTGAGCTTCTGGGGACACCTAGTTTCTAGACCATGACAACATGCCTTCCCTCATGATTGCAGCCAGGCGACCTCCACCTATGAACTTGCGTGTGTGCATCTCAGCGCTCTGCCCAGTGCTAGCTTCTGTCTCCACGGTCTCTCCAGGACTACTTTAGTTCTTGTGGGTCTGACATTTCAAAACCCTAACTGTGTTGCATAATGATTCAACTTGTGCAGATGCCTTTGCAAGAAGTTGGGCTTTGCCTTTTTTCTGGATTCCTTGGTGGTGTTCAAAGACTATTTAGGAAGCAACAGTAAAAAAGAAATGAAGGAAGGAAAAGACGGAGAGAGGGGCAGAGTGGGCCCAGGGAAGAACAGGGACGGGAAGGGAGGGGCGCACGTAGGCCCGCCTGTCACACTCTGCCTCTGTGCTGCCTGCATGGGGCAGGTCTGGGCAGCCAGAAGGGAGACTGTGCCAGAACTCTGAGGTGGCCCTCCAGGGAGCCGCCCGGGGCAGCCAGTGAGCTACTGAGCACAGGTTGGTACTCAGCTGGGCAAGGGTCTGGTCCCTGAGGTCCATCAGTGAGACCTTGCCTCCCATTTCTCTGGCTGCGGAGGTGCACCCTGAGGGAGCGAGGAGGAGTGGCACGGGCAGGCAGCTGCCAGGGGGGCAGCCGACCCGGGGGGAGTCGGCCAAACCTACTCGGAGCTCTGGAGCACAACCCCCACGATGAAGAGGGAGCTGGCAGAAGCGGGCAGCCCCGGCCACTGCCACACCCGGTCACTCCCCGAGGAGGTCTTGAGGGAGCCAGCAGGGAGGCCACCAGCTAGCCGCGCTCCTCAGAGCTGGGCAAAGAGCCGGGAAGACATGCACAGCGCGTGTTAGCCCACATCTGCGGACCACGGGGTAGGATCCGTGTCAGTTCTACACGCGGTCCAGCACAACGTCATGTCAGTGGCTCTCAATAACAGTGAGGCTTACTTTTATCACTGTAAAGCAAGAGTGTTGTTTTGATATGTGATAGATGTCCAAAAGCAAGGACCTGCGCACAGGCACACACACACCAAGGAGCCCCATGGCTTTCCCTTGACACATTTTACAGCAGCATTTGGGCAGCTATTTATTGGAAACGGCCCGAGGTGCCTCCAGAGTGGAGCCCGGTGAACTCAAGACCACCCTGGAATTTTCCGTTAGTGAGTAGTTAGGTGGAGTAATAAATGAATCATTATTAAGCACTTTGCAAATAGAGTGTTATGTAAATGCTAAATAATCATAATAATGCGGTGGTGTGCTGATCTCAGGAACAGGTCGGCTTCCACATCATTTAAAATGGACAGCGCAGCACGGTCTGCGGAGATGCCCAGGGTCTGCGCCAGAGCTGGGCCCCGGGTCACCTGAGATGGCTGCATTCCCTTCCCCTGTCTCTGAGGGATGGTTAGCCGAGGAGAGGGATTCTGGCCGGATTGGGGGGCAGTAAAAAGCTCCTGTGCCTGGCTCTTGAAAGCGGACCTCGGTGCGCACAGGGATTTGCATTCTGAGAAGTCAGGGCTGATCCATAAGGGCTGGGGGCAGGGCATGAACATTTGTTGAGCGCCTCCTGTGACCCAGGCGCTGGGCCCATGCGGTGCGCAGTGTTTATTATCTCATCTGTCCTCCAGGCCAGCACATTAAGGTAACAGGAGAGGAACAAAGCGGAGCACGTCACTATTTTCTGTGGAAAAGCCGAAAGGTCTGCCCGGTGCTTGCAGCTGCTGTTCTCCCTTGGCCTTCTGAAGAGGGGCCTGGAGGAGGGGGAGTCTGGGGATCAGAGAGAGCCTGACCCAGAGGCTCATCCCAGCCCCAGGTGCTGGCTCCCGTAGGACACATGGGTGTGGGAGTGGCATCCTCCTTCAGGACTGCTCCCGATCCTGCTCCTCATCCATGCTGTGCCCCTAAGGTCCGCTGGATACCAAAGCCTGGACAGGCTGATGCAGTCCTTCCTTGTGCACGGCAGGGGACCCATCCCTGGGCCTCCCACTCGCTGGGCAAGAGCTGGGCCCCTGAGCTGCCTCCCCGGCCCACGTCACACGTTTCATACTCCTGAGCAACATTAGCAAACAGTGACACAGGGAGAGCCCCGCACCCACGGCTCCCAGGGGACCTGGGTCCAGGCTCTCATTTAATTCTTGTGAAACCCCGAGATTCGAGTTTTACTGCCTCCTAGGTGAGAACCCTTGATAACTCCTTCAGTAACTTCCCCTAGGTCACGCGACTAGTGCAGTGAGAAGAGGACCTGAGACCAGGCTGGCCCACAAGGTCGGGGCGGGGGACTGCCGGCTGTGCTCAGGGGTCCTGAGCCTCCTAGCCATCCCCACGTTCCTAATAAGAGCTGATCAATTACCACTGGCTTCACAGGCCCGATTTTATTTTATTTTATTTTATTTTTTTTTCTCCTTACAAGCATTTATTTTATATTTGGTTTAGTTTCACTTGACATTTCTTAATTCCAAATATATATTATTATTTTTCTTTAAACAATTATTTATAAAATAATGAAGAGTCTTTTGTACTTGTCTTCCAATGCTGTTCATTCCTTTGGGTAGATTCAGATTCCATTTGATATGATCCTTCTGAAAAATGTAAGTTATTTTTTTTTTAAATTTTTTATTGTTGGTTGTTCAAAACATTACAAATTTCTTGATATATCATATTTCACACTTTGATTCAAGTGGGTTATGAGCTCCCATTTTTACCCCATATACAGATTGCCGAATCACATCAGTTACACATACATTGATTTACATGTTGCCATACTAGTGTCTGTTGTATTCTGCTGCCTTTCCTATCCTCTACTATCCCCCCTCCCCTCCCCTCCCCTCCCCTCTTCTCTCTCTGCCCCCTCTACTGACATTCATTTCTCCCCCTTGTATTATTTTTCCCTTTCCCCTCACTTCCTCTTGTATGTACTTTTGTATAACCCTGAGGGTCTCCTTCCATTTCCATGCAATTTCCCTTCTCTCTCCCTCTCCCTCCCACCTCTCATCCCTGTTTAATGTTAATCTTCTTCTCATGCTCTTCGACCCTACTCTGTTCTTAGTTACTCTCCTTATATCAAAGAAGACATTTGCACAGGCCCGATTTTAAAGGCACAAAAGGAGTGGTGTTTGTGAAGGGCTTCCCCGAGCACAGCTGACATGAAGCGGACTGCACAGGGAGGCCTTCGCTCTGGAAGGAGCAGACACACAGCGACACCATCCCCAGACCTGGTGACCAGCATGTCATCCCCTCCAAAGTTCACTCCTCTGCAATCCGTCCTTGCCACACCTCCCCACCTTGCCCCTCGCAAGGCCACTACCGGTCAGTTTTCTGTCACTGTGTGTATCAGTCAACTTTCTTTTACTGGGACCACAGGCATGACGAGAACAACCTACAGGGGGAAACCTTTATTTTGGCTCATGGTTTCATTCAGTCCACGGTCAGCTGACTCCATAGCTCTGGGCCCCAGGTGAGGCAGAGCGCCACGGCTGGAAGGTGTGGTGGAAGGAAGCAGAGAGCGTCCACTCAAAATATAAACCCTCAGGGCGCACCCGTGATCCACCTCCCCCGTCCACACCCACCTGTGGTCACCACCCAGTAGGGAAGTCCTTGCAGACCACTCATCCATCTCATGGGTTCATCCGCTGATTGGGTCACCGCTCTCCTACTCCAGCCGCACCACCTCTGAACGTTTCTGCACTGTCTCATGTTTGAGCCTTTGGGCCCCAGATCCAAATCATAGCACGATATTTAGCTTGAGTTTCCTACAGTTTTATGCAAATGGAATCACACAGTACATACTAAATTTTTTCTGGCCTCCTCCATTCGACATAATTATTTGAGATCCATCCAAGGGTTTTCATTTTCTTTGTTTTATTTACCGGGATAAGGACTTTGAATTATTAGTATGTGTATTGTTTAATTTTAGCTGTGACTCTCCCCACAGTTGAAGTTCCAGTTCTGTCATGTCTCGTCTGCTCACGAGTGGCAAGTTCCTTAACTGGCCCGAGCTTTGTTTTCTCATCTATGAACTGGGTAAACTGCAGATCACAGAGACGACATGTGAAAGGTGCTTCCCTCTGCAATTAAACTTTTAAATAATAAAAATAAGTTTTTCATCAAAAGCCCCTTGCTGTCTCCCGGTCTTTGATATTGATGTAACAGCAACTTTCATCTGTTTTTCCAAGTCAAACACTTCCGGTGACATCTGAATCCTCCTGTTGGTCTTCTTGAGAAGCTCGTGGTGTGTGGGCCCATTACTCTCCATTACGAACGAGGACACTGAGGGGAGAGGGGGTAGGATCAGGATTTGAGCTGAGGCCCTCTGGCTCGGGACCCTGTTTATTTTTCACTCCTGTATGCTCACGTTTCAGTGCACAGTGGCACCACCCACGAGGCTTCTGGGCATCACTACAGGGGAAGGAAAAACTTGATATAAAGACATGTCAATAACTAAGTGACTAATAACTAATAACAATATATAATAACTAATAACAATCATAATAACTAATGACAATAACTAAGTGACTAAGGTAAGAAGATTATTATTGGATCGCCAATTATAATTAAGGAGTCCCAAACGTTTGCCTGCATGACAGGCCACACCGCCTAGTTGTAGGGTGGCTACGAAAGCCCAAGGCCAGACTCTGCGAAGAAGACAAGAAGACCTAGTGCCAGCCTGAGCATGCTTCCTGGACGCCCGGGGTGGGACGTAGAGCAGGCCCAGGGGCAGCCCGTCCTGCAGGCTGCATAGACCTGCTCCGTAGACTTGCTCCCCCACATCCAAGCTCACTGCCCCTCAGAGTGGAAGGCATGGATATCTGCTGCCATGCGACGGGAAGGCAGTCACCCCTCAGCTGGCTCCAGCACAGTGGCCGCGCGTCCTGGATTCTGGAGCTGGCTGGAGCCGAGGACGTGGAATTGCCACTCCCGTCAGGGACCAGTCCTTTCTTACCCATCTCATATGCCCACATCTCTCCGACTGAGAGACTTCTATTTGGAGTTGGAGGGACCCGCGAGGAAAGATACAAATAAAATGATTTCAGCATAAGAAAGACCTGGATTCCAAAGGTTTGGAAGCTGAAGAGACAGAGACAGCAACTGTGCAGAGGGCCTGAGGGGACATAGAGCAGGGCCCTGGCCTTAGACCACCCACCAGGAGGGCTGAGAAAGGCAGATTTGTAAACGCATTCTTCTTTCTGACACTGGAAAGGGAACCCAGGGCCTCGTGCATGCTAAGCTAGCGCCCCCCAGGGCCCCAGGTTTTATAAACAGAGGGTAGGGCAGTTTAGGGACTTTGGCTCAGGGTGTACTGAGAGATCTGGGGGAGACTTCCAACCCCTGGTTGAGTTTCCCAATCACAGCCCAGGTGTGAGGTCAGACTGAAGATGAATCTCATGAGTCTTCAGTTTGGAGAGGGTTCTGTCCGAAGGTGTCCGGCTGGTTGTGTGTGGACCTCCGGGTACCGTAAACGTCCCTACGCCCCTCCTTGCGCTCTGTTCCCCTGTGGTACAGCCTTCAAGGTGTTAGTGCCTTCTTGCGCAGACGCTATGTCAGGTCCTGGGAGGCGAAGAGCAGGGTCCAGGAAGCAGCGACCCCCCGTACGCTCCCCGTTGGCACACCTCCACTCCACATCGCCACCCTAGCTGCCACACAGCTCTGCGACCTGGGATGCCACCACCACCAGCCTTCTGGTGCTGGGTCACAGGGGAAGGCCAGCCTGGCTGAGATGCAGACCCCCTGGCCAAGGGCTCTTCTGCTAAGGGGCTGCTGTGCCCAGCCTCGTCCTGGGCACCTTGCCTTTGCAGTTTCCGGGTTGTCTGTCTTATCTCCATCGGCTGACCGGCCTGACAGGCCCTGGGGGGTACTGACTTTAGGAGAGCTGCCTTGGGTCAGGCCTAAATCCCACAGGTGCCGGGGAACCGGGAGGACTCCCACCTCGCTGCCCCTCCCCACCCCCTGTTGGTCCGGAAGGAAGTGTGCTTATCGACTCTGCCTGTGCCAGGGAGCAGCACCAAACCAAGTTAGCTCCCTGGCTGCCTCTCAGGCCAGCTAATTAAATTAGCTATTGTTGCATCACTGATAAGGACACTTTAGAAAAGGAAAGAGCCACTCATCCCAGCAGCTGTAGAGCTAAAGCCAAGAAAATGCATTCATAGGAACTCTCTGAAAGGAAGCCCTCGGGTGGACGGTTCTGGCCATCTGCTCCCAGCCCAGTTCCCAGCCCTCCCTGGCCCCCATCCTCATGAGTGCTGCTGCTGTCTGACTCCTCAGTGTCCAGCTGCAGCCAGGAGAGCAGCTCTCCTCCTCTCGCCAGGAGCAAAATCCTGCTGGGGGTCTGCAGAGGACTGGGGGTTTTTCTGGGAGAGAACAATGAACCCTTAGGTGCTCTGGTCTCTCCATAGTGTGACAGTCAGTTCTTATTTGGAAGAGCCTTAAAGAACTGGGGAGAGGAAGGAGGCAGAAAGGAGGGGGAAAGGAAGGGGAGAGCAGGGAGAGAAGGCCCGCGTCCATGCCTGGGCTGCTGGGTAGGCGCCTCTTGACCTGATCACGGCCACCCACCCCGGGAAGGTGTCTTAAGCTGTCTGCTGGCTTCTGCTTGAGACCTGGATGCAGAGTCCCCCTGGGCCAGGGAGTCGGAGCTTAGGACAGTGGATTTAAGCAGCCAGCGAGATGCAAGGACAAAGAACGTTGGGGCTTATTGGCTTATAGTCATGACCAGGGAGCCCGCCACGTGGCCACGAGGATGAGGATTCCAGGCTTCTCCCAGGAGCACGCCTCGAGGCGCCCGTGTTTCTCAGACGTGGTGAGCAGCTGCCCAGCCGCACAGGTGTGCCGAGGCAGCGGCCTGGGCTCCAGCCCTGGACCTGCCGATCGTCATCTGCGTAGAGAGGTCCAAGGAGACCACGTCTGTCCTGGCTCCACACTTTTCCTGAGACTAATTATCCTGGCTTCTTAAAAGTCTGTGAGCTGCCTGGTGTCTTTCCGATTCACTCTTTTTCTGCTTAAATTAACCAGTCATTCCCACGCAATCCGAGTGATTTAAAGAGGCCTAAGTCCAACTACCTTCTTTGACAGATGAGGCGAAGACCCAGAGATATTGAGTGATTTTTCTCAAAATCACACAGATGACAACTGGCAGGTCCAGGGCTGGAGCCCAGGCCTCTGCCTCCACACGTCTGCGCTGCCCGGGCAGCAGCTCACGGTGCACTCGGGGTGCTCCTGGGAGTCCACAGGAGAGCCCCGGAATTCTCACCCTGTCCTGGTGTTCAGGGCTCCCTTTCCCGCTGAGTCTATGGACCCTGCTTCTTGTTGTCAGTCAGGGGAAGGCTCCCTGTGGGGACATAGCAGGATGTCCACCTGGGAGCCCACACCTTGCCGAACCTCCTCTCCACCCACCGTGGAGACTCTGGGCTTCAGGTTCACTCTCGAGCCCCCACTGCCAAGGGCTGGCCCTCTTCCTACTAGACAAGTACACTGCGTGGTGTGACCAGGTCTGGCACCTCCAGGGGACAGGCATGCCTCTTCACAGGGCAGCCCTGCCCGCAGATGGGGGACACCACACAAACTGAGCCCCTCTGACACCGGGACGCACTCCTGAAGCCTGCTTTCTTCGTCTCAGACAGAAAAGCCCACGTCCTTCTCTCCTCCAAGCCCGGCTTTTCCAAGATCAGAGGATAAAGCTAGTGAACTAAATAAGAAATGCCAACCGTTAATGAGTCGGGGATATTTACCAAAATAATCAATTTTAAAAATCTTCCACCCTTTAAAGATGCAAAGAAAAGGAAAATCGTTACTGGAGGAGCTGTGCTGAGACTAGCTTCTAAAAAGTCCAGTTTCAGTTTGGTGTTCATTATGGGAAGTACTGGACAAAGCAGAGGCCATGTCCATTATGGGGAGTACTGGACAGAGCGGAGGCCATGGCCCTGGGTACAGGGGCCAATGCCACAGGCCCAGGTGTCATTGAGAAGAGAAGCTGAGGCCGTGGCCCTGGGTACAGGGGCTAAAGTCACAAGACCCAGATGTCACTGAGGACAGAAGCAGAGGCCATGCCCTAGGCACAGGGGCTGAAGCCACAAGACCCAGGTGTCGTTGGGAGAGAAGCTACCTGTTGCACATGCTGACCAGGAGGAAGCCTGCCAACGCGAGTCCCTCGTCATGCACACAGTGCTCTACAGGGTGGTCTGTAAACACTCTTCCTCATGCACAGTGGAGAATTTCCCCTGTGTTAGGAGACTGAAGACCTGACTTCTTTGGTGGCTGCAGAGCCATCTGGACCCACCCTGGCCTTTTCCTTCCCTCCCGTTTCCAACTGGTCAGAGCTCTCCGAGACCCTGTCAGAGAGGAGGCAGAAGAAATGACTCTTGGATGTCTGACTTTTGCATGGCGGTCCTGACGGCATACTGTGGGCAGGGGGTGAACGACCTGAGGGAAGCTGCAGTTTTGCCCTCCCACAGGGAACTGCAGGAGCCCACTGGCCATCTCCAAGTCTGGCGGTGACAGCTGCTCCTCCTCTCCACCTGACTAGTGAATTCCCCGGGATCACTCTGGACTCTGCTGGCTGCTCACTTCAGCCCAGCCACTCGGAGCAATGGCTGCTGGACATGGAGACTCGGGGACTGCGTCGGAGTCCCAGGGCCAGACCCTCTCTTGTTCCGGTTCATCACTTCAGCCTTTACTGTGCTCCAGCCACACCTTAAGAAGGGGTGATGGACAGATCTAAGATGGCCTCTCACCTCTCAAGTCATGTAAGATAGGGATGGAGTAGCCATGCCCGAGAAGACCCCGTGGTGTGGGGAGAGGTGTGGTGCCTCCCACAGGCTCCGTGTGAGCGCTGTCCTCTAGGACTGCACACGGTCCCTCCACGCTCTTCCTCCTTCAGCTCTGGGCGCAGCGCACCTTCAGTGGCACCTCCAGGAACACTGGGTCTAAACTGGCACGTCCCTGCTCCCCCCGTAGACTCCAGGCTCTGCAAGGTCAGGGGTTCTGCACTCTACCCCTGCCGTGAACGAGCTGGTGCTTAATAAGAGCTCCTGCAGAAACAACTGCTTACTGTGAAGATACTGTACATGAGGTGCCGTGCCCGGCACATAGTAGGCGCCACGGCGTGTGTGCTTGCTGTGTTATCTCTTTGCCCTGCCTCAGTGGAGCACCCTGCTCTCTTCCTCTCCAGGGAGCCTGGGACTCGCACTCCGGCTCCTTGGTGATGCGGGGGCTCTCTGCCGAGGCTAGTGCAGAAGCGGGAGGAAGTCCTCACTGTGAGGGAAGAGAAGGAGGTCTGCATGGTGGCCACCTCTGACCCCTGAAGGTGTGACAGGCGGGAGCAGATTCCAGGGGCCCTAGTTCTGGGGCCTGAGAAAGGACGTCGCAGAACAGGAGGCCTCCTGACGGAGAGGGCCGTCTCAGGAGACGGTGGGCTGCCCTGCCTGGGGGTCTGGAAGCTGGGTAACTGCATCTCACAGACCCCGGGATAATCACTGTAATGAGTTACAGGTTGGAGTGTAGCCAGAAGGGACCAGACTCCTAGAGATCTATGAAGACGGTCATTAGAACTCGGCATCCCTGGGGACAAGATAAATGGATGGCCCATGAGAGGATGGTTTAACATGTTCAACAAAGAAATCAAGGGCCCGCGGTCAAGAGGCTGAGACAGCTGCCCCAACCGAAGTCCAGATGAGTTACCAGCTTCCTGACCCTAGTCAGCTTTCAGATTCAGAAGCCACCGACAGAAGGAAAGGCTGGGTCCCCGAGGGAAAGAGCCTTTGAACGGTCGGGAATATGTGCATTGTGACGCTTGTCCCACCATTCCCCCACGCGATTCTTGGCATTTACTCAGGTAATCATACCTGGGGAAAGAGGACTAACGTGCAGGTCACAATTTGACAATGAAATCTGGGGCCCTGACAGTCATCAGGGTAGGTTCTGGGGCATTCGTCAGGTGAAATGCTCACAGGGAACCCACTGGGTCCAAAGACCCACTCGGAAATTTCCCCAGCCCTTGAGTGAATGACTGAAAAGCCTATGCTTAGTAGTTGGTAGAAACCTCACAGAATCCCTAGGACCAGGGGGAAGGAGCCATTGCTCCAAAGGTGACCAAGTTCGAGCTTCTGAAACCTCTCCCACTTCACCTCTCCACCAAATAGTAAACTCGGTGCTCCAGAGAGAGCGGAAGACACCAAGGCAATGCTTCAGGACGTGAAGGACGGAGGAGGCTGGACCCCACTGAATCCCCAGTGACCTCACCCGATGGCCCCCACCAAAGCTAGAAGGGTCCGGGAGGAAGACAGTGGATCACAGCAAGGGCAGGTCCGTGGACACTCTCTGCTTGCCCAGACACAACCCCAGCTGCAGCTGCCCTGCCAGGCCTGGGGTCCTAGCTGGGGCTCCAGCACAGCACCAGTCACCCAGAGTGGACAGAGGTCTGTCTCATCTTCCCCTGGGGCCAGCTAGTCCCTCTGCCCTCCTCATCAAGGGTCTGAAGGACCTCAGGCTGTCCAGTCATCCCAAAGAATGTCACATTCACCTGTGAGGGGACACTAGGAAGGAGGAAAGACCCAGGAGGCCTTGAATGAGAGGCGTGTGCTCCCCAGGACAGGAGATGAGCGAGCGTGTCCAGGCTCCTGCCGCAGCAGAGAGCACTCGAGAAGCTCGGTGGTGAGGGGCACATGGGACTGCCCTTCCAAAGATGACTGCAGATTATGTCAACTCATTCCCACGCGTCCTCTCTGGGTCCCGGAAGCTACAGATTCCACACTGGAGCGCACTGCTCAGACCATTTGCCAAGTGACAGAAAATCCCCTTTCCTGTGGAGCCTGGAGTTGGAGAGGGCTCTCTGCAAGTTTTGGGTCACAGTTCAAGCAGCCCAGCAAATGGGACCATCCATCCAGCAGCCCATGCTATTAAGGGCCATGGGGAGGATGACCTTGGAGCTGTGGGAAGCCCAGAGGACAGGAGAAACCCTGAAACGGTGAAGCAGACCCCAAACCCTTCTCCAGGGTCCCTCGGGGCCCTCATGATGGGTGTTTGTGATGGCTCACCGGATGTGTCCATTAACTTCTCTGCCAGTGCCCAGGTGTTTGGATACCCTTATTTTTGGATGTGTCCGTGAGATGCTTCAGAAGTGACCAGCATTTGAAGCAGTGGAGAGAGTACAGCAGAGCCCTCCCCGGCCCGGGTGGGCCTTGCCCAGTCCATTGAGGTCTGAGTAGAACAAGAGACCGAGTAGGCAATGTTGCTGTCTGCCTGCCGCTGGAGCTGAGGCTCGGGGTCCTGCCTCAGAGGGACTTACGTCACCTGCACTCCTGGTTCTTAGGCCCCAGACTTGCACTGAAACCCAAGGCCTCCCCTCTGGTTCTCAGGCCACAGACTTGACTGGCCCCACACCCCAACTTCCTGGATGTCCAGCTTGCAGACCAAAGGCTGAGACCTCACAGCCTCCTAGTTAGGTGAGCCGACCCCCATAATAAATGCTCCTATTATTGTGGTTTCTCTGGAGAACCTTGGCCAACACTTGACCTCTGGTCAGTGCCCAGGGATCCCCCACCTCAGTTCGATGCACATGTGATACACATGTTTTTTCTGAGCTCAGAGCTTAGGGAAACTTACACAGCCCCATCTGTGGGGGCAAGTTGATGGGGAGGCTGCGAGGCGTCCTCAGCCCCGTCTGCCCTTCTTACCCAGAGCTGCGTATTCTCCTTGGACCCGGAGGAGGCGGGTCTTCTGTTGTGCAGCAGCCCCAGGGGCTTCAGCAGAGCCCCCCTGCGCCGCTGAGAGACCCCTCCTCCAGTGCCGCCTGTCCTGGGTACTCGCCTGTGGACTACCCCCTGTCTTTCCACGTGACCTGACATTCTTTCCGACAGCACGTGTCCCCACTGGCAGGAAGGTGATCAGCACAGAGCAGACCCTATTAAGCTTCACTCTCGCATCTTCAGCAGATTTCCCGTGGAGACTGTGCAGTATTTTACAAGTCAGTGCTCATGGGGCGGAGAGGGAAGCGCACGGCAGGGAGGTGACTGGCTGTGGGCCACTCGGGTCATTCCTTTTTGATTGTTTTGTTCCACTGATGCCTCCTTGGATGCTGTTTTAAGTGTGATGGGTCTGGCAGAAATGGTCTCTGCTGATCAGGAAAAGGTCACAAACTTGCAAGGGGTTGTCTGAAAGCTTCTGGTTCACCTGTGCGAATAATGAAAAGGAGGGAGACTCTGCCTAGGGCAAGAGCCCGGCTCCCTGGCCGTCCTGTGGAACCTCGCGCTTTGCCCTAAGAGAGCAGATGGGAACCTGGTGTTGGCAGTGAGGACCTTCTCCAGGCCTGCTGTTTCAACTCTGCTGCCCACTCCAGCCCCCACTCACCTTGAGCTGCTGAGCACTCGTTTCCAAGTACCGCCATCTGGGGTTGGATGGGGCCCCCTTGGCTGGCGAGAGCCTTGGGTAGGTTGGTGTGGAGGCCGGAGGTGCCTGCCTCTATGTCTCTTTCCTAGGGAGGGCGGCTGAGGCCACTCTCGCTGGCGTGCTGACCTTCAGCTGCCCGTGACTTTGGAAGTGTGACCTGTCCCACCTTACCTGGTGACACACCAAACTTGGGATCCTTTAGCAAGCTGCATCTGGCTTGCTCTGTCTTCCCCGAGGGGCAACACAGGCTCACATCCACACACACACTTGCTGCTCACAGCCTTCCTTGCGTGACCCTCAGCTGCCAGAACCTCTGGCGGCCAACGGGACTATCCATAAATGTGCTCTTCGTGAAGAGGCTGGGCTGGGGCCTGGTTTTGTGGCAATGGGTTCCAGAGACAGATGAAGTCCAAGAGTGCGGCAGAGACCGGGCCATCGACGCACCTGTGTCAATCCGGGCACAGGGCACGAAGCCTGTACTGCTGTTATTCAAGATGCCGCTCCTGCGCGGGCTCCCTGCCTTACCTACTTAATGCAGGAGTCATCTGCATGTGAGGGAGGGGGCGCAAGCTGGCCCACACGGGGAGCCTGGGTCTGTTCTTCCCAGCTCTTTCCACTGCCCCAGCCCCTGGGGGCAGATGTGGAAATATGGTAGAGCAGGAAATGGATGCGTCTGGTACAACGAGGAGGACGCAGGGAGGGCTGCTGTGTCCTGGCCCTACGGGAGGCTCGCTCTCTCAGGAAAGCATTCCTTCTCTGAGACATCCTTTGTGGTCCAGCCAGGAGGGTCAGCTGCTCTTCTGGAATTGTGGATGGTAGAGAGCACTCTCAAAGCTCAGGTCGTCTAAGTGCCTGGTTTAAGGTGTGAGGGATAGGAGCCTCCTCCTCGTCCTTCCCTCTCAGATGGCCATTCAACCCTCGGCTGGGACCACTGCTCCATCCTGTGGAAGGCCGAGGACCATGAAGCTGGCCCAAGGCCAGGTCCATGACCAGTAGTGGGGCTGGGGTGAGCCGGGTGGACCGAGACCCTTCCTCCCTGATCAGGTTCCTGCGTGTCCACCTCAGGACCACAGAGGGGGGTGTTATTATCATGATTTGTGACCGAGCACAGAGCCCATGTCTACATCCCCCTGCCGACTCTCTGGAGCATGCCCCTCTTTTGTACTGAGACGGTGACTCTCCTCCAGTTTTTGCATTTAAAGATCCCTTCTTTATGATATGAGAGTGATCATGAACGGGGTGGTTTGTCTACTTGCTTGGTAAAACTAAAAACTGACTGCTATATGAGAGTCCTTAGTGTTTCTTACAATTAAAAACCCCAAGGTCTGGGGACATACCTCAAGGTGCCAGCAAGGGTGAGCAGAAGACTCTGCCAGCACCTGGCTCGTCCACAGACCTTGGCACCACTGGGGCAGGACGGTGCACTGGTGGGTCTCCAAGCCACTGTCTGGTTCAGTCAGCAACCTGCACAGTCTCAAGATGTTCTAGGACATCTGTGAGGAGGGGGAGTGTGCGGCTGCAGTGGCAATCTGTGGCTCGGGAAGCAGGTGGCTGCTTGTCTCTGTGGTGATCTTTCCTTTCCGTCTCTGGGATGCCAGACGGAAGAGGCTGGTGCAAGAACTGAGCTCTAACCTGGTGTGCCTGGCCCTACTCTCCTTGCTCCCGGTGGAGAAGTGGCTCAGAAGGAAAAAGGGCTGAGGAGTCAGCCAGACGAGACCCAGGGCCACGACACAAAACCTTGATTATTATGAGCAGGTTCTTTTGAGTTTTGCAGCAGTGTCGCGGCAATAACATCATTCAGCATAGCCCCCACGCACTGATTTTGCTCTCCAAGATCGCAGTCACCTGTGATTGACCACGGTTCCAAAAATATTAAATGCAAAGTTTCAAAGTTAGACAATTTATAAATTTTAAATCATGCACCATTCTGAGTAGAACGATAGAATCTTGTACCACCTGGCTCCAACATACACAGGCAGAAATCATCCTTCGTCCAGTGGTTCCACCCTGTATACCCTGCCTGCCCTTTAGTGGCTCAGCTGCCTCAGACAGCAGATTTGACTATCGTGGTCTCACAATGTTGTGCTCAAGTGACAGTTTTGTACTTAACAATGGCCCCAAAGTACAAGAGTAGTAGTGCTGGAAACTCAGATATGCCAAAGAGGTTGCTGAGGTTGTAAAATCTACAGTAAGTTACTGTTGCCAGTCTCTTACTGAGCCTGATTTATCAGCTACACTTTATTGTAGGGATGCATGTTTAGGAGACGTAGCATTGAAGGTGTGGGTGCTGTCTGTGGGTTCAAACATGCACAGGGGGCTTGACCTCCATGTAGGTGGGAACCACCGCTGCTCATGCAAAGCACAGGCCAGTGTGCACTTGACACTCAGAAAACGCTGGCCTCCGATTCCTTTTTGCACACGTTTCCTGTGCACTTAGCCTCTCGGGGCTGCAGCAGTGGAACCATAATTCATCTTGTCTTTGTTGGCTTGTGCCTCCTCTTTCACACCAGGGAGAATGCAGTGTGGCACCAGGTTCACAGGGACGCCGGTCTCAAGTGGAGAGGGCAACGCTGAAGCAAGGGAACGTGGCCATGGTGCTTTGACTCCTGGGCACCACACGGAGCCAGCGGCAGACTCTCTGGCGCACTGCTGGGGTCCACCCCCACTCGCAGCACCCCCCATCCAGTGCCAGGTGGGCCAGCCCAGAGCTGCTGCTTTCACTCCATCTCCCTCCCGCTCCGTGCACCTGGGCTGCAGCTGATGCTGATCTGATACACGGGGTCCCTGGGGCAGGTGGGCAGGGTGGGGTAAGCACCTGGCCATCACAGGCAGGTGAACATCAAACCCCATCCCAATTTCCACAGATGTCCACCGTGGGCCTAGATCTGATCCAGATCCCAGTGTGTGCCCAAGTCCAGCGGCGACTGGACTTATCTGGCCAACTTCTCAGGCAGGTTGTGCCCCCGTGGGTCCAGGTCTGGGGGCTGCTGCAGGGACACAGGCGTGGAAGGCAGTGCTGCTGTCCCTCCACCTGTGCTGGCCTGTGCCTGCCGACCCTGGAGCAGATCCTACTTGGGTTAACTGGCCGGGCTGCTTCATTTCAGCCCCTGTGAGTGCGTAGACCACTGCACAAAGGTGGCACAGTGGTGACTAACGGCACAGTCACTCACCTAGCAGCAAGGGAGAGGTGAGTCCTGAATGAAGGGGCGTTTGTGAGGCAGCGTTGGGTGGGGGTCCAGAGCTTGAGCCTTGACTTCACACAGAGCTGGTCTGAACTCCTGCCCACTTGGGTCTGGCCCTGGGCAGCTCTGCCTGTCTCTGGTGTGGGCTGGCTGCCTGGTACCTTGGTGATGTGACCTACACACTGTGCGGGGCCGCTGATGACTGAGTGGACACGCAGGGGGCGGCTCACCAAGGCCTGGAGGAAGGACAGCGCCCGTGGTTACCAGAGGTTCCGATCTGCTGCCATGGAGAGTCCCACTCCACGTGAGGCCTCGTTTCACCATCTGAAATTCATTAACCAGAGGGTGCCAGAGGACAGAGTGGGGGTCCCAGGTCTGGCAGAGGCGACCTGCTCCTCCAGGCGCTTCTCGGAGGGAAGTCTGCGTTCTGGAGAGGAGGGGGCAGGCGCTCAGCTGGTGGGCTGACAAGAGAAGCAGGATGTCACTAATAGAACCCGGTTTCTGCTTTCTCCAGATAAACACTGAAACAGGATCATGGCGGCCAGTGTAAGGAAAGGCTCATGCTGCCGTCCACCGGAGGCGGAGGGCTAGAGGGAGGGACGACCCAGGGCACGAGGCCATGGGGCCTCCAGCATCTTGCTCTGTCCCCAGGCCGCAGCAACCTCAAGCAGGGCTCCCAGCTTTGGAGAGTGGAGGGCAGCCCACTGCCTGCATGGGCTGCAGGAAGACCAACCTGGAGGGTCCAGGCTCGGCGGCCTCAGAGAGCGCAAGTCCAGAGGAGAGGACCGGGCCGGACACAGGCGGTGGAAGGAGCAGGCCTCCAGGGTGGCGAGCGGGAGCTCTCCTTGCAAGTTTCCATGGAGCGTGTTCAAGCATGTTCACAATCACAGCACACGGCTGTCACCCGCTTCCCAGCATCGGCTTCCCTCTAGGAGCCCCTGAGCTTCACCATAATGTGCACCTTAATGTGCTCACACACCCAGGGTGCCATTTTCAGCCTCTACCAAATGTGACAACTACTCATTCACAAAACCCAGTCTTGCACCACTCAAGAAAGCTACCAACGGATCTAAAGAAGGCGCCCGTGCTTACAAGCTAGTGTGTGATAGAGGTGACAGCTGTTTATTCACTACTGGGACAATTTGGTAACTTGCTGGAAAAAGTAAAGCTCAAGATGAATTTCAGGTGAACTAATGCTTTATGAAAATATCAGGATGGAAAAAGTTTTCTAAAAAGCCAAATTTAGGAAAGAATATATTTGGCTACCTCAAAAGCTACCTATGTCCTGTTGGAAGGAAGGAAGGAAGGAAGGAAGGAAGGAAGGAAGGAAGGAAGGAAGGAAGGAAGGATGGAAGGAAGGAAGGAAGGAAGGAAGGAAGGAAGGAAGGAAGGAAGGAAGGAAGGGGAAATGTCTATGGTTGGACCCCAGTTTCCCCAGAGGCTCTGATGGCAGAGCCGTGGTCCCCAGCAGTCACTATTGTGCACATAGGCACCTTTAAGAGAGGGCCTAGAGGGAGGTCTTTGGTCATCAGGTGTGCCTTGAAAATGGACAGGGGGATGCCAGGCTGGGCCCTTGCTACCTTCCTGATCTTCCACCAGGTGAGCATTTTTCTGTCAGGCACTTACGTCATCGTGGGCTACAAAGTCACAGGTCCAAGGCCACAGGGACAACTCATCAGGGACAGCATCCTCCAAAACTCTGAGCTCAAACAGAGCTTTTCTAAGTAGATGGTCTCAGGTATTGTTCACGGTGATGGAAAGTTAACCACACAGGGGTAGTGAGAAAGGCCTGAACAGATCACACATAAAATTTATATATATATATGAATATTATACATATAATATAATGTGCCTATGATATATATGAATTATATGTAAAATTTCAATGCAAATCTAAAGTTCAGAAGAAAACACCCTGCATGAGTGACAGTCACAGGTTTAAGACCTTTAGCACAGAGTGCTCATGCATTCCCGAGAACCCAGCCAAGGACAGGCGATGGAGAGAGTTCTGACTCACAGCATGGATGTTCCTGCTGCCATCCACCCAAAGTCCCCAGGCTGCTGACAGGGAGCTTGGGGATAGGCCTAAGTCACCTGTGCTCCAAGAGCTTATGTGGCTGTTGCCCCGTGGCCCTTCATCTTGTCCCACACCAAACATTTTATGAACCAGTAGTGGTTTATAAACCCCTAGACCAGCACACTCTCGAGGCAAGCCCTATCCCAGAGCGGCAGCGTGGTGGGCGGGGAGCAGGTGGTGGGTGAGCAGAGCCCATCATGCAGGTGTGGCCTGAGGCACAGCAAGCCCATGCAGAGGCAAGCCAGGTGTGCCCATCTGTCACCCTGGTACAAACCTGCTCAGCCTGGGCCCCGTGAAAACACCTGCTCCACACAGCACACCAACTCTGAACCCCTTGGCATCTGGATCTGCGACCTCCCGCTCCAGGGAGCTGGGACTGCAGCAGGTGAGAAAACAGAAGTGGGCAGACCTGAATGGACGTTCAGACTCCAGGGTCGACCAACAGCCTTGGTGCCTTCCCAAACCCTGATCAGCAAAACTTTGTACCAGTAGCACTGACCCCAGTGGTTTATAAACCCCTGGACCAGCACACTCACGAGGCAACCTCATACTGTTTCCAGAAGCTCGGTCCTCACCCTCGATGCCAGGCTAACAAAAAGACAAGGTCTTGAGGAAAGGAGAAAGAAGGCTTTTGCTTTGCTAGCAAATGAGAAACACAGGGGTCTCCTGTCCCAAAGGCTGTGATTCTGCCCATCAGTAGGAACAGGGGGCTTCTACAGAGGTGATTCAGAGAAGATGAGGTCAGGGAGGAGAGATCAGGAAGGAGAAAGAAGATCAGGGAGAAGTTTAGGGAGAAGAAGATGGGGAAAAAGAAAAAAAAAAAACATGTAAGTTTCAAAGCCACAATGAATATGGTCCAAGCATCAAGTGAACCCGTTACAACACGGGGTCCCCCTTACCTTGTGAGATTCCCGATTATCCTTTCACTCTGGAATACATCCCACTCTTTTCACTTTGCCTTCTGTTGGCCTGTGGGTTTCAGTCTTTGGATTTGTGGGACAAGAACCCAGAAAGAAGTTAGCTGGTGGTGAGCTGCTGGGGTCCATAGCAACACGGACCTTACCGTTGAGCGCCGCTCCACTGGGAGCCACCACAGGCCACTCAGTGCTGGTGGGGAAGAGTCCAGGATCCATGGCTGTGACCCTGGGGCCCCACTGTGAGGAGCTGCCAGCACTTAATCAGGGGTGCTCGCTCGCTCTCTCTCTCCCCCTCTCTCCCCCCCTCTCTCTCCCTCTTTCTGTCCTCTCTCTCCTCTCTCTATATCTCTCTCCTCTCTCCCTCTCTCTCTCCCTCTTTCTCTCTCCCCCTCTCTCTCCCTCCCTCCCTCTCCTCTCATTCTCTCCCTCCCTCCCTCTTCTCTTTCTCCTCTCTCTCTATCTCCCCCTCTCTCTCATTCTCTCTCTCTTTCTCTGTTCTCTCTCTCCCTCTCTTCTCTCCCTCTCCCTCCCTCCCTCTCTCTCCCCCTCCCTCTCTCTCCCTCCCTCCCTCTTCTCTCCCTCCCTCCCTCTTCTCTCCCTCCCTCCCTCTTCTCTCCCTCCCTCCCTCTCCTATCTCTCTCCCTCCCTCCCTCTTCTCTCCCTCCCTCCCTCTCTCTCCCTCCCTCCCTCTTCTCTCCCTCCCTCCCTCTTCTCTCCCTCCCTCCCTCTTCTCTCCCTCCCTCCCTCTCCTATCTCTCTCCCTCCCTCCCTCTTCTCTCCCTCCCTCCCTCTTCTCTCCCTCCCTCCCTCTTCTCTCCCTCCCTCCCTCTCCTATCTCTCTCCCTCCCTCCCTCTTCTCTCCCTCCCTCCCTCTTCTCTCCCTCCCTCCCTCTTCTCTCCCTCCCTCCCTCTCCTATCTCTCTCCCTCCCTCTTCTCTCCCTCCCTCCCTCTTCTCTCCCTCCCTCCCTCTTCTCTCCCTCCCTCCCTCTCCTATCTCTCTCCCTCCCTCCCTCTTCTCTCCCTCCCTCCCTCTTCTCTCCCTCCCTCCCTCTTCTCTCCCTCCCTCCCTCTTCTCTCCCTCCCTCCCTCTCCTATCTCTCTCCCTCCCTCCCTCTTCTCTCCCTCCCTCCCTCTTCTCTCCCTCCCTCCCTCTTCTCTCCCTCCCTCCCTCTTCTCTCCCTCCCTCCCTCTTCTCTCCCTCCCTCCCTCTTCTCTCCCTCCCTCCCTCTTCTCTCCCTCCCTCCCTCTCTCTCCCTCCCTCTCCTATCTCTCTCCCTCCCTCCCTCTTCTCTCCCTCCCTCCCTCTCTCTCCCTCCCTCCCTCTTCTCTCCCTCCCTCCCTCTTCTCTCCCTCCCTCCCTCTTCTCTCCCTCCCTCCCTCTTCTCTCCCTCCCTCCCTCTCCTATCTCTCTCCCTCCCTCCCTCTTCTCTCCCTCCCTCCCTCTCTCTCCCTCCCTCCCTCTTCTCTCCCTCCCTTCCTCTCTCTCCCTCCCTCCCTCTTCTCTCCCTCCCTCCCTCTTCTCTCTCTCCCTCCCTCTCCTCTCCTATCTCTCTCTCTCCTCTCCTCTCCTCTCCTCTCTTCTTCTTCCTCTTCTTCTTTTTCTTCTTCTTCTTCTTCTTCTTCTTCTTCTTCTTCTTCTTCTTCTTCTCTTCTCTCTCTCTCTCTCTCTCTCTCTCTCTCTCTCTCTCTCTCTCTCTCTCGGGCAGACGGCCAGAGGCCTGCAGATCACACAGCCTCCCCATCCCCACCCTGGCTAGCAGAAGCAGATAATGGAGTCCTGTCTCAAACCTGGACTTCACTGTGATTGTGTGTGTGTGTGTGTGTGTGTGTGTGTGCTTTTCAGGTTGTGGCTTGTGTCTGTGGTGTTTTGTTTCCTTACACAGGAAACTTGCTCATGTTTTAATTCTTTCATTATTAAAAAAAAAAGTGCTAATTCCCATGGCTTAGTGACCTCAGAGGAGGGAGTGAAATGAAAACACCATTTTTAAGATTTACCTCCTTGATTTTTACAGCATTTTTTACACTTTGTGGACAAGTATTGAAGCAGTGCTTTCTAGTTCATTTAGGAAAACCGACTGGCCCAGGTCAGAATAAGAACCCTACATTGACCAGAAGGACGCAGGGTGGCCGCTCTGCGGAGGGGGAGCAGTGGGGCGCAAGGCCGGCCCAGCTGCGGGGACTTCCTCAGAGAGCCAGGGGCGGCCCAGCCGCACCACCCACCCGGCTCTCTGCCCATCTGCCTTTCCTTCCCGCCCTCCTGCAGGGGTGGTTAGTGACCCTCAGAGCCTCCTTGTGAGGGATCCTCGAGGGGAGAGAGAAGAGGGGTCCTGAGGACACATCTCGACACCCCAGATGTCCCTGGGCCAGATCTGCAGTGAGTGCTGCTGATATTTGTGCCCTTCAGCAAAGTCTATATTTGATTCTTCGTCCCCAGGGCTTTTGTGACACAGGAGTACATGTCGGGGGACAGCTGCCTCAGCCTCCTCCCCCGAGGGGGGAAGAATCTGGGCGACCCCAGAGCTCAGCAGAGAGGGCCAGAGTTCCCCACCACCCAGGAGCCCACCCTCCTCCAGAGCTCAGCAGGCAGCCGGGGGACCCCCGCAGTTCTAGGGCTCCTGGGAGCTGGAGGCAAAGCGTGAGTGTGTGAGTGTGTGCTGCACGTGTGTGTGCACGTGTGTGCAGTGGATGATTCTGGCTTTTCAAGTAGTTCCTCAGCATGAGCGCTGTTCACTTGCAGCTTGGCAACGACTTTTGCTGTTCGTGGTGGAGAAGAAACAAGGACAGCCTGGAGTGCATCAAAGGGTGACCGTAGTCCTGAGGTCAGGTGGAGAAGAGTCCCTTCACAGCTACCCCCCGTGACGGCCTGGAACTTGCTGTGCTTCCTCCTGCATGTGGCCTCCTGTGCCGTGCCCCGGCCCCAGGCTAGGTGTCTGGGCATTCTCCTCCAGTCCTCCCACGCTCCGTCCATACCTCACCACCACAGTCACCACGAGAGCCAGGGAAGCTGCTCCTGTCTGTCCAGCTCAGGCCCTCTGCCAGCCCTGCTGCAGCTCCCCAATGGACCCCGGCCTCCATCCTCATCCCAGCTCCTTCCAAATGCAGATTTGGTCCTGTCAATCCCCGGAGCCCTCGGGGACTCCCTTCTGTCCTTCGGATAAACTTCAAGCCCCTCAGCCTGGGCCATCCATCTGGGCCTGGCCTTCTCTGACAGCCTTCCACCCACTGTGCCTGCTGTGGCCACAAGGAGACACTGCATGGCCCACGCCCTTGCCCAGGGTCCATTCCTGGCCCTGGTTCTGACTGCACCCCTCTCTGACAGGCTGGCTTCTTCCTTCAAGATCCAACCCAACGTCGCTCTGCCTTGGAAGCCATTCTCGATTCGCACTCCTCCATGCCAGGCCTTCCCCAGGCTTCCCCAGCACCTGTGCAAAGCACCTTCGAGCACCATGCAGACGTTGTCTTGATGCCCTGGTGACTGGCTGGTTCCTCCGTCAGTGGAACTGAGATCCCCAGTGCTGGTGGGTTCCAAACGGGATCGCCAACACATTTCAAGGAGGTGGTTGAGAATTAAGAATCATGTAAAAAGTAGAAAAGACCTCAAATATCTTCTGCTTTTCTGAATTTACCTCATCCCAAAAAACCTCAAATTACTTAAAAATGGAGAAATATGTTAGCAGTTTTATAATATAATAATTTGCATTTGAAATTGGTTATCCAGTAGAATTGAATTGATTATCCAATAGAGTAGATGATAAATACTGCTCTTCCTGCTATCTGACCTGTGCATGGGGCACCATCCAGTCATGCCCAGCCTGGATGGCCAGAAACAGTCCAGTCAGGATACCCCGCTCTGTCAGGGCTTCTGTCCTACCACTGGGTCAGGGTGGTCGCCGCGGACTCCACTTCAGAGCAAGATGGTTCTACGTTCGAGTGTCGCCCCACCGCACACAACTTGGTGTGCTGCAAAAGTCACCTAATGTCCTTGAACATGATCGTTCTCATACCAAGGTGGCCGTTGCAGGAATTTAACGAGATAAGGTACAGGAAACAGAGCAAACACAATCTTGTTATTAAAAGACGAAATCCAAGAGGAAAGCCGCGCAGATGTTGGTCTTAGGTTGGCAGGAAGTCAAAGAAGATCACGGTTCTTGTGACCCTTTGAACATGACACCCAAGTTGCACGGCTAGTCCACATGGTACTCTGCCTGGAACCAGACGCAGGTAAATATGTTTCCCTTATATTGTGGTCACATCGATGTCATTGCTTCAAACCCAACAAGGTCATCCTGTTGGAACCCGGGCTCCTAAAGGGTTTTTCTGAGACAGACCACTCTGAGGCTTACTGAGCAACACCTTCCTAAAAGGCCAGGACAGAGGTAGAGGGTCTTGGGGACGGAAGGGGAGGGAACATTAGCTGCCCTGGCTTCCAGCCTCCGAGGTTAGATGTCGGGAGCTCAGCAGACACCCGAGAGAAAGATTGAGGTCTCTGACAGGTGATGTGATGTCCAGTGGCCCAGGGGGCGCACTGTTCACCAGTGAGTGGCTTCCAGTCTACAAGAGGCTGGGGTCCCCCACACAGGCAGACCCCAAGGGAAGACGCCATTCAGAGGCCCTGGCCCTGCCTGGGAAACCCAGTTGACAGTACAGGAGCAAACTTCCCACACCCACACCCACTCTACCGTGGAAAGCTGCCTCAATCAAAGAAACAGCAGTTTTCAGAGTAATGTGCAAAAGATGTTCGCATGAGTAAAGACCCAGTTACGTCCTGGTAACAGCAACGTCCCTCTTTGGCCACTTTGGGTGTGCCTGCTCTTCCACGTACTTCCTGTGGGCCGACCCTGCGCCTGAGGGGACGTCCTTAGGGGTTATCTACAGAAAGAGAACCAGGAGAGAGTAGAGACGGACAAAGCGATCTGTTGTAAGGCATTGGCTCACAGGGTCGTGGGGCCAAGGTGGTCCCCAACCTGCCAGGTGCCTGCTGGAGACCTGGGAGAGCCGGGTGCAGTTTGAAGACCCAAGAGTCAGGAGCTGATGGCAGATATTCCAGTCCAGGCTGAAGGCCGGAGGACCAGGATGCCGAGGGCAGGGGGGCGGGGCACCTGGCTTGGCAGAGGCCAGATTCACCCTCCTTCCTCCTTCTGTCTCCCAGACCCTCAGCAGATAGATGGCAGCACCTCCCACACAGCAGGGGATTGGCCACCACAGCCCAGGAGGCACACCACCATGACTCAGGGGGGTCAACGTAACAGTAACAGTCACCTTAATAATATTCTGAAGCTTATTTAGTATTTGTCATGAATTGACGTAGAGCAAAGCAATACATGGTGTGTGGAAACCGCAGTTTGAATTTTGAGTTCGATCTTCTCCAGGCCAGTGAAGTGCAGTTCAATGCTCCCTGGGGACACAGGACAGCGCAGGGACATGGCTCCCAGTCAGCCCATGACCACCAGGGTACACTACAGGGCGCTGTCATGAAGCCTGATGCGGTCGGTCCGTGTACTCAACAGCACGTTTGCCCACAGTGTTCTCAGGTCGGGTAGGTGTTCCCGGGAGGAAACCTGCAGCAAGCACCGGCGTGCGTGCATCAAGAACTTAAATCACGCTCTACAACGCAGTCCCGCAGAGAAAGCCAGTGTGCAGAGCTGCTGCTCAGGCACGTGGCGTCGCTCTCAAGGTGAAGAGACAGCCATAGCAATGGGATGCAAGTCAGCAGTCGGTCAAACCGCGGCCCAGAAGGCAACCGAAGACCCCTGATAGGTTCACGCTGCTCTGTGAAGTGAGAGGTCCGGGCCACAGGTTGGTGGCGGCCAACACGCCACCTTGAATGCCATGTCTATGTGTCCTGGGAACCAGAAGGAGTGGCTTGAGGACCTGTGAGCTGCAAAGGTTGAGCCGAGACCTGGTGAGTCTCGAGTCAAGGAAGACAAGGCGTGTTCAAGGTAGCCCCCGTCCATCCCCAATTAGGTGGCACCGGTTCAGGGAGACCAGGCGCACCATGGGGCCATCTCCTCAGGAGCAGCAGCACCAGTGGTGAGGAGGCTGCAGACCCAGAGCTGTGCTTCCCAGCACATGCGGGACACCAAAGGACCAGGGCCCACGTGAGGCAGGCACCAAGGGGACCTGAGGTCTAGGTGGCCACGGGGATCTGTCCCATTGTGTTGGATCTCATCCAAGACAGGGATTCCTGACCTTGCTTGTGTTGATGTTTTCTGTGCCATTGAGAGTCACTGTGCTGGTGGCAGGGAGACCAGTAGCACTCCTGGCCTTTACCCTCTTGGGCAGACGACCAGCCCAGTCCAGTCTCCAGATGCTGCCAGATCTCTGCAGGCAGAGGGCCTGGGTAGAGTGGGACTGAGAAAGCAATCTCAGGATGCTGGGAACTGGTGCAGGCAGCAGTAGCAGGGCTGTGTGTTTTAACTCTCTCAATGCTCACATGTCCATGAGGTAGGTTCTCTACCTGTCTTCATCTTAAAGATGAAATAAAAGCACAGAGAGGTTAAGCAACTCTCCCAAGTCTACATAGCTGAGACATGGCCGAGCTGAAATAAGAACCCATCCATTATGGCCACAGAGGCCTTGTTCTTCAGAAAGCTTCAACAAGATGTGGACTGATCATGAGCGTGCTACTTTTTGGAGGTCTTTATTTTTGTATTTTCAAATTTTCCACAGGTCATCCCCACCTGAGCCCTGGGTTCCACAGGCCATCCCCACCTGAGCCCTGGGTTCCACAGGTCATCCCCACCTGAGCCCTGGGTTCCACAGGTCATCCCCACCTGAGCCCTGGGTTCCACAGGCCATCCCCACCTGAGCCCTGGGTTCCACAGGTCATCCCCACCTGAGCCCTGGGTTCCACAGGTCATCCCCACCTGAGCTCTGGGTTCTACAGGTCATCCCCACCTGAGCCCTGGGTTCCCGCATGCCCCCCACTGAGCCCTGGGTTCCACAGGTCATCCCCACCTGAGCTCTGGGTTCCCGCATGCCCCCCACTGAGCCCTGGGTTCTCAGCAGCACACAGTGAGGTCACGTCACCAGGAAGGAGACTCCACTGTTCCATAGAAGGAGCTTCGTTTTCAGCAAGGCAATTACTGGGGTCACATTTTGATTCTTCTTAGACAGAACCCTGTTTCCCTGAACCCAAACCCAGCCCCATAATGAGGGCCAGACACAGGCCAGAAGAGCAGGGTCCTTGGCCTCTGTCGCTGTGGGCCACCTGATAGCAGGGCCTGTGCTCCTCTGTCCACACTCCACCAGGGGCACAGGGGCCTCGGCCTGCACACCTGGTGCATGCGGGGTCTTCCCATGGGGGCCTGCTCCTCAGAGCTGCTTGGGGTGGGCTGGGAGGCTGGGATACCATTCCCGCATCCCGCAGGGGCCTGACTGTCTTCTGAGGGAAACTGAAGACTGGTCATTCCTTGGGCCCTGAGGTCAGTGATGGCAAGATTCCTTTGTGGTCGCAGAGGTTGAAGAAGAAACAGGTGTGTGTGTGTGTGTGTGTGTGCACATGTGTGTGTACCTGTGCGTGTGGGCGGCCCTCTGTGGAGGCCCAGTTCCCAGCCCCTGGCCGCCGGGCTGCTCTCACAGCTGATGGAGGTGGCTGGGTGTCCCTGCCTGGCTCTCAGCTCATGGAGTGCTGGGGGCCTCCGATGGCGGGTCTGGGCACTGGATGCTCTCTGCCGCCAGTGAGGGAGGAGCCTTCTCTCGGTTGCTCCCTTTGTGGGACTTCAATAGGGGACGTCGACGTAGTCCCTCCAGGATGGGGTGCTCACGGCCCCTCTGGGCCCCTCGTCTGCCACACGTGCCAGTCACCACACACGTCCTGCAAATGAGGCCTTCCCTGGGTCACTAGGTGTAGGACCCCAAGAGAAGGTTGCCCGAGCGGGGGGCAGCAGGGGTGCAGGGATCTGAGAGGACCGCTCAGTCCACTCTGAAGAGGAAGAGCAGCCAGCAGGGGCTCTGCTGGCTCCAGGTGAGGATGGTGGCTCTGTGCCCACTCCCAGGGCTGATGACAGCAGCAGAGACAGCCAGGATCAAACGGCCACAGGAGAGGGGGACACCAGCTCCAAGAGGCGGCAACTGTTCCCCGAGCCTGGATGGAAGGGTGGCCCTGCTGGATGCCCCCCAAGACTGGATGTCCCCCGAGACTGGATGGAAGGTGGCCCTGCTGTGGCGTCCACATCAGCTCAGGTTTTGGCCATTGGGTGGGGCTGCCCGCTCCTCTTTCGCCTGGGCTTGTGGCCTCACATCGTCCCTTCCTAGAAACCTGCGAAGGCTCCACCTTCCTGACGGTGAGTGTCACACTGTCCCCAGCTCCAACCCTTTGCTCTGATGTTCCCTCCAGCAGGTGCACGGACGCTCCCTGTGGTTGGAACCAGGCCATCCATCACTCAGTGCGACCCACTGCCCCATTTCCCAGGACTGGGGGCTCCCAGAACAAGGGCCAGCTCCGGCACTGCAAGCCGGACAAGCAGGGGGCCTGCCGGGCCCTCCAGGCTCACCCAGGCTGACAGGTCCTGTTCCATGTCCTCCCCCTGCCTGGAAAGCCACCCTCCTTTCTCTACTTAACAGAGACCCTCATCCCCCAGGGTCCCACCAAATCTCCTGGGTGAGCTTCCGAGATCCCTGCAATCCCAGGAGCGGGTTACCTGGCTGACTCAAAGGGGGAGACAGGTGGAGTGGGTGGGAATGTGCACTTAGGAGGGGAGCAGGAATGATTCCAAACCTGTGCCGGTCGCTGACTGGGTACGGGTTACCTGTCCTCCGTGCTTCCCCCTGGAGGTCCCCTCTCAGTGGCTCACACCTCAGGAAGTGGGAGGTGCTGACGGTGGGTAAGAACAGCGGTGATGGAGGTCACCACACTTGGTTTCTTCCATCGTGAATACTTGCTGCGTGCCTGGCCCTGTTCCATGAACATGGAGCTCCGGAAGCTCTGGAGCTATGGGTGGGTGGCATCTAGGAAACTGTGAGCGGTGGCAACTGGTGGCCAGAGCTGGAAAAGGACAGGGATGGGGCAGCGGCACTCGAGGGAGGGCCATGCTCATGGCCTGGAGAAGGGCTTCAGGAGAAGGGACAGCAGGCGCCCTGCTGAGGTGGCCCTGCCCACACTTCCCCAGGTACCGGGGCACCAGGTGGGTGGCGAGGGCCGGCCTCAGGCTTCACCCTGCATGAGGGGGTGGCGTTGGAAGTGTCTTGGGTGGACAGGTGACGGTTCTGACAGCACTTCAGGACCACCCTTGCTGCTGGGCTCAGGGTGGACTGGGGGCAGTGGGGGGAGATCTGCCAGCGACAGTCGTGGAAAACTGGGTGAGAGAACCAGGTGCCCAGACAAAGTGTGGACAGGCAGGTCCTGGTGGGCACGAGGCAGGGGCCCTTTCGGGAGGTCGATCGACAGGACTTGCCGACAGTGTGCTCTGGCTGCAGTCAGGAGTGGCTCCAGGACCTCAGTCTAAGGACAGCTGGACTCACTGTCAGCAGATGAGGGGTGGGGCACCTCAGCTGCGTTCAGCCTGGGGCACAGGACGGGTGATGCCCCCTTGGCAGCTGTGGGGAGTCGAGGGAGTCTTCCTCCTCTAGCATCTCAGGGTGGAGTGGTGTGGGGAGGACAGAGACCCTGGGAGTACTCCAAGTGCCTCAGTGTCACCAGCCAGGCCGGGAGCCCCTGAGCTTCTTTCTGAGTCCCCCGCAGTTCTCAGCACAGGATTCAACACTGACTTCCCCTGAGCAGCAACAGAAACCACAGAGCAGGAGCTGGTCTCCCCTAGTGCCTTCCAAACAGACCCTGAGCATCCCAAGCCCAGCTGGTGACAGAGCACAGTCCTCCGTGGTGACACTCCTGTGAGCACCCGGCACACTCCACGGCCCGGGGTGATCTCCACGGGCTCCCAAGCACACAATGCTGGGTGGCAGAGCCCCCACTCTTCTGGGTTCCCCAGCAACAGAGAATAAAAGGCAGAGACAAATGGCCTTTGCCTTGGAAACAGCTGCCGCTGCTCCGCATCTGCATGGCCAGTTGGTTTAGAGATTTGTGGAGAGAGCCTCTGAGCCCCGGCTCCTGCCAAGCGAGCTTCCAGGAGCGTCCCCTGGCAGAGTTATGGTTCTGCTCCAGGTGCTGCAGGACAAGCGCCCTGGAGCTGGAAGATGAAATACACTTGCTGCTGGCAGGACCCACAGATGCCACTGGGCACAGCCCAGAATACGAAGGTCACCCTGCTCTAGATGCCGCTCTCGGCCACTTGCAGCTCAGGCAACACTCACTGAGGGCTGAGTCCAGAGGGGTGTGCCCGGGACCTGCCCAGGCTGCAGGACCTGGTGGCACCTCTGCCTCCGCACTGTGACCTTCAGTAGTGGGGTCCGCACAACAGCTCAGTCGGTCCAGACGACGCCGGACCCAGAACCAGTGGCGGACAGGGCCAGTTCTCCAGCCGCCTAAAGGAGGGTTGATACAACAGGATGTGTATGGAGAACAAATCTGAGGATCTCCAGGTAAAGAAACAAAACCGGTTCTCTTTGTGCAGAATGTCTTTGGACTCACGGTGCTGCTGAGTCTCGTGACTTTTGCAGAAGGACGAGCAGGTGCAGCAGGGCAGGAGCACAAGGACCACTCTCTGGTGGCTCCCACAGAGGCAAGTGCTCCTCTGACCAGGCTCAGAGAGGCTTCCCCAGGCCGACATTAGGATGGTTTGCGTTCTCGGAGGCCAATGACGCTTGGGGACGAGCCAGGAGGACTCCTAGCACTGGCTCACGGGTGCTGCAGGAGACCGGGGAGGGAGGGAAACAGGGTGAGATGCTCATGCGGGGCTGGGGCAGCTGACCCTGCCTGGCCTCGGCCCAGGGCCCTGCTCTGCTGCGGACTGTGCCTTCAGGAGTTGCAGACGGGGCATTTGCCCTCCGACTGGTGTCCTGTGCCGGTAAAGGAAGGAAACCCTGACAGGGAACCAAGAATCCTCCCCAAGGGGCTTTCTCCTGGGGGCAGGGTAGCTACGAGAATTTAGATACTCAGAAGGCTTCGCTCAAGACACACTCCTCAGAGATGGTCTGCTGCCAGTTTGGAGGATGAGATAATTCTGTGAGGCCCGTCAGCCGACCCCTTCACGTAGTCAGAGTACCAGGGACCTGGGCAGGAAACTCCAGGAGCTCCACCTGCCTCTCGGGCAGCTCCCTCTGCAGTGTCCAGGCACACTGACCTGCTGCTTGGACCCCCAGGGGTGGGTCTCACCAACTCCTGCAGCACAGTGCTCTCACTGGCCACGGCTGGCCAGACGGCCACAGTCACAACCCTGAGGGCGTGCCCTTGATGAAAGAGGACGTGGGGGAAAGGCTCAGGCTGAGGCTAGGAGAAAGGAGGGCAAGCTGGGAGGCAGGGAGGGGCCCTGGTGGGAGGGAGTGGGTGAGCAGGCTGGCCAGAGGCCCTGTCCTGGAGGACGGGTCAGCTCATGGCAACGTCCCAGGGCCACCACACACTCCAGCCTGCCAAGGCAAGCCGAGGTTCACCTGACCCTCTTGTCCCTCATGACCCGCCTGTCCTTCTGTTCCAGCCTGTGAGTCCTGTGCACAGGAGTGTGTGTGTGTGTGCAGGGCAGGATCCTGTGAGTGTGAAAATGCCTGTGCCTGTTTTCAGGAGTCTGTACATATGTGGGGCAGGAATCTAATGTGTGTGTGCTCACATATGCACACATGCACAGGAGTGTGTGTGTGTGTGTGTGTGTGTGTGTGCAGGGCAGGAATCTGGTGAGTATATGCTCATGTATGCCCACATGCACAGGAGTGTGTGTGTGTGTGTGTGTGTGTGTGCAGGGCAGGAATCTGGTGAGTGTATGCTCATGTATGCCCACATGCACAGGAGTGTGTGTGTGTGTGCAGGGCAGGATCCTGTGAGTGTGAAAATGCCTGTGCCTGTTTTCAGGAGTCTGTACATATGTGGGGCAGGAATCTAATGTGTGTGTGCTCACATATGCACACATGCACAGGAGTGTATGTATGCGTGTGTGTGTGTGCAGGGCAGGAATCTGGTGAGTGTGTGCTCATGTATGCCCACATGCACAGGAGTGTGTGTGTGTGTGTGTGTGTGCAGGGCAGGAATCTGGTGAGTGTATGCTCATGTATGCCCACATGCACAAGAGTGTGTATGTGTGTGTGTGTGTGTGCAGGGCAGGAATCTGGTGAGTGTGTGCTCATGTATGCCCACATGCACAGGAGTGTGTGTGTGTGTGTGTGTGTGTGTGTGTGCAGGGCAGGAATCTGGTGAGTGTATGCTCATGTATGCCCACATGCACAGGAGTGTGTATGTGTGTGTGTGTGTGTGTGCAGGGCAGGAATCTGGTGAGTGTATGCTCATGTATGCCCACATGCACAGGAGTGTGTATGTGTGTGTGTGTGTGTGTGTGCAGGGCAGGATCTGGTGAGTGTGTGCACACGTGTGTGTGCCTGAGCCAGTGCATACGGCAGAAGCCAGTCACAGGTGCAGCTTCACACCTTCCCTGCTGCTACCCCTAGGAACCGGGTTCCCTGCTGTGGCCCAGAGTCAGGCAGTGGCTGCAGCACGCAGAGCTGGTGTTACCGTGTGGGGACTGGGAGCCTGCGGATCTGTCTGCAGGCCTCCGAGAGCTGAGGGCCTCTGTGTCCACCCACAGCCCATGGGCCCAGAGCTCACCGCGTCCACCAAGTCAGCGCCTTGTTAGCCTAAGGACTGTGGGCCTTATGTTTCTAGATCTTTCCCCTCTGTCACCTCTCTGGATGCAGCATCGGTCCACCTGGTAGCAGGTGTCCACTACAAGGACCTCAGTAGGAAGTGCCAGCTTTGACGTGTAAACCAGTGTGGGGCCAGTGGCTACTGCACAGGGCCACTCACCAGCATTACAAGTGCATCTCAGGAGGCCATCCCGGGCTGAACAGCGCTGGGTGGGCAAGCGGCTCCCTCGTCGGTCGCAGGACGTCCTGGAGCCTCCTCCATCTCAGCACAGCCCACCTCCCCAGGGCTCTGGAACCAGAATGCCAGTCCTTCCCCCTCGGCCCTGGCTGGAGGCTCCAAACGAGCCCCCAGATAACGGGTGCCTAGACTTAACTGCTACCCTCTCTGGAGAGGCCTGTTTGGGCCACCCTGAGCTCCCACCAGGCTCTTACCTAGACCTGGCCTGGTTCCTCTGCCTGCATCTGATGGGGAGAGGCAGTGACTTCATCTGTGTCTCGGGGAATAGAAAGGGCTCGGATCTTAGCAGGAGCTACGACCCTGAGACTCACGCATTCCACCCCAGGGCAGGGCGGATGTGGTGTGAGAGAGACGTGAGTGTTGGAATCAGACCCGGGTCTCAGTCTGCCACACACAGCCTTAGTCTCCCCGACCTTCTTGTGTGCAGCTGATGATTGCGATCACTGAGTGAAAAACGTGTGGGTGTGCCCAGCAACCTGCTTGGCACACAGGTGAGGACTGGTGAGCACCCCAGGATGCGAGGGGCTGGGTTAGGTGGGCACCTGTGAGGCTGTCCCACGTCTGGCCCCGAGTCCAGACTCTGATCACCATGTTGACAGTGCTCTGCCCTGGCTGACCCCACCGTCACCGGAGAGCCTTTGTGCTAATGACAAACTTCTGACATGGCTTTAAAAGATTCTGATTTATCAGATTCTAATGAGCATCAGAGACTGAGAAGGACTGTTTACAGAGTAGGTGCATTTGGCCACTGACCAGTAACTCTATTTAAAAAATAATTATTAGTGCTTATTGATTCTACAAAATAATGAGCTTCATCGTGACTTTCTGTACGTGTGTAACAGGCTCTGGGAATCGGTAATTCTCAAGGACGTGGTGATAACAGAAACTGGTGCGGGGCCAGGAGGTGAAGACGTTTTCCGATGTGCACACTCGAGCACCCCCTTCAGTCCAGGTCTGGGGAAGGGAGTGAGAGTGTCCTGAAGAGCTCCAGCTGCTCCTGGCCACTCCTGCTGAGCACTCCTGCTGAGGACCACTGCTCGGGCTTCTCCTCGGGGCAGCAAGCGAGGTTTTTGCATGGAGTGAAGAGATCCCACCCTCAAGAGCACAGTGTGCCAGGAAAGGTGACCAAGAACTCCAGGAGCACCTTCCCCACCGGTGGCCCTGGGGATGGACCATCTGCCAGGATGAGGGAGCCAGGTGCCTCCGGTCACCCTGGGCCTCCACACACACACAAGATGAGGGCAAGTTCCCTCCTGGGCTGGCCCCCACCTCCTCACAGAGGACACAGACAGCCTGGGGTGGAGGTGGCAGCAGAACGCCTCTCACAGGGGTCCCCGCACAGGTGCAGAGGGGACTCTCTTCCCCTCTCCACATGGGGACAGAACCCAGACCTTCCAGATACATGTCAACTGTGAGGCCAAAGGTGCAGTTCAAGTCTCAGAGCTCACAGCTCTGGTGGAAGTGGGTAGGCGGGTCCTGGCCACTGCACTCTGGTAAACAGGTGTGAACTGCTGAGGAAGATTCAAATCGAGGGCCAACCAGTAGTGAGCATTCATCAAAGAAAGAGCCTCTGGGATTTGTACAGATTCACCACAGTCAGCTCATGCACTGTGAATGCACGTCCTTAGTTTGCCATGATCTTTAGACCACAGACAGGACAGGGAAATGCCTGTTTTGACAAGACTTTTTTTTTTAATTTAAATTATTAGTTAAGCTAAGTCTTTTTAAAAAGAAATATTTATTTTTTAGGTGCCAATGGACACAACACAATGCCTTTATTTTTATGTGGTGCTGAGGATGGAACCCGGGTCCCGCCCGTGCTAGGTGAGTGCTCTGCCGCTGAGCCACAACCCCAGCCCCTGGACAAGACTTTTAAAATGAAATCCTTATGAATAAGACGAAGAAATGTGAATTGACTGAAATTCAGTTCTATGAATTTCTTTTAAAATTCTAATAAAGATACACACTCCTGGGCAGATATCACAATGGGGGAAAGTCTAATATTCATGGTACAAAAGTAGGTGAAGTTTGTCTATCGATAGTCCTTCCCATCACTCTCTCCCTCGCTTCCTCTGTTGGCTCAGCCCCTCTTGTTGAACATTTCTGGTAATCATCTGGGAACACCACGTCTCCAGGTACGGGTGAACAAAGCTAGCTAGGTTGTTTAACTCACAGGCACTGTGGAAAGTTCCGGGCTCCTCACGCTGCCTCACAGCCCGAGACATCTCAAGGAAGTCCGTGGGAGAAAATGTAACAGAAAAAGACCGTGGCTCAGACAAGGACCCCCAAAGCACCACAGAGGCTCCCGTGGGGCCAGTCTGGTCAAAGGTGGTGGCGGGTGGTGTCTCCTTTCCTAAGGAAGTGGCAGGCATCAGTCCTGGCCCCGAGAACGGTGACCTGAAAGTCAGGGTGGAGGTCCCCAGCCAGGTGGGTCGTGCAGAAGCAGCCGTGGGTCCCCGTGGGGGCAGGTGTGTGGCTCCAGGCACAGGCAGGGGACTCTCGTGCACAACTTCCCCCACACGGCCCCCGAGAGCAGCTGGGAGCCTCCCCTCCCCTCAGGAACCCAACCCACAGGCCGCTGCTGCCGGCTCCCTCCTCAGGCAGAGCCCAGGGAGAGCACGGCTCTGGCTGCAGGCTGTCCCAGGTGCCGCGGCTTTGCCTTTCCCCACGCTCCTGCAGCAGTGAGAGGGGGCGCCTGTCCAGAGCTCACCCCTCCACTGACCGCAGCTCCCCAGCCCGGAGGGGGCGGCGTGCCCAGGGAAGACCATTTCTTAAGATGACCATGGTCGCGTCCTTTGTAAAACCTCCTCCAAATGAGGGCGCATTACCCCAGAATGGCCCCTTACTGTGGTGACAAGTCCAAGAGATGGTGGTGTGCCCGTGACCACCTGTCCTCCAAGGGTGGCTGTGGCATCTTGGCTGCACCTCCAGGGCCCGTCGGCCCCTCTCCCCTGTGGACTGGGACACTGCCGCCCAGCAGAGCTCGGCCTGCTCAGAACTCTCCCTCGCTCTCTCCCCTCACCACAGACAGGTTGGGGGTCCACGCTGCTGGCCAGGAGAAGAGGAAAAGGACGGCTGGTGTGAGCGCAGAGGAGAAGGGCCCGGGCCTGGGAACAACCCGGCATCTTGCCCTTGTTACTAATAATCCTCCCAAAATCACCGAATGGTTTCTGGGCATTAAAGTTATCGTTTGCCATAAACCCCTTGTCTGTTTTCTGGAGAGTTTAATATATGGCAGGAAGCTTCACCCATAAAAGGTGATGGCAGTGCTCCTGTGAGTGAGCCGGGCGTCTGTAACTTATGACCTTCATAAATGTGAGTGGGTCTCGCGAGCGGGTCCATCAGTCTTTGGAGTGATTCTGCTTCCTAGTAAAACATTTCACTGTGCACACGGCTGTCAGCCTGTGCCTCGGCGGTGCGCAGACCCGTCGGCTGCTCCCGCTCCCCCACTCTCTTCCCAACCCGGACTGAGACCCGGAGAGCCATTTCTGCTCTCTCAGAGCTGCAGCCCCGCTCGGCTCACGGGCTCCCTGGACCTGGGAAGCCGCAGAATCGACGCGGTGACATTTATCACCAGGATGTTCCCAGCAGTCTTCCCTTACAGAACTGGAGGGCGTCTGCTGGAAGGGTCCTCGCAAATGGGACTGCTGGAAGGGGCTCCGCAGGCTGAAGGTACTCCAGCAGAGGACACCTTTGTCACCTGGTGGGGCACAGCAGCGGATGTTCTTCTTTACCATCCAGAGACCCAGGGGCCTCTACCAGCCCCAGACCCCACCAGTCCCACGCCCTTCCAGCAAAGGACAGATGCTCTCGGGGCACTCGGAGGCACAGGGAGCATGCGCCTGCCAGCAGGTCAGGCTGGCTCCACCACGCTGCCCGTGTGATGCCGGGGAATGACTCACCTCTCCTGCGCCTTGGTTTCCCCAGGCATGATGGGCCTTTCCCCCCCACCTCAATGTTGTTGCAAGAGCAGACTGAATGCCTTATAAACCAGAGGCCACAGCCCACACTTGGGTCAAAGCACACATGGCAGCATTTGTCAATAAAAATAAATTAAAAGTGCAGAAAGTAATCAGCAAACCCCCAGGGAGCTGGCGGGGTCTCTGGTAAGGAACGTGGAGGAGAAGGGCTTACAGGACCAAGTGTGATTGACAGGTTAGTGGAAAGAATTGGAGGGAGAAGGACCAGGTCAGGGGGCTGCAGGAGGCCTGCGGCCGTGCTTGCGGTGGCCCAGCCGGGTGAGGTGGGGTCGCCATGACTGGGAGCTCCCTGGCCCTCTGCGGCTGGTGGCAGGGCGGCTCAGTTCACCTCCACTTTAACAAATGTTAGCCGACTGTCCAGTGCGCTGGGCCTGACTGAGTTTTAGACACATTCGTGTGTGGGGTGAAGGCCTCTGCCCTCGACCAGCTTTGTCTGGGGCCCTCAGCCTGCTGGTATCCACCTGGGGTGACCGGTCCCTCACCACAAATGGGGCTCAGAGGAGCTCAGGCACCAGCCCAGTGGGTCCCCTGTGCCCAGTGGGTCCCCTGTGCCCAGTGGACATGCAGGAGGCTTCCCCACATGGGGCTGAGGGCCCCTGGACCGGCAGCTCTGCAGCCCCCGCTCCTTCCCTCGGCCTCTCAGCAGCGGGCAGTGAGGCCAGCGCGTGCTGTAAGGCAGCCGCGAGGTCGCCCCGGCCCCAGCAGCTTCGTCCAGAGCTACCCTCAGATCTGCTCTCAGATCTCGTCCTGTGGAAGCACAAGAGCCAGGAAGAGAGTGAGCAGAGAATGGACGTGGAGTGGGGACTTAGAGGGAGCACCGCAGCCACTTGGCCTTTCAGGGACCTGGCCAGCACCCCCAGCTCCTCAGCCCTGGAGGCCCCTCCTGCCCACCCAACAAGACTGGCCACGAAGAGGTCGCTTCAGCGGCACAAGCACCACAGCTGGAACGGAGGCCGGCAAGGAGGCCAGCAAGGCCCCGGCTGGAGGGTGATGGCCGGGTCTGTGAGGAGGCCACACTTTAAAAACCGAAGAAAGAAAAGCAGTCGGTTATCGGAGAGACACTGCCTCGGCTCACGTCCCATCCGAGCATTCGCCATCGGCCAGCTGTGGCTGTGTGACCGCCGCTAGCCCCCGGTCCTGCTCGGCAGACGGCATGGTGTCCCCCGGGCACCTGCAGGCTGGGTGCCAGTCCCAAGTTCCACTCTCCCCCTTCTCAGTCTTTCACTCTGAAATTCACGGAGACTGTCTTGGAAGCCCCTCGGGTGCAGATTTAAAGTGAATGTTAGATCCCCTCACACCCGTAGGTGGTGGGGCATACTTACGCGCATTAGAGTGTTTAGAAAGCAGCACGACCTTGGCCCGGGAGTGTACACCCTGGACGAGAGGCTGGAGGTGGGGGAGGAGGAGACCTGGTCCAGGAAGACCTGGTCGGGCAGCAGCACAGCACCTGGAACTTGCTAGGGTGCAAATTCTCTGACCCCTTCAGACCTGCCAACCTGGGTGTCGGGGGCTGGGTCCAGAGTCCGGGTTCATGAGCTTCTCCAGGTGCTTCTGCTGCCAACGTTGAGAGCCACGGTTCCCAGCTGCAGCTTAGACCTCTCCTCCCCCTTGGGGCCACAGCTGACCAGGAATCTTCTCATGACAATGGCAGAGAGCCAGCAGGGGCAGTGGAAACAGGTGGTACCTCTGTCCCCTGATAGACGGCCCCCCTTCTGCTGCCCAGGCCAGTGACATACGGGACCCCCCAGGAAGGGATGAGGCACCGAGACCAGGAGTGCGTCCGCCGCAGACGTCACGGCAACACCAGGTGGCATTTCTTGTAGGGTCTGTGCCTTGTAGCTCTCCCAGTAGGGTCTGTTAAGCCTCATAACACCACTTGGAGGCCCCTAACAGATGAAGCCAGGAAGTCTCCAGGGTGACAAGGTCGAGGTCACAGAGCTAACAAGGCCAGGTCTCCCAGTCCAAGTTGAGGACTACTCCATTGCATCCACGTCCAGCCTGAGAACCCACCAGGGCCAGCCCTGGGTCCTTCTCATGACCCATTTCAGGGATCCTTTTCAGCACAGACCCCACTGGCCCTCCACACCAAGGAGAACCCGAGACGGGGATGTTTTAGCCCTAATCAGCCTCACAGGAACGACCGGCTCTCTTAATTTCAGAGTCTCCGCGTGAACTGGAGTTTAATAACCTGCGTCCTCAGAAAGGCACCAAGGGCCCCCAGGAGACGTCTGGACCTGTCTGTGAATGTGATTCTGCTGGAGTCAGGAGCGGGCCGAGGTGGAGAACATCACAGACAGCAAGGAGGAGAAGTGAGCCTCGGCGCTCCACCGGCCTGCTCCCGGGAACAGGTGAAGGAGGAGAGGCAGAAGAGGAAAGCCAGGCGGGCCAGATGCTGCCGGGTGTCGGCCATCTCATCACCGCCGAGGGACGTTGGGGGTCTCTGATGACCTGAACCTGACTGAAAACAATTTAACTCAGACTAGTATTTGTTTTCAACAGTTCAGTAGATTAAATGAGAGAGGATACGTTGAAGACCTCACAGGAGTTTGTGAAGACCCGCTTTCCCCCTCCACGTGGAGGGCAAGCGTCCCCGTCCCACAGCCCCCGCCCTGCCGCCCATGACTCTGCTCAGGTGAGACACCTGGGTGCTGTAGCAGAGAAATACGACCCAGCCTGGGCCTGATCCACGGGGAGCCTGGCTGCACACCTTAATTGTCGCCGCAGAGCAACACTTTAATGGCTCTGGCTGGGATTGATGAGCCCTCCTGTTCCTGGAAGCCCTGCTGGCACCACCTGACTTCCTGCGGAAAAGCAGAGGGTGCCCTGGGGCTGGCCTTGGGCAGCAACCTCCCCAAGGAAGAGTCCATATGTCCATCCAACATGTTTCTAAACAGGACACGAGCGCTGGCCCTGCCCTGCTTGCGGAACCCGGGCTCTCCCTTCTCTGAGGCTGGTGACTCCTTTACCTGCATTCCTACACCAGGGTGCTGAGCAAAGAGCATGTCACCAGGCCTGGGAGGGGCAGGGGACGGTGGCAGGGTCACACTGCAGCCATTGCCTCACAGTGCTCTTTCCCATCACGAAACGAGAGGCAGCGCAAACCGAGAAGCGCAGAGGCGCAGGATCAGCCCTGGTGACAGGCAGGCCTGGGGAGGGCTCCCAGGTCTGCAGCTTGGGAGAAGGCCGGGAGGGCTGCTGGAACATGCTGGTCTCTGAGCAGACCTTGTTTTCCAAGTGGCCACCCAGTCACAGCCCTACTCAGTAATAAGCAGCTTCCCGTGAATCACATTGCCCCCAGGGTCACTCAGGAAGCCCAGCACTCCGAGCCAAGTCCACCTCCTATCTCGCTGCTTGTTGTCCTCAGTGTGTATGAAAGCCAGTGTGCACACCCTAAGGGACTGGGTGACAGTAGTTGGGAGAGGTCCCCGGGTCGGGGACAGGAAGTGCCATTATAAAGAGATCGAGAAAGACAGGCGCCCTATGAAGACAGGGAGTGGAGGGGCAGGTCATCCGACTCGTCCACAGTCCCGTGACTGGTGTCTGACACTGTACGGGTTTGCAGAGCAGAATGGAAAGGCGCTTGGGCAAGGCCCGAAGGTGCAGTACCAGGCACTCGCGCTGTCCACCCAGCCTGGGGCGGTCCTTGGCAGAGTCTCCCTGGCTGAACCATCTCAGGGAGGCAGCACCTTCACACCTGAGACTTCTTTAGATCCAGCAGGGAAAAATCAGTATTGAAGGCAGCCCTGGAAAATGGCATGGAGCTGCACTAGAGAAACCGTTGGTACCGAGCCACACCACGGTAGAGAGTGAAGGCATGGTACCTGCAGGGGCTTCTCAGCTGCAAAGGTGTAGAATAAACACACAGTTGGAACAGAAGCCAGTCCTACTCAAAAATCCACAGACATGGCCCAAGCCAAGGCTGCCCGGAAAGCAGAGCCCGAGGCCAGAACCTGAGTGTGATGACTCCACCATGGACTATGAGCACTGGCCAGCAAGGGGAGTGGACCTCGGCAGGGACGGAGCGAGGCCAAGGCCAGTTCCCGCTGCCCTGCTCTATGTGTCCAGGAGGCGGCTGGCTCCCAGGATCTTATCTGCACAGGTAAACACTGCAGCAGCAGGAGGAGCAGGCACCGGGCTGCTGGGCCTTCCCTTGGTGGTCGAAGCTCAGCTGTGGGGAGTGGACCCTGTTCTTCCTGGTCACTTGTCCCTGGGCAGCAGGTGAAGGGAGCAGAACAGGCCAGGAGTGAAGGCACATGAGGACAGGGGCCGGAGCACAAAAGGCAGGAGCCAGCGCAGCCACTGCAGGGCCAAGGCACCCTGGACAGGGCCAGAGGAACTGGGGACAGGACCGTCTCTGTCACAGCTCGTACAGGACAATTTGCTCCACATCTCAGGGAGAGAGTGGGCATTTCCTGGAAACAGGAGGCTTTCCTCAAGAATTCCGAACAGTAAGTGAGGAGGGGGTGAGTCAGGCATGCGAGGGTCACAGACCCAGCCGCGTGGGGAAGAGGTGGTCAGCGTTCTTGACATCACAGAGGGAAGCCAGAGAGACTCGTGAGGCAGCAAGCGCTGGGAGTGACAGTCAACATTGACGGGGTCCCGCGGTGGGCAAGGCTGTGCTTTAGGGTTCGGCTTTGAGCTTTTGCATGCACAGCCAAGACACAGAGAAGCTGAGCCTCCGGCCCAGACTCGCAGCAGCTACCTGCTTGGACTGAGGTGCACGTCCGCAGGGTCTGACTCTGAAGCATGTCTGACACCTTATATAGGTTTGACATTTTATTAGAAAATAAAATTGAAATTTCTTCTCTTTTCTAATATTCATGCCCACTTCTGAGAAGTCCTGAAGTTTCCTTAAAATATAATTAGAAACACATCTATTTCCCAAATAATATCCTAACACTGCAGCCTCCGGGAAACAGTACAATATAGAATCATGTTGAAAGGGACCCCTGTCACAACTTAGATCTTAGCAGTGGCGAGGGTGAGGACCTGTCCCCACTGGGGGGGCACAGAGACACCCCAGAACACATCCCCGTGACAGGGAAGCGATCCTGCTCTCTGGGACGGGGTGCAGGCATCAGCCCACACTGGTCTCCAGGCCCAGACACACAGTAAGCGAAGGGCTGGAGCCTGGGGTCTGGACCGAGGGCAGAGAGCCCCCTGGGGGGCCACGGGGCGTCCCAAGCAAGCTTCCTGCCGCTGCCAGCCTGCTCTTCATGCTCCGCAGCTGTCCGTTCTCACAAATCCAGACGCACCTGCACGTCCCAAGGTGAGTGGTGTGCTCCGTTTATTGCAGGCAGTTTGCAGACGATGGATGTGACACTAGGAGGACACGGCTCTGGCCGCGCTCTCGCCGTGCCCGCGGCTCCCGCTCCTCCCCTCCTCCCCAGGGCCTCTGCTCTCTGCACCTGTGTGCTGGTGCTTGGCACAGGGGCTCTGGGGACCCTCCGGGTCCTTCAGCTCCCTGCCCCAGTGGACAAGGACGTCTTTCTCTACAGCCTGCCTCCAGGACGGAAAGGGCCAGAGACCCCCTGAACAGGCGGCTTCCTGAGAAGAGCGTCCCCTCCAGGAGAAAGGCAGATGTGGTTCCCTGCAGACCGCCCAGCGCGGATGGGCAACTTGAGCCCCCAAACAACTGCTGGCTTGAACCGGGAAGCAAACCTCCTCACCTTGAGTCCTTCTCTCCTCTCACCGGGGTCACGGGCCGGGGTCTCCACCTGACCTCTCCTGCCCTTGTTGTGAAGACCTGTGAGCCCCCAGCTGGAGCAGCTGCCCGGCACTCCTGGTGGCTGTGCTCAATGCACGGGCGACTGAGGGGACACGGTTCTCTAGACCCCCCCCCACTTTCTCATTCTTCTTTCTGAGGGAACCCCTGCATCACTGGGGCCAGAATAAGCTACGGTGAAAGGCGGTTTCCCACCCTGCAGCCGCCAGCAGCCAGTCCAGTGGACCCAGGGCACTGAGAGGTACTTAGAGGAACTTCTGAGGCAGTGTGAGCGGTCATCTGGGAATCCCCCCCCCCCACCCGTCTTCCCTCCTCCTGTGGACCTGCAGCCGGAACACAAGGCCCTTCAGACCCACGGAGTGACCGTGAGGAGTCTCAGGGAGAGGGTTTCAGCAAGGGTGGCGAACAACAAAGAAGGCAGGCCCTGGTTCCTGGTAATGGGCACTTTCATGCCCGCCCTGAAGTGCCCGCCACTGTTCCACGTTGCCCGTGCCGTTCTGTCCCTGTGCCTCTGCAGCACAGCGAACCCCACCTGGACAGTGCCCCTGTGAGGAGAGGGTGCCGCAAAGCTTGCTCCCAACGGCCCACTCGGGCCTCCACCACCATGTTTGCTAAGGGTTGGCAGGTGGCAGGCCACAAGAGCCCCATGGCCCGGCCTGCGCACAGGGAACCTGTCGTGAGGAGGCTTACTCTGACTGTCCAAGTCTGGCCTTGTCAGACTCCCTGTGTGCGTGGGGTGCTGGGTGCTTGTCCCCCGCTTGGTGCCCTTCGTACAGTGCCCTGCAGCTTCACATGACGTGGACTGGGGATCCCATGGCCTGTGCCATGTCCTCTCTGTGCACACCATTTCCTTCCTTCCCTCCTACCTTACCTGTGGGCATGAGGCTTGCTTCCTGGCTCCTGTGGATAACACTGGGATGGGCTTGGAGTCCAGCTGTGTCCTTGGGTCCTGACCTCAGTCCCCGTGCGTGTGTTCAGAGGTGACTCTGCCGCTTCCCACGGAGGCTCTGTTTGTAGGTCCTCGAGGAACCGCGCTGTCCTCTGCAGCGCTGACCAGCTCACTGAGCATGTGCCGCGGCTCCCCTCCACGCCCTCCCCAGGCTCACCTCTGGCTTTCCAGTAGCCGCTGCCCCCCAGGTAGAGGGTTTGATTGCCTGAGGGCTGGGAGGCTGGGTGCCCTCCCACACTCCTGTTGCCACTCTGTGCTCCTGTGAAATGCCCCTCAGTCCCTCTGCCTGTTTGTAACCAGATTTCTAAAATCTCTGCTTTTCAGTTGTGCCTGATGGGACCTTAGCTCCTTATCAGATGCAGATGGATGGTTCTCTCCTGTCCTGTGTCCACCTTTTCACTCTGTGGTTGCTCGCTGTGCAGAAGTCGCCTCTCAGGTCTACTTTTGCCTTTGGTGCCACATCCGAGGGACCGTTGCTGAGGCAGAACCCCCACGTCCCCTGGAGGTCTTCCGAGGTCTCAGGTCTGACTCTCACTTCCTGTCTGGGGAGGTCAGGCCACCTTCCTGTTCTGCACGTGGGCACCTGGAGTTCCAGCTTATTGAACCCTCTTCCCAGGTGTATTTTTTGCACCTACTGGAGATTCGTGGATGGGTGTACTTCTGAGGATGGTTGGCCATGATTGGCACTGAGTACAGGTGGCTGCGACTGGCCCTGTTCAGGTCACAGCGTCTCTAGGCCTGTTTTTAGATCACCCTGTTTTGATTACTGTAGCTTTGTAACAGACTTCAAAATAATGAATACGGTGCCTCCAGCTTTGCTCTTCTTCCTCAACATTGCTCTATTTGGAGTCTTTTTTGTTTCTATCTGAACTTTAGAATGACTTTTTCCTATTACTGAGAAAACTATAAGGGGCATTTGACAGAACTGGACCTATTTACTTGAGACCCCCTGGGGGCTGGGAACCTGGGTACTCACTTCTCTCCCTGGATTCCAGAGCCTGCAGCCAACTTTTTTCATGTGAGACCCCCCCACCCCCGTCCCGTTCGCTTCTTCTATACATCCCCAATGTGCGGCTGGCCCGTTGGTGGTCCCAAAGTCCCACAGACTGTCCTAGCTATCTGCGTCTTCTTCTCCCCCTCTGCCTGGCTGCTCTGAGTCACCTGCATTCTGGCTCACGGTCCTGCCACGGACGAACGCTGCTGTCGCGGCTCTCTCTCGGCAGAGCTGCACCTCGGCCACTTTGTTCTCCAGCTGCTTTCCTTTTTACGATTTCAGCCTCTTTGTTGAACTTCTCGTTGTTGTTCATCTCTTGATTTTTTAAGTGTTGTTTGAGTCTGTCTGTGTTCCTGGTGGTTCTCTGAAGCGACTGTTCTGTGTTTCTGTCAGGCAGTTGGCAGACCTCCGTCTCTGCAGGAGGAGCGCGAGAGCGCCACTCTGTTCCCGTGGCGCCGTGTTTCCCTGGCTCTCGGTGACCCCGGGCAGCCTCATGTCATGTCTCCATGTTTGAGGCATCATCATTTCCAGGCTTTAGAGACCACCTTCAGCTTAGGAGGACACTCATCGGTCTCCACGGCCAGAGATTCTGTGAGGCTGACTAGTGGAGTCCGGGCAGGCAGGCCTGGCACGGTGGCCCCTGGCAGGTGGGTCTGCTCTGGGTGTCCACAGGTGAACAGGTCTGGTGCCAGGGCCACTGGGTGGCCTGCTCTGATGCCTGTGGGGTCTTCCAGCTCCCCCACAGGAGCACTTGTGGGCTCAGGGCTCTCTCTTGGTGCGACGCTGCACAGCGTTTGGGAGGGGTGACCTGGGCAAAGTAAGACTGTTCTGGTACTGAGAACACTTCACCACGGAGCTGCACCCCAGATATTTTTACTTTTTAAGTTTGAGACAGGGTCTCACTAAGTTGCCCAGGCTGGCCTCAAACTTGTGATCCTCCTGCTTCAGCCTCCAAAGTCACTCAGATTGCAGGTAGAAGCCATGGCACCCTGCAAGAAAAACTATTCTGATCCTCCTCAGTGCAGCCTCTGGTTTCTGTGCACCACCCAGGTGCTATAACTTCTCACCTGGATTTCAGAACTCTCAGATGAGTAATGAGTGGTTGTTGAATCATATTTTTAATTTTTTAAAAATGTATTGAATATTGAATTCCAATTATTCAAGTCACCACAAACCCATTTTTAAGACACAAAATGAGGGCTGGGGATGTAGCTTAAGCGGTAGCGCGCTCGCCTGGCATGTGTGCGGCCGGGGTTCGATCCTCAGCACCACATACAAACAAAGATGTTGTGTCCGCCGAAAACTAAAAAATAAATATTAAAATTTTTTAAAAAATAAGACACAAAATGAATAAATAAATGAATAAAAATGTTTTTTAAGTACAAAAATGTATCTGAAATCCTATTTATTGAATTTAATTTCATTTTCAAAAAAGCAAGTATTGAGAAGTGCATGCTCTCAATACATAAAATGCCAGCTAGCCCAACAGGAAGCTGGTCAGTTTGCTTTCAGCAGCTGTCCCTGCCCAATCCCCTGTAATCAGTCTGTCGCCATGAGGCCATGTCCAGAGGTGCTGGCCTCCCTCCTCCCGCTCGGCCCTGACTGTGACCGATGTACCCACTGGGCTGAGCCCAGGAGTTGAGAAAGGGTGATGACCAACTTCACTCTGACCCTACACTCTCTGTCCCACTCCACAGAAGAGAAACCCAGGTGGTGCCAGTTGGTGGCCATCTTTGGGTCCACGTCTGGAGAGCCTGCCGTGGTCGGCACCTCCAACCCACAAGACCAGGCAGCCGACCACAACCAAGCCCGCCCTGACCCCCTTGTGACTTCCCCAGGGTTTCTCCGGTTAAAAAAAATACAATTACTACACCGTCTCTCTTAATGGCAATTACAACTTCCAAGTCACATTCTCACTTCTTGCATCAAAGACCCTTGTTAAAATTGCCCTTGTTTAATAAAGTGGCGGTTCTGCTGATTTACGCGCTGGCTGTCCGAAGCTCAGGGATTGAGAGGGGGCCTGGTTTTCATCAAGCGCGGCACTGTGGACCCCAGGGGAAGG